>NC_134847.1:10135394-10450688 GCF_965363235.1 Mytilus galloprovincialis | reverse complement strand
CCTAAATAAAATCGCTGATAACGTTTACGGCAATTTCATGATGGGGACACAGGTGACAAAGTTTTCATTTAATAGTTTTAGTTAATTAAATGTAGGTTTTTAATGAATATCATAATTCAAAATTTAATCTGTAATTGTTAATCAATTTTTGACTGAAATTGTTTATTGTTCAGTTGCAAGTATTTCAAACTCATTTAGAGCGAACCTGCACATAATTATAGAGTTGAATTAATCGGTGACTTTGTAAATTATTTTGTACTTATAAACTCCGATGATGCTTTTTATATTTATCCGAATATTGCCTGGCGGGCGTTAAGCAGCTTTTTTTTTTAACTTTTGTTAATAGTTCTCCATCTGAATTTGTGTGTATTTCAAAAACTCATCGAATTATAAACTGGTTATCCGTTTTTTTAAAATAAATTTTAGGTTTCCAGCATCACTAAAGACACACGATCAAGAGACATAACGTCCAGTGCCAAATATTTCATGCATTGGTTTTATAGCTTCTTTTTATTAATATGAATGTTATGTGATCAACGCCGGTTATTAGTGGTTACCGTAATTGCAAATTTAATTTGTACTGTATAAATTTACTTTCTAGACTGTTGATAGCGTATTGTCCAGTTGCAAGTACTCTTGCATATTTAGAGCGAAATAGTTTTACATTTGCTGTATACATTAACTTTAGACTGTTGATAGCGTATTTCCAGTTGCAAGTATTTCATGCATATTTAGAGAACATACATGTTTTAATGATTTTACTGTTATATACTGTTTAAATTATCTTTAAACTGATGATTGTGTATTGTCCAGTTGCAAGTATTTCATACATATTTAGAGAGAACATAGGTTACAAGTTTTTGTTTTTTTTACATTTGTACTGTATATATTTGACTGTTGATCGTCCAGTTGCCGGTGTTTCACAATATTTAGAGAGAACATACAAATTTTAATGTGCAGAGAAAGGGACACTTTCGTCCGTTAACTGTACAGTTTAACTAAACATGTTTGCTTACAATTTACATACAACATAGCCGAAATGACGCCCCCACTTTTACCCAGTTTTTTCGGCCGGTTTAAAAAAGTACCTTATCTATATTTTTAATGAAATGGTAAAATTAGTATACGTTAATGGAATACCAATAACCAAATAACGCTTGATATGGACACGTTTTTGGGATTGGACACGTTTTGGGGTTTGTTGAAAAATGGACACGTTTGGGCGTTTATACAAATCACACGCTTTGGCGATGTTTTTAACTAGACATGTTTTGCAGTTCAGTGACGTCAATGCAGTCGGAAAGCAAGCCCTTAGAAACGACCGTTGTTGCTACTCTCTTAAGACAACAATGGGACTGATATTAAAACCCGCCATTCTGAAATTGCGTTAATTTCGCGGAATTTTTTTTTTTGGCGCCAATTTGGAAGTTTATCTTTTTTTCAGTTTCCTACTTGCCATTAGGGTCTGAAATAGATTTATTTCGATTTGTTAAGCATGGAGTTTATTATCAAAAGGAAAAAAAAATCTAAAACATGTCAAATTGGCCGTCTTTTAACGATCCCGTAATGCCGTTGATCGTCGTTTAAAATTATTTTCTTCTATTTTTCACAGATTAACAAAGACTATATGTACTATACAAACAATTAATAATACGAATCTCAAAATTAAAAAAAAAGCATCAAGTATAACGTTCTTATTCCCCTTGGGAAACCCCATTTTAACTAAATTCCAAAAGAAAGACATTTTTTGACATTGTAGTTTTTCGGTCTTACACATCGATGTCACCTGGCATCTGAACACAGTCACAATGTACACACATTTAGTATTTTTGTTTGAAAAAGTAATGGCGAGATCAGCTGTGAATATTTGACTGGATTAATTATTCTCTTTAAGTCAGTGAAATGTATGACTTAACTAAAACAAGGTAAGGAAATCTTATACTGTCTTTGCACAACCTTAACTGCTTTAGATGACTGACATAAAACACATTCGTTGTTTATAATAATATATCTTTTTTTGTGATAAATGAATCCCGCAAAAGTAAATGAGAAAGTTTTGTCCTAAATTTGAACTTAGGCAGCCAACAACCATTTGATTTTCTGGTGGGGGTAGGGGGTGGTGGCTATTGATTGTTTTGAGAACAAAAAGTTTGTTTACAATTTTTGGATAAAAAATAATTTGTTTTTGACCCTGACAAAAAAAATGTTTGTTTTACCCTCAGCTGCCATTAAATGAAATGCTAAAATTGAAAGAGAAGAATTGTTTTCAACTTGTCTGGAAAAAAAATCCATAGTTCCCCCTCCCTGAAAACAAATGGTTGCTGCCTTCAAACAATCTCTTTCAGATTATCATTTTAATCAATCTTATTCAAAGCATTATCATACTGACATGAAGTGTGACTTGATTTTGACTTGTGATCTAAAACATAATTGTTGACTTAGCCCCCAGAAATTGCTCTGAAATACTTTTATATAAATGTAAAAATGCATAGTTTTTTAATATTATTATTATTTTTTTCAAATAGAAAAAGAAAAATATTACTGAGTCTATTTTGTTCTTATTTATTTTCAAGTTCATGATTAACACCATTTATTTATTGGTTGAGTGTAATTTATATAATTTGAGTCCATTCATTAGAACTATAACTTGCATGAAGTCAATGAGACAACATGTATATTTAGTTTGTTCATACAAGGATTGCAAACTAATTTTCCTTTTATAAATTTAAAATAATGAAGATTTTACATTCAGAATACTTTCGTTATGATCTCTTTTAAGTTTAAATGAAAGAGGTAGGACCAACTTGCAAGTGTCAGTAAGGAAAAGGAATTCCTGTTTTTTATCATTTTAATACTGTTTTGATCCATTATTCATGAATATTTAGACTACCCCTTGTATAAATTGAGTAGACATTTATTTCTGTGTTAAAATAAATTGGTTGCAGCAGTAAAAATACTTACCAAAACATGAATATTAAATTAACTCTTGGAATATTAAATTAATATTAAATTATTAACCCTATTATGGCACATAGGGACACATAGGACCTATTTCACTGGGACTGAGTTCTGAAAAGTGATAAAATGTGTTTCTTTATTTTTTTTGGCACATGTTTACAGTATCAAAATATATTTAATAAGATTATTTTAATAATATCCACGTGTAAATAACAGCATATGGTGCTTGATATAACAATAGTTTGTTCATGAAAGTGTCAAACAAAGGGACGTAACTCGTGAATTACCGTCGGCCCCTCTTCGTCAGAAATATCGACACATCTAACTGGCACATTTGCGTATCTGAGCATATCAACTGGCACAAATTTGACATATCATAGTCCAAGTTATGTTACATAACATAATTTAAATTCAGCATAGCTTCCCGAGAAGTTAAGAAAGAAAATTACGATTTTAATTTTCTGTGACCAATTTTTTTCGTCAACACCTTGACTTTGAAGACACATTTTGAGAGAAAAAAAGGAGTTTAATCCATAATTGAGTTGAGTGATATATTTCTTATATACTCAAAAATGTTCACTTAAAAGGAAATTAGTTTTAATTCATGCAAAAAACCACAAATTCCAAAAAACGAGCTTCACTTTTTTTGGTAAAAAAATGCCCATATATGGTAATCACATGACGTCCATTGTTGCTTTAAGAAATGGGGTCAAACCGGGGTCAGCTTTCCGACTGAATGTGGACACGTTTGGAAGAATCGGACACGTTTGGGGGGAAGGACACGTTTCTGAGTGTTACATATTTACAGGAACACTGTTTGGAAAGATTGACATCATGAATCATCAATGTCAAGGGCATAATTTACACATCAAGCGTGTCGTGGTACTAAGTGGTAGAATTGTACACGGAAATATTATCAAATGACTTTTTAAACAGATTAAAAGTCAGATATGTTTTTTAAAAGTCAATACTTCCTCATTTCAACAAACTTCTTCGTGGTTAAGACAACAATTAACCAACGCCATTATTAAGATTTAACACGAACAATATAATAGAACAAAAGCAACACATTGTAGTTCAATTTTAAACACTTAAAACTAACAAAAAAATATTTATGGTTTTTAAAAGAAATAGTAAAAATAAGTCGATTAAAAAACCACCAATTTGAAAGTCAATTTCCTCAATATCAGTTGAAAGTATACACACAACATCAATTTAACAAGTTGGCGGTATTTTGGGTTTTTTAGGTTTGAATTGTGTTTTGGTGAATTCGAAAAAAAAATTTAAATTGGTATTTTCACAAACTTTGATGTTTAGAAATATTTTGTTATAATTTTGACACATTCTATTAATTTCATAAAGGAAATGTTACTTCCAACGAAATTAAATCGACTTTGATTGTTGAATAATTCTGTTAATTTTGAGTTAGCTGTATACTAAAATCACAACCAGAATACCATACATGTATATGATGATCATAAAAAATGATTTCAATGAAGGAGGAGATGATGAGGAAGAAGATAACGACGTGTTGGCTTGGAACATAAACACTGGTCTTTGATTGCATATAATATATTACCAAACTACCAGAATTAACTAACAGTTCTTATAGTTATAAATCGTAAACTACAGAGTATTACATGTTATACTTTTTAATTGCTCTTTTTCATATCGAGAATCAAATCAAATAATCGATTAAACCTACAAATGAGCATGCTCACCGTAAAAATATTGTGTACATAGTTATCAACTGTACCAGGCATATGATTTGATACGCCAGACGCGTGTTACATCTACATTAAGACACATCAGTGACGGTCAGTTCAAAATAGTTAGAAAGCCAACCAAGTACACAGTTGAAAAGCAAAACAATTTCGAGAATCCATGACCACACAAATGCATCCATACTTATCAACGAATATCAAATAGACATTTTGATCGCACCCGTGCATGATAATAAAGGAACTTTTATCAGCAAATTCTTTGATGTTTTGATCATGCAATGCGTTTTTTAAAGTTGTGTGGTTCCGTAAAAAAACAAACATACCATTGATAGGAAAAAGTTCGGTATATGTGAAGAACATATTAAAAATAAAAAATAAACCACTATTTTTATGTACTTCCAATGATTTTCAAAATAGCAATTGAAATCAGCTTTTCGTGTAGAAAAAAAATATATATAAAGTACATGTTATACTTTGGGCTAGCACTGATAAATAAAATATGCGCATCAAACATGTACTTCTCAAACGAAGATTGTCAATAAAATCCAATGCAAGTTGTTGGGACATTTTAAAGATTCGTGGATTTTATTTCTATTCACAACAACTTATTTCATATACCTTGATTAAGTAATATGTACTTACAATATGTTATCTTGTAGAATATGAATTTACTAATATGTTGAACTTTAAATTATCAAATCCAGTTCACCTGTACAATCACTGTCAAACTCTTCACTCATGAATCATCATCATATTTAAAAAAAAAATCACATTCAAACGATTTTTAAACTATAAATCTTTTTCAATATTATCCTTTTTATGAACTTGCACAAAGACTTTTCATTTTTTGAGAGTTACACGTTTTGTGCAATATCGTGTATTTCCTACGAAAAATCTCTCACATATTCAAGACTTTGATTAAACAAACTTTAAATTTAAAGAACCTCTTATCGATATCGACGATAACAACAGATTGAAAAGTAAAGATCATAAATGTCCGTGTTAATTTTAAGTGCACTTCCAACGATGTCAATGATACCGGAAATATTTTATGATGATACAAAATAATCTTGAAACATTGGTGAGTGATAAATATTTTTGATAGTTGTGAATTATGTGTGGCTCAATAACGGTAACAAGTCAGTTCATACCTTAACCATTTCGTACCTCTGCCATTCTGTACGCATAAAGATTTCAACATATAAAATTAAACATTTTGCGCCAATTTTATTTTATATATAACATAAATAAAATGCCTCAGGCTGAACAAAATTTATAACGACTAATCAGTGGTTTAATTGTGTTCGGGATCTATTATTTAAAAAAATTTCATTCTAAAAACAATGACGTTAATTAACTAACAAAGTATTATCTACCCGCAATTGTTTTCTCAGTTATTAACACATGTTTTTGTCGGAAAATACAGTGCAAAAAGACACAAGCTGATATTCACTGAAGAAAAACGCAATTGATTTTCCTTATTTGGTGTGTTATGATTGCCACAGGAATAAACTTCCCTCCGGTCAGTCTTTCTTTTGATCAATCCTAAAAACCAACGATGTGTTTTATAATGCGGAAAACCTCTAAGCTGGTGTCACAGATCACGATTTACCGCCGTCACTGGACCATTTCTGATTCAAATTTGTCAAAGGTAAGATCATGATCCCTTGAACCGTGGCTGGATATTCAAACTTTTATTAAAATTTGTGAAAACTTTCATTGAATCACTACAACGATCAGATATTGTTCAGAAATCGTCCAAATTCAGCTGAAATGATCCCCAGTTTTTTGTTGGGTTCGTTGTTGTTTGATCACGCATCGATGTCAATATTATGAAATTTGATGCGACTGTCGTATAAGTGAGGAGTATAGCGCTATAAAACCAGGTTTAAACCACCATTTTCTGCATTTAAAAAGGCCTGTACCAAGTCGGGAATATGAAAGTTGTTGTCCATTCGTTTGATGTGTATTATCATTTGATTTAGCCATTTGATTACGGACTTTCCGTTTTGAATTTTTCTCAGAAATCAGTATTTTTGTGATTTTATTTTATACCAATTCTGGAAGATGACAGTTGTTATCCATTCGCTTGATGTGTTTCAGTTTTTAATTTTGTCATTTGATTATGGACTTCCGTTTTGAATTTTCCTCAGAGATCAGTATTTTTGTGTTTTTAACTTTTTAAATTTTGATCTGTGAATGAACGGTTAATATCTTATTATTAGTCCTGCATAACAAAATTTACTGTTATATATATATATATATATATATATATATATACAACTCGTCTAAACATCAACCCAACAATGTTAGATCTGTAAATTTGTTTATTATATAACTCGTCTAAACATCAACCCAACAATGTTAGATCTGTAAATTTGCTTTCGCAAATTTTTGGTTCTTCCCTCGCCGGGATTCGAACCCATGCTACTGTGATATCGTGACACCAAATCGCCTGCACTGCAGCCGTCCCGCTAGACCACACGACCATCTGGGCTCTCAAAAAAAGAGCTTTCGCTGACCGTGTGTTACCTTTCCTCGTCAGTTTTAATCTAGCGGCGTACTACAGTACATGATATATAAGGCATGAAGATGTTATTGTTACAGATCAGCTAAATTATCTATAGTAAAGGATCCTACAAATTAATGTAATATACAGTCACAGAAAATAATTATATTTATAAGTACGTCTGAGTCAGTGACAACTCTACAACAGATGTATCCATCGGATCGCCATCAATGACGGTGATACATGGCTGTGTACATATATATATATATTTACTTTAAATCGATATATTCATCATTCTACTTAAAATTCAAATAAAACTAATTTGTAACTTTACCTCCTACTTAACGTAAATAGTAAAGTAAGAAAAAAACACTTAAAGACAAACAACAGTGCTAAGAGACTACGTAAATTAATAGAATATGAGTTACTCCCACAAAGATCGGGTAGACCACTTATGCTCTGGCATGAAAAGCAGATCGTTCTCATCATATGTTACATGTCATGTTGCTCATCTTAATAAACCTATAGAAGATAGGACATGAATTCAGTTGTGTGAGTGTTTGTATTTATTTTTAGCTTTAGCTTTTTTACTTTTTAATTTCTGTTCTAGTAAATTTGTTTCTAACGGAATGCAATTGTGATGACCCATCAGTTTGATTTGGTATTTTTAATATTGAATATTTCACTTTTTAATTGATATCCAGCATTCTTGTAGTTTTCAATCGATAAATATATTGTTGATTAGTTGAAGTCAATGCTATCTGCCAGGCTACGGGGACATCAAAAGCGCAGGTAAAGCCCCTATTGATTTAATTTGTCTTTTATGATATGCATATCTGTTTTAATGGTGTATTGTGGCTCACGACCATCAACACCACAGGGTACCATGTGTAGAGTGTTTCCTGTGTTATCATTTCCTCATAGGTTAACACATTGGTTGTATTTGTTTTCTTCCTAATAAGATCTTAAATAACACAAACAAATTATTTTGCTTTATATTTAATCATTATTTTTTTTTCTGAACTTTTACAATATTTTTCTTATCATCATCTTAGTTTTATTATATTTATATCCATTCAAATAATAGTAGTGATATTTCATGTCGTTGAGATATGCATTACCATATATACTATGCCACCATGCGCTATAAGAGACAGCAAAGTTGGTACTGGTCCCGTCGTTATCCTTATCCTTTGTACTAAACGCTATTCCGTTGTTGCTAGCCATATAATTACATGAAAGACAAAGCAAAATAAATATACTCACCAAAGACCTTAAATATTGTAACAAGAGGACACCCGCGTCAAAAAATATCAAAACTTCATGTACCCTTGATCTTACTAATATATGAGACAGAGATGAATATGCTAACCTATTCATATGGACTTTGACCACCACAGGAAAAGAAAGTGAAAATAGTACTGTATGCATAACAAATTGAAACATCAAATGGGGTTGCAATGTACACAGTTTAATTCAGTCTTATCATATTATCAAATTTCATCATGTCTCTTTACGAGTAATCTGTTTTTCAGTTGTAAGCTTTTTTCTTATGTTTATTATGGGAAAGGTAAATATGTAATCAAAACCAAGGAAATTTTTCGGAAAACCTGCAATATTACCTTCTTTCTTTGTAAAACAAAAATGTACTTCATACATAATTTTGATATCAGAAATTACTACCTTCGTCTTGAAACCTTCTCTGCAATTTGAAGTGGTATAAGCTATATATAGATATAAAACGATGTGGTATGAGTGTCAATTAGAATACTCTACATCCAAGCCACAATTTAAAAAAGTAAATCATTATAGGTCAAAGTACGGTCTAAAACATGGAGCCATGTCTCACGCCAAACAGTCAACTATAAAGGGCTCTAAAAAATACTAGTGTAAAACCATTCAAACGTAGCCTATATGCTATGAAAAGCTTGTTTTTAGATTTAAGGAGGTTTATTTTACTCTTAACAATGATATCAACAAAATAGACAAAAAAAAAAAGAAAGCAGTGGTTATTTTTTATTGAAGAATAATATGCTACAAAAAAGTGCCCCTTAGAAGAACTTGCTTGCCACATCGATCGATAATTCAAAACATAATCTACATAATTGTAACTTTGATAGATTTGACCCAAAGACACTGATTAATCTGATATGCTTCACTCTATACATGAAGATACTTACATGAAACTAACACGCTCAGAACGTCCATGTGTATGGTTTTTGAATTTATTGTTACATTCATTTTTTCTAAACGGTATAAATGATTATTAAATAAGCAGCTGAATCCTGCCTCCGAGTACAGACTTTCTAGTTGTGTTGAAGACCCATAGTTGGTCTGGTGCTGTTTTCTGCTCTTTGGACAAACTAACTTCAGATCATATGAATTCACCAAATCAAACACCGCACAGGAATAAAAAATGCTACGGATCACATACCTGGGTCGGGCAAAAATGCCGCGGATTAAATATATAAAAAGGAGATGTGTTGTGATTGCAAATGCGAACGATTTTCAATAAATAGCAAAGTTTATACCGCATAATCAGTTATGCAAGACCCCTATAAGCCAATGTAACACAATTCAAGAAAAAACAGAAAACTAACGGCCTAATTTATGTATAAAAAATGAACGGAAACAAATATGTAACACAGAAACATACGACAACCACTGAGTAACAATCTCTTGACTTATAAACATATTGTTTAACTGATAAATAATGTTTTAGGAACAAACAATGCGTTTCAATTTATTGAAGAAATAAGTGTTCAGTTGATACACCGTCTGCAAAACAGATTTAATAAAAATCTGCACCCGAGAAAAATACCCTAAACTAGATAGTAATGAAGGAAAACTTAACGATAGTATGTGCTTCACAATAATGTATATAAACTGACTTTAAAATATTACTCATACATTTTTTCTTAAGAACTTACCAGCGGTTCCACTGTAATCTCCAATTGTGAGTTTGTATTTTGAATTCTCGTCTCCAACAATAAACGTTTTGAAAAGAGCATATGTTTTCTTGTTGTTTGTAACATTTAGGTCAACCCTCAGTTCGTATTTATCTTTAGTTGTAAGAATGTTCAAATATTTGTTACCTAAAACAGAGTAAATATATTAGTAGTATATATCGGCGATAAACAATTTTGTAATGTAGGGTTATTGCATGAATATTGGGGAATATTGTTCTGAGTAGAATTTTATATTGCACGAGTTTGCGAGTGCAATATATGTTCTACGAGGGACAACATTCCGCAATATTCATGCAATAACCCTTTTATTGTATAGCAATATGATATTTAAAAGTAAAAACTGATTTAACTACGATATTGTCATTGAAGACGTCATGAATTTCGAAGATTTATGGCACTAGTGCAATATTACAATTTATTGCACGCTAACTTTTGGCTACTTTCTGTGGGAAATATTAGATTGCTATGCAATAGAATTAGATACTATACCGATAAACCTTATGTTACATCTTTCTGAAATCCTACCATTTCAACAATGTTATTAGACATGTTAGATATCTTAACACAGAAATAACCCGTATATGATAACTTAAGTCCTTAATGCTCTTCAACTTTGTACTTGTTTGTCTTATAAATATTTTGATATGAGCGTCACTGATGAGTCTTGTGTAGATGAAACGCGCGTCTGGCGTACTGAATTATAATCCTGGTACCTTTGATAACTATTAGCATAAATGACAATTACCATAAGTAGTATTATAAATAAAATTTCCACTAAAATTTAAAACAAAACAAGTGAAAGAAAACTTTAAATTTAACAGAATCAATTCCCAATGACTCATTTTACTCATTATTTAACTTATTAAATTTTCCAAGCCAGTATTCCTTCTGTGGGTCACCAAACCCTTCTTTATAGTCAATCCAGTTTCTGTCAAAGCTGGTCGTTCGGTCTATTCTACGTTGAAGTACCTACAATCAAGTATACGAAATAAAATATAAACTAATTGACGAAAACAGAATTTCTAGTATAACCTGTTTCCTTAAAATTTTCACAACATAATTTAATTCTATGTTACAAGATTGATCGTTTATATAAATATACAGTGTTAATTTTCATTGTTTAACCCAATCGTACATTTTAGATAAATAAATTGAAAGAAAACTACCGTAACGGTTCCTAATTTGTACATTGGGATTAAAAATTCGATATGTATCATTACTTTCTTTTGTTTACAGCTCTGTCTTGTATTGTTCTGGTCGTACTATTTCAAATATTCAATTTCGTGACTGTATCATGTGTTTCCATAAGTTTACCATGATAGTACTACATGTATCATATGGTTGAGATAAAAATTAATGGTAATCCCTAGTTTTTAGTGTTTTAATTTCTAATCTTGCCGTTTTAATTTATTGACATAACTGCACGACTCAATTCTCAATTAACAGTGGTAAGATAATCGTTGCAAAGAATCCTGCTCAAACTTTAGTGAAAGACGGGTTTAACTTTGCCTTGTTGCGAGAGTTTATATTCTTTGTTGAAGGCAATAGTAGTGACCTGCAATACAAGTACCATTCAATTGAGTTTCGTTATATGTCTTGTGTTTCTGTCTTTGCCCTAAGTTTTCTATATTTTGCATGTGTAGTGCATCATGACATAAGACATTGTTACGTGTACCATGATGAGCTTTCGTGCAGGACTGCTGTGTGTATTTGTTACATGGAACTCTTGATCAGACTTTGACTTTTTGACTCTTGACCTACAAGTATGCACATTGGGTGTGTCATCATGTTGCAGTGTGTTCCTCGGTATTACCTTGACCTCAAAATATAATTTTCAATTGACCTTGCTTCTGAATATGTGGCATGTAGTATATTGTCATAAGATGATGAGTCTATTGGCACGAGAAACTTCATGTGAGCTTGACCTTTGCCCTCAATGTAAAACTTGTATATTTTGTTTGAATTAAATGGAGAATTAACTGTATGATTGGCACTCGTACCACATTCTCTTAAATATATATTAGATATATAAATATATTGTTAGTTTTGTGTACCACGATGACCCTTTTCTCAAAATCCGCTTTGTGTTGTTTTTTTTTACAAGGATTGCTTGACCAGACTATGACTTTTTGACTCTTGACCTTTGCATATTGGGTGTGTCTCTTGGTATGATTACCTTGACGTCAAGTCAGGAGTATCTGGTTTTTGTTAGTCTTGTATGTTTTTAATTGTAAGTTTATTTTTATGATTTGGAGTTTGAACTGATACACATTTTGTTAAAGGCCATCTGAAGCCCGCCTCTGGGTGAGTGATTTTCTCGCTTTGTTGAAGACCCTTTAGTGGCCTTAGACTGCTTTCTGCTCTTTTGACATGGTTACTGTCTCTTTTACACATTCCACATTTCCATTCTCAATTTTTAAGAATGTTTGGCTCAGATGAAACTAAATCCTTTAATTTCCGTGAAAATCAAGTAAGAAAACTTACTGCTTCAGTAGCACCATGTGCTGCCAGTTGTTATAGATAATGCAAAATGTTTCAATCATTTTACCTTAGATTTCATTTCAGGAACATGTTGGTATGGATAGTCTGCTTTTACATCTTAAAAATTCACACAGAAGGTATACGCATATCAATAAACTGAACTCAATGCTAAGAACCTTTAAAGTACACTTAGACAGAGAGCTCAGTTTAGTGAAACACTTTGTTATTTAGTCTCTTGTGGAGAGTTTTCATTGGCGGCACTCATACACAAGCTTCTTTTATATAGTGTGTATAAGTTTTGTAGTATTTGGTTGAGGCAAACTAAAGTTAGAAGAGCGGAACCCGTTTTTATGGGACGTTCGGGACGGGCGGACTAGGGTAACACTTTATGCCCCTAAATTATGGCGCCAACACAGAAGTTCTGACTATTGTGCTGGTAATACACATCCCACTAGCACTGTCATTAACACATGTACACATAATTTTTCATAAAAATATTCAATCTTAATTTTGATTTCTTTATTTTTGGCCGGTTGATTATATGCATGCCCTTCACAATGACTGAATGAGTATCAAATTTGACAACCTTATTGTACATATATATTTATGTTATTATATTTTATAACTTATTTTCCAACTAATTAAAGCTTACCAACTTACTGATCATCACTTTCCTTTATATGTCTTTTAACATTCTGTTTTGAACAAAACGATTTGTTACATATACTTCACATGACTTTGTGTATTTCTTTTAAATCTGACATTATTACAAAGCCATTAAATAAAAATTAGTCGAACTTGAAAATAAATGTGCAATCAAATATATATACAAGTCATCAACTGGTCAAGTGGCTAGATGCACATATCGTTAGCCATATAAACTACATGTCCGAATTGGATGGTTTTAAAACTTCTAGACATATTTATGTAAATAAGGGATGAGTGAAGGAAAAAAATGAAAACAGAACGGCTGAATTAAATAAAAGGATGTTCGATGTACTGTATACTTCGGTTTATTTTAAAAATCTATACGATGCTTTATTTTTATCTAGTTTCCTTATCACAATAATCAAAATGAGAAGATAAATACCTTATAGCTTCCTTTACCGTCTATTCTAAAATGTTTAATGTTATAAAACAATTTTAGCGTCTTTGACCTACTTTACCTTTTTATTCGGAGACTTGCGGTTATCTTCTGTTATGTTCAACGGGAACATTAGAATGATCTAGAATAGAACCCAGATGGAACCAAAACGTTGGGTTGCCTTAACCAAACAACCCGGATGTTGAACCAGTTATCATGGTTTCGAATCAAAGAACCAAGGTTCAGAACTAAAAAACCCAGATGGAACCAAGGTTTAGAACCAGAGTGCCCGGATATAACCTTATTGCATTCGGAATTCTCATGACTTTTTATACCTTCAACGTATTTTCCAAATCATTTATTTATTTAGTATATTTATATATAATTTAAACTGAACATTTTCAATGTGTTTGTATTATACAAAGTAAACATACAACGTTTCCCTATTGCTCACATGCTGTGTACTGGTCACGGATTCGAAAAAAAACAACACTTGACGATGAATAATATTTCCTCCAAATTTACGTCCCTTACATTGTTTTTTTAGGAAGTATAGTTTAAAATATGGTAATTTCTGTACGTTTGAATAGAGTAATTTGTTTAATTAGCTTTTATTTTTCTCTCAAAAAGATTTGTAAATATAAAAATGCATAAAAAAAAGAGGAGTTTAATTGTCAATTAAAACTCCGCATTGATGACTAACAACAGCTGAAAAGAACAGAAAATGTAAGCCAAGTTCAACAATTTAACAGTGCAGATTGCTTACTAGAATATAATAGTTTATCAACATTTTTATGGAGAATTTCTGAAAGAATTTATGTTTTTCAAATTTAAACATATAGAATTTTTTAACAATGAGTAATCATTAGAACAAGTAATTCATAGAGAAATCTATTTTTCTGCATTTAATATTTCCACACATATTTTTTAGTTTGTGATATGTTATGAATCTATTTTTCTATTTAGAATGTTTGCGGAATTTCGATGTCAATGCTTGTTAACGTCTTTAATTTTGCATTTTAACTTACAATATGAAAATAATAGTGACACTATTTTTTCAACTGATTTCAAATAAGTTTATTCAATAATTAAACGACTCAGTATTTTGAATTCCTATAACATATACAATGTAAATAACAGGTACTTAACACCCTGAAAAAGTATTATCAAATATGTAAGTAAAGGCAACAGTAGTATACCACTTTTCAAAACTCGTAAATCTATGGACAAAAAACAAAATCGGGGTAACAAACTAAAACTGAGGGAAAATCATTAAATATAAGAGGAGAACAACGACACAACATTAAAATGTAGCACACAGAGAAACGGACTAAGCATTAGACAAAATCCGATGAGAATAACAAATATAACATCAAAACCAAATACATGAATTTGGGATAGAAAAGTACCGTGACACGTCTTATAGTAATGTGAATTCATTCTCAAATATAAGAGAAAACAAACAACACAATGGAAACACAACGTAAAAATGTTACACACACAGAAACGAACTATGATATAACAAGGCCATTTTCCTAACTTGGTACAGGACATTTTTAAAGAAAAAAATGGTGGGTTGAACCTGGTTTTGTGGCATGCCAAACCTCGCACTTTAATGGCAATGTTGAATATAACAAGACTTGTATCTAATACGCCAGATATCCGTTCCTTTTAATAATTAGTCTTGATTCGACTCCATAGGAGCACTCGAATATCAAAGCCGCATTATATAAAAACTCATTAAAGTGTATACACAATATTCCATAAAGCTTCGGTGACTTTTTCTTCAATTAATAATATGTCATGCCAACATTAAAGTACCAGGTATATGATTGTTATTACCTTGCATGGATACATACGTCAACATGCAATGCATGGACTCATTTGAAGTTAAAAATGTGATACATAAGACAATAAAATTAACGGTACCAATCTACGTTTGTTAGGAAAAAATTATATATCTGAATATCTTAATTCTATGATACGTACTGTCCATCCTCCTCCGTCTGTAGACATATCACAGTAAGCCTGGATTCCATTGAATTCATCTGGATATATAGTATATACTCCACTTGGTTTTGTTTTCAAATAGCTGCAGTCTTTGTACTTTTTTAACGGTGCAAATTTTTCTGAAAAAATGTAAAGTTACTATTTTAGAATGAGTTTATTTTTCATATAATTACAAATATGAGATTTCTAATGAACAAGGCCTGTTATTTTAACACAAAAATCTAATTTCAAATTATTTACATTATGCTAATTTAAACAAAATGTTTTGTGCGCTTTTGGCATCTTTTTTTATTTTGCAGTATTTTTTTGTTGGACAAAAGATACGTCAACGACATTGTAATTATGTTTAACTATTAAGATAACAATACATCTTGTCACTCTTTGGTTGATGCCTTTTTAAACTTGAAAACAAAATCGCTTCAAAGTATCACCGTCACAGTAATCATTACAACACTAATGATTCAGATGACTTTTTGAACTTTATGCACCAAAATGAACTTTTAATATTATTGTATGTATTAAAATTATACAACCAAATATCAAAAACAGAACGCATTAAAAATAATGATAGCTAAGAAACAATTTTCAATTATTTAATCGGTCTACAGTTAGAATGTTTTCTCTTTTTTGTCATAGTGTTAACTGTTTTCTTCCTGTACTGATTTGTATTGTATGTTTTGAAAGAACACGAAGAATGCTTTTCTGATCTAAACGGAATTTACTAACCATCATTTGATATTCATAATATTCATGTTTAGCTATATTTGCGTTATATCATAATTTCCAGGAAAAGAGACAAAAACAACAAATAAATAAAGGAATAGCTTACTATTTAATGTTTCCATCAGATTTGTTTTCCATTCTTCTAATGCCTGGCTTTTGGTTTGCAAATTTGTAGTACTTTTCTTGAATTCCTTTCTTAATTCTTGGGACAAATTATCAAAATGAGATTTTAGGTCACTCGTAAGATTGTTAAATTGACGGTTGTTGACGTCTTGTGACTGCTGAAGTTTCGATAAATATTCTGACATCATTGCATACTGAACTTAGAGGAAAATCAATTCGGAAAGTCCATAATCACATGGCAAAATCAAATAACAAAACGCATCAAAAACGAATGGACAAGAACTGTCATATTCCTGACTTGGTACAGGCATTTTCAAATGTAGAAAATGGTGGATTAAACCTGGTTTTATAGCGCTAACCCTCTCACTTTGATGACAGTCTCGTCAAATTCCATTATATTTACATTGATGCGTAAACTAAACAGACACAATAAATAAAATAGTCAAAATATGGGTACCACAGTCATCATCGTATAACAATTTTAAAAGGGATGACGATACACAAATAATATTACTACTACACATCACTACAGTGGAAACTCTACAGTAAAACATGTGACTATTCTAGATAACAACTATAAAATTTGAAACATTTCGGTTTATTTACAGCATGTTTTAAATTTTATCACAAGGACCAATTTGACCCTGTGGATACCATCAAGTGGCAAGACATTATGTAAGAGAGACAAACCTGTCCACTTGCACGACATATTTTAAATGAAGGGTAGATATGCATAAATAACTGCATGAGCAACACGCTAAGGATTTTGATTTAATTTACTTTTTAAAACTTGCAGAAAATTGTGAAAAACATTTGACTGTTACTTGATCCGTTCTACTCAGCTAACATGCTTACCACCTTAAACTCTGACTATACATGATATATACAGTGGCCCGATGGTGCATGTAGATCGAAAAATGTCAAATCAAATAATTCATTAGAAGAAAATAAACGTATACCAAAATTCAGAAAAGAATGAAGATGCTGAACAATATCTAGAAATTTAATTTTTAATCGCTATCAAATGGATTATCGTTTGTTAATAGTGTCCCTACAAACTCTATGTTTAATTTTGTTCTAAAATAACGTTTAATGTCGGCATGTTATACGCACGTTTAACGATGTTCGCTTATCTTGGTTTTGACTTCTGATATTCAAAAAATTCTCTGGTGTAAACCATTAAACCACTCTGAATTTTTCTATCATACTATTTTAAGATAAACTTATCAAAAGCCATTGATTTTCATAGATTATGAAAGAAAATGAACGAAAAATCTAGAGAGACTCATCACTCCCTCGAAATTAACTGATAAACAAGGACATGAATCTTGCATTTCTTCCTTTTATTATTTCTTTTTTATTTCTTTTTTTTTTTCATTTTAAGTTCTGTTATGTATATAAAATCAGTGTATATAAAAACAAAAATCGATGTAATAGAATGTCAATGCTTGTTAATTTGAAAACGAGCGACGTGCTTCAACAGATTTTAGGTCTTTTTCAAAATAACGTATACGTAGTAACTTAACTATCCTACTAGATTACGAATATATTGTCAAGGCTTTTTGTTCTCATTACAAAATATTTGCATGAGCTAACCTGACGTTTGGTTTAGTAAACATCAGTATTAATATAAATACGTAGAGTAAAAAGAATATCCAAAAGATATTTTGTTTACGTCATTACAGTATTATACTGTGACAACACTCTACAACATATATATTTTTGTTGTTTATATATTGAAAATATAATTTATAAATCGTTTACTAATTATTTATGAAGTTTATTTGAATCAATGTACAACGGTCATAGCACCTGCACATAATATCACTACGTTTATCCTCTTTATTACACTTATACTATGCATTGACTTTACAGCTTAATCTTAAAAGAATTAAATAGAAAAAAAAAATAGAAATTAAAGAAATTTTCGTATTATATAAAATAATTATTGAACATTTGTATACCCAAATTGGATGTTGAATACATATCTTTCTTAATAAACAATTGATTGCTTTAAGCAAGTTAAATATATAAACCTAAATATTAAAATGATAAATTTAGCTCACCTTATTTATAGAATAAACAGTTTCCTGGTTAATGCGCGACCATTACCACAATGACTTTACATTAAAATCGAGAATGGAAATGGGGAGCCATGTTTATATAGTAACTAGTAATACTTGGCGCTCACATACCCCGGCCGACGACAGTTTTCCTTTTTAAACAACTGCATAGTTGCCAATTTGTTATTTCTTCAGAATTTGCAAAATGTATTTAATCATATTTAAAGAGCATCATGGTTATTTTTTCTAAAATTGAATTAAAGGACATTTCGAAAACTTTTTGATTTTTCTGTCTATCTAATAAAAGTTATTTAAGTTGTGTTAATTTATAATTTATGTTTCATTTACTCGGTGATACATCAATCAATCGTAGCTCAACATTTCTATTGGCCATTACAAATAGTCTTCTTTGACATAGTACATTTGAATATTTATGAGACTTAAGCTGAATTGTGTGTTTATGAATATGGTTCTATACTTTGGTTTGATGATCAATCATAATGCTGCGTACTTCTTGGCAAACATTTCAGTTTCTGTGATATATATATATAATAATGTATTATTACTTTTTTTAGTTCCTTTGGTACTTAAGTAAATCATTTTGTAACATAGAAATTAAACTTTCTTTCATTAATATGTATTGGAAAAAAACTGTTTTATTTTGCACATCTTTAAATTGATAAATTAAACTAGAAAAAATGTATCTATTTAATTTTTTGAAAATGTTATTTAAATTTGAAATATGACATCTTATTTGAACTTAATGTGAAGTTTTTTTTATTTGGAATATTTGAAATATGCGCCTAGATTCTTTTATAACATTTACATTAGGGATTATCTGTTTAGAATTTACCTCTGAGTTCAGTACTTTTGTGATTTTACTTTTTACCCTGCAAATATATAGTTTATATCTTTTTTTCGTACATTTTGTGTACAACAGTCAAACTTTGATTATTTTGAAACACAAAATACATTGGGTTGTCCCTTTATTTACATTTTTAAACCTACAATAAATAGTTTAAGCTATCACATATACTTTTTTTTTAATATTTGGGCAGAATTTCGACAAATCATCCCCCAGTTAAATGTTGTTACTACAAAAATATACTGCATTTTTATGCTCTTTAGTGTGTACATGTATACGTAGCATATAAAATTATATATGTCACAAACATTTCTCAAATTTTATGTTGAGTGCATTTCATTTATCATTTTAAGATATGAAAACATGAATTGATCTAAATGAATACAATTTCATGTAAAATAAAAAAACTGTAAATTTTGTTTAACATTTTATTGAGCCTTCAATGTTTTCAACAGAATATGTATCATAATTCTGAAAGGCATTTTAGAATTAAATATTTCTTTCCAATTTTTAATTATTTACCATTAACTTGCTTTGCCTTTAAAGGCATATTATACTGGTTTTGATAAATGAATAGAAACTGTATTGCACATAAAAAGTTAGAATTACATGGTATGGTATGGGCTTTGTTCTTGTTGAAGGTCATACATTGACCTTTAGTAGTTTATGTCGGTCGGTGTAATTTGGTTTCTTGTGGAGAGTTGTCTCATTTGTAATCTTCTTATTTTTATATTTATAATAATATAACTCTTTCGTACGTTTGTGTTTTCAGAAAATAAGTCAGTTCTATATACGACTTCACACAATTTACCAAAAATAAATGCAATGGCATTTGGAACACCATACAAAATTCTCCTAAACACGATAGCAAACATATCTATGTACTGACAATAACGAATAAAGATCTCATTCAATGTGTAGCAGTGACAGTCAGAGGTAAGATAAGCCCAACAGAAAACAGGATGAAACAATCCCCAGTATCTAAACTGATTATTATATCATTGTAGCTGTTAACAAACATTTCATGAATAAATAGGTCAGTATGTAATTTGTGTTAGTGCGAAAGTACGAATGTTTGTATCATTCGATAAACAAATTGTAAATTATCGCACAGATACAGTATTTATTGATTAGGCTTTAACTTGGAAATTCTGAAGAAAATTATATAATCAGTTGCACTCTCATCAGCTTATTATTTGCCTATGTATACACACGGTAGCAAACTCAGCTAGAGTTCAGAAAATTGAGAGTTTTATGTCTGACTGAATTTTTTGGTCAATGGTTTAGGTTAAAATAGAAACAAATTAAACAACAAAATACAGAATAGTGAAATAAAAACTAAAAATTAAGACTTGTTATTCTGGAATAACAGTAGAAAGAAAAAGAGAAGCAATATAAAACATGAATGAAAGAGTAAAAACAAAAACAAAAATTCAGAATTTATTTAGGTTAATTCCAATTTCATTTATGACAGGTATTTGTAAAACAAATGAAAATACTAACTTTCGTGGATTTTGAAATAAGGAAGTCCATAAACATTTACAACCTAAAATGACACAAGTGAAACACAACTGCAATATTGTTGACTTAGAAAAGGTATTGTTTGGAGAAAATAGATGAGTAAAACTAGTTTTTTAGCTACATATAGCCTAACATCTAGCTTGTATGCCAGTTCTTTATAGCTTCATTATATTGAGAAAACATAGAGTGATCAACTCAAACAGACAGAGTAATGTAGTAATCATTGCGACCAATCAGCTAACATTGTATAAACATAATCACACACATACGCCACAACTGATTAAGAAATAAAACAAAAAATAGAAGTTGACAAAGACGTCACCAAAAAAGTGTAAAAGTTAGTAAATTTTACGTTGACTTTGACGTCACAAAAAAAATGTGTTATTGATAGCACATGCATACCGTTTATACTATACACTTTCTCAATAAAATGAAAATCAGACATATAAATACATGGGAAAATAAAATTGAAACAACACTGAAGAACCCATCGCACAACTGGAACCAGCCAATCCGGGAATGCCCAAATGTTAAAAAGTATAAAACCGGATTGCAGGATGAATAAATACTGACAGAACTAAAATACATTATTTATTAGATGTGTTGGGCTAATGGCTTCTGAATTTTTTGGTAGATGGACTATGTTTTACAACAAAGTACTAGAACTGAACCAAGATTATTCAATGTATATTCAACATGATTTTTTTAAGTAGATAAATATGGCACGTCGTCATCAAGGTCAATCAAGAAGATGACATGTTACAATATCGTCTATCTTGTAAGCCTTTACGTAAAAAATAGTACAAACAATTTGTATTTGCTGTTCTCAAAATGATTAATGTGTCATGCCTGTGAAGGCATTTAAGTTTAAACCTTCGCAATGTCGTTTAAGGACTATATTGGCTTCTCAATAAAATCGTTTTTGGTTTCAAAAAACATTTTATTTCTATGGAGTTTCAAAACTTGTTAAAGATTTACAAAGGAAATGTTTCAGCAACATCTGATGTGCTTTTTAAGCTTGGCTAGCATGCGTATGTGTATGCGTTTCACCAATTTTGAAACCTCGATAAAAAAAATTAATTTAAATTGAGGGCAAAGTGGAATCAAGATATAAGCCAAAATAATCAAAACAAAAATAAAAAAAGAGTCTCAAAACCTAAATGAATGAAGGATACGTATGGCCATATACAAGACACAAATAGCAAATTATCCTCCTTACAAGGGATTTGAACTTAAATACTTCGGAATAATCGTTATATGCTGTTAATTTACGTGTTAAAACATTCTTGTAAATAGTGACTTAGTAGTGTTAATATCATTAAGTATATTTTAAAATGTATCAAATTTACTACACCATATACATAATATACGCTTTTCGTCTGCAGAGTCTTTTCCGTGAAGTTAGAGACAAAGGTATGCAAAACAGTTATTCAAAGTCAAAAGGATCATTAGTACAGCCAAAAGTACAATACAGACTTCACTAAATATGCATTTTACCTCAGGAATAGATTACCTTAGCTATATTTGGGATTTTTTTTTTTTTAATTTTTGGTCCCCAATGCTCTTTAACATCGCACTTTTTTGGGGGTCTTTTTAACTTTTTTTAATTCGAGCATCACTAATGAGTCTATTGTAGAGAAACGCGAGTCTAACGCATATACAACATGTCATTCCTGGTATCTATTATGAGTTTATTTCATCATTGATGGTCGAGTCTTAACTATTAAAAAGCCAGAAACATTATATAAGTAAACGTTTAAGAGTTGTCTAAACCGAAAATGACAAAAAGTAAAGCCGTATTTTTACAAAGAATAACAGCTTAACATGACCTAGATCTATTTCATAATCGAGAACGTTTCCAGACATTTTTGCTAAATGCAATATCCAATTTTGAAAATTTAAAATGGTTTGTTTTGTACTTAAATGAAAAATACATCAGTTTCACTTTATAACAGGACAATCATAGTGATTTTCAGGAAATAATAACAATTCACTCATTAGTAGTTCGAGGGCTTTATAATACTAGTATACCATGTTAAATATGTATGCAAAAAGTTCAATTGCTTTTATATTTAAACATAAATGAATCTGAGGTCTAGTAGGTGTCATTTGTTGATGTGGTTCATAAGTGTTTCTCGTTTCTTGATTTTTAAATAAATCTTAGACCGTTGGTTTTCCCGTTGAATGGTTTTACACTTGTTATTTTGGGGCCCGTTATAGCTTGAAGTTCATTGTGAGCACAGGCTCCTTGTTGAAGACTGTACTTTGACTTATAACGGTTTACTTTTACAAACTGTGACCTGGATGGAAAGTTGTCTAATTGGCACTCAAACAACATATTCCCCTACCTAGTAACATGTTTAACCAACCTCCAAACTGGTCACTAGACGAGCTAATTCGTTTGTTAATCAATGAAACAGTAGGTATGGTAGAATATTTCAACCAGTTTTGAAACCAGTTCTAACATTTTGACAAAGTTATCGTGATAGAGAAAACATAAAAAAAAACACATTTAATCGGAATATTCAAAATTTTAAAATCTTCAGTTTTAATAGTTAGAAAAACAATTAAATTGAAAAGAAAACATCAAATATGGTTTAAACACCCATAAACAAATGTTAAAGTTCATGTGTGTTAACAGAAAATAAAATGCTAACTTTCCCGTTCCTTTGTAATGCAGTGTACATATGAAGTATCTACCTATTTTGGAACATTATAAGTAAGTGTTATCGTTCTTTGGCTACGATCATATACCACACAAATATCTAGTGAGTCACTTACATGTCTAGTACAGTAGTAATACCAACAAGGATAATAACAGGTATCAAACTGAACGAATTGACTGTGACTGAAACTAGTCATATGATCGATCTCGCCACAATTCTACACATTATGATTCGGATATGATAATATCAAAAAGTAGTTCATTTTTGTCAAGTGATTATAATATCTATTTAACTGAACTATCAATTGCAAATATATTTCCTTCTGTAACAAAACAAAATAAGAGATATATAAATATCTAGTTCCAAGCTATAATTCAAACAGATGAAGTCAATAGAACTTGACAAAATTAAGTGAATACGGACTGCCCGGAGAAAACCACCGACCTCCGATAGGAAAACTGACAATCCTAGTCAATTAAGATTTTTTTTTAAATGTTGTGTAGTCCAACTTTGGGTAGACAGGTGATAACTTCGTGTGGATGTGAAATTGATAAATTGGCTTCTGTAAATGCTTCTTTAAAAGAACGCAGCAGGAAAGGATTTTTTTATAAAATTCAGTGGTAAAACCATCCAAACCAGGAGATTTTCAATTTTTTTATATTCTTTAATGCAGTATGCATATCTGATGTTTTTAAATAACTTGGTATTGTTTTACAAAGGAGTTATTTGCAAAATAAATCACGGGTTGTTTTTTTGCAGGCAGTAGTAAAAGTAATCAGTCATTTAACAAATAAATTGTTTACTAATTTTTACAGGTCTTTAACATGTTCAATATGACTTTTTGCACAGAAACGTTTCAACCTTTTTAAATAAGTTCAATCGTACCTTTTCAAATTGAAATTTAGATAGAAGCATTCAAAAAAATAAACCCATAACAAAACAGGTTCACTTGTTGTCCCTAAAAGATCTTTCAAATAAATTCAAGAACTTGCAAATTGATAACCTTGATTCGTCGACAAATATTACTAGTTGTCATAACCAAGTAAAAGAAGTACTGGTGTAAATGCGTTAAACAAAATCTTCCTTTCAGTTTATATGTTATTGTACTTTTATATAAAAGAAACCAAATATGGTCTAATCTTTTACTTGTACATTTTATTAAAAAGTTTTATTGTTATGTTTAACAGGAAGATATTTTAATATTTTATTAATTTCCTTATTTTTGTCAAAAGCATGACTCATTTAATGTTCTTCTGTATTGTATTATTCAATTGAAATTACTTTTTACGGAAATGTTATCAAAATAATATAAAAAGTATTAAATCTAAGAGAGTTACTCCCTTTACAATGTTGAAATCGCCATACGAATGTATATGTACAGTTCTATGTAAACATACGACAATTTATTCAGAAGAAAATACATTTTTATATTTATCTGACTATTAAGTGTTATTTTAATATTACAGACATGGAGGAAATTTCTCAAAGACTTTACAAGTTTCTGTGCGAAAGAGTAGTGGGTTCAGAGAAAATTGTACTTTATAGAAGACAATTTTTTAACGTTCGGGATGAATTTCTAAATTGCACTGGAACAAAATCGTAGAGTATGTTAGTAGTGGCAGTAAGGCCGAGGGATTACATTTCCAAGGAAGTGATCTTGATATCATGTTTATATGCAAGATGCCTGTACAAAATAACGATGTTAAATGCACTAGCTCTACATGTAAGTGTATAAGCAAACATTTTCTATTTTTGGATGTACATATTGCTCAACCTGGTTTCGGTATGATAAGAGTAGACCAGAATCACCCTAGAATAATTGGTAAAAATAGAAAGAAAAGTCCATTTGGAAACATGCTATCAAAGTGTGTTGTTGTTACTGATTCTGGAGCAGTCCTTTCTGGAAAAATATGGAAATCGATCAATGCGAATTTGAATTGTAAGAGAATGCCAGTTAAGGTAAATGGACCCTGTTTGACTACACTAGATGATTCGATAGACTTTGCTTTTGCTTTGAAATGTGACAACTGGGCAGGAATTGCTAATTCATTTTTTACAAGACCGCGATCATCAAACTGGCCTGCTGAAATCTTAATAGAAAATATCCGTCAAAAAGGTATTTTGCTTGTTCCTGTAGGTAGCAAATCCGATTCAGTAGAAGACAATCCTCTCGAATGGAGACTTTCATTCTCTCAAGCAGAAAAGTTATTAATTCATTCTTGGAATCATACACAATTTACATGCTACGCTTTACTTAAGCTTTTTGTTAAAGAAGTGGTTAAGAAAGCTGGAAATGTTGACAAGTTAATCTGCTCTTACTTTTTGAAAACAACTATACTCTGGATATCCGAAGAATTTCCATATTCAATTTGGACTCCAAATAATCTGATAAAATGCTTTATGTCATGTCTTCAACGTTTAATTTATTGGAATATTCATGAATACATTCCTAATTATTTTATTCCAGAACACAACATGATCGACAGGAAATTCGAAGGGCAACCACGGGCAGCTTTAGTTACAATTTTAAAGAAATTTTATGACATTGGATGGTTAAGTGTTTTAGAATGTCACTCACTGAAGGACTTTAATTGTTTTTATGCTGCTAAAGTCGCCCATTGTAGTCACGAGTTTAATATAGCTATAATGCCACTGGTTAATATGTTTGGATATGATCCGACTATTACTGAAATTGTTGGAAACAAACATTTTGATTTGTGTGTGGATAAAGTCAGTAATTTTGATCTTTCTATCAAAACCGGAAGTATATATTTGCTTTGTCTTATTTGCCTTAGCGAAGAAATTGCAGGCGAAACATTCTACAGAAGCCATCAAAAGTCAAATAAGAAGAATTATTCTCTGAGACGAAAGTGGTTTTGTCCTGCAATTATCTCAACGTACAAAGACTCTTTATCAGGATGGCTGAGGATCGCTTTGTACTTTTATTTCCATAAACAATACAATGAAGCAATTACAGTTCTTAATTACGGTAGACTTACATGTACAGTAGAAAAATTGTTTACCTTCAATCTAAGGGACTGTACAGACTTTTTTGTAACAAGGCCGCCAAAAACAATAATGCAGAACAATGCTACTTTTAAAGATATAAGATTGCAGACAATGCGCAAGTTTATGTTAAGGCCGGAACTAAAAACTACCATCGAAACAGACCTGTTTATCCATTTGTCTAACAAATCTCGAGCAATCCTTTGTCCATCCGTTGTTTTCCTACACTATATTCAATTCCTATGTTTTTACCAGCTAAATGACATGACACAACTGCGAGAAAGTCTACAGACACTTCATTGGACTGTTAAAAACAACTATTGCATCGACCGTATTAGCCCGTGGAAAAACAGAGCATGTTTATACCTGTGTCGAGCATACCAGATTATTGGAAACGAAAAAGAAGCCTCGTTTTGGTTATCAGTTGCACAACGACTTAAAGACAAATCGTGTAATAGTCAATGAGTTGCTTTGGTAGGATTGTGATTTTCAATGTATTGCCATCTAGATTGTATGCTCGAGTTTGAGTGCACGGATGTTTGAAGCAAAAACATCAAGTTTTATATAATAATTTCTACATTTCTATAATATTCATATTTTTAACCTTTACCGTTGTTTACTTTTTAAACCATTTTGGTTGTATTTATTTGGCGTGTTTCGGTATTAACACATCCCGACACCGTGTTATTGTGACATGGTCATAGTTGTATTCTTGTGTTTCGTTTTTGCTTAGGTGTTTTGTCTATATGCAATGTTTTCTTTGTTTATATTTGTTTGTTTAATTTTTATAGTGATTAATTTATAACAGGACTGTTGTACCCCTTATGTTTGCAGTTTGTATATCTTGTGTCTGTTTGTGTTGCTTCCAGTTGTTGTAACTGTAATGAAATTTTCCTCGATTTCATACAAGTGAGACGTTAGCAAGCTGTAAAACCAGGTTTAGTTAACAATTTTTTGCATTAAGAGGTGTCTGTAGCAAGTCAGATGATGTGTTTCAGCTTTTGATTTTGCCATTTGTAAAAGGACTTTCCATTAGGACATTTGCGTGGAGGAAAATTCAAATAAACAGCAGTTAGATTTATATAAGGACTTTTTAAAGTACAGTGATATATATAAGAGAGTAAACGAGGCTAAAATATGGTAAAGATTCTTATAACTGGATGAGTAGACAGAAATAAGTGCAGTCTAAGAATGCGAGTTAATTGACCAACGTTAAGACATGGCGTTGTCAGTTTATTTTCGATTTATGAGTTTGACTGTTCCTATGGTATCTGTCGCCCCTTCTTTTGCAAATAAACACATGACAAAAAAACAGGGTAAATACAGCACATATAATAATTCGTTGTGAGACTAATAGAAAGAGGCAAATATGATATCGGTAGTCTTCCGACGTCAAACGTAAACAGCGAACGACTTTTTGGATTCTTCACTGATTCCGAGTGAAATTAAATTTGTTAGAAGGAAAACTTTTATGTGCAATATGTCAGTTTGTTGTCTTATTATTGTATAAATTACATGTCGTTACACATTCTGGAATTCAATATGTCGGTTTCCTTCATTACAGACAAGAAGATAGAGAATGTAACTCTTACTGTGATCCAATCAGAAGCATTGATACAAAATCACAGTAGACAGCTCTCTCACTACCAAAAAAAAGAAAACTTTTATCAGACCAAACACACGAGCAGGTGGACAAATTCTATAACATACACTCAGCACAAGCAGAGCATTGTTATATTGATAGTTTGTTCTTGTTTTGAATTGTTACACTGCTGTCAATGTTAAGGGCGTGTTGTGTGCGCAGTTCAGTATTGCGGTTGCTTATTTCGGAATGAAGGCCTCACAGTCATGATCACCTTTATGTTACAGGTTGCATTGCTCTTTGCGTTTTCTGTTTTAAAGGGCTTATTGTGTTTCTTAATGCTACCTCTTTTATCCGGCAAAAAGTAATATCTCTACTTACGTACTCTATCATTTTGTAATTTAAATTGATGTCATAAGAGCCATAAGTAGGATTAAATTTCCATACATGTCCAAGATCAAACTAGATGTCGATATCGACGATATCGACAAACGAATATACCGTGACAAAACATAATGTCGATATCGACAATTTCGGTACGATATCGAATCGATATCGACGCTTGAAGATAGTATGCAAATAAATACTGTCGATGTCGTCGATTTCGACAATAACAACACGATATCGAATCGATATCGAAAATTTCCAAACTAAAAATTTAATAACAAAAAAGACATCGATATCGTTGATATCGACAACAGCGATAAGATATCGACATAGAAAGTTTTAAACCTCTCCTCGATGATATATGGTATATGATTATACATTAAAGGAGAAAAAAACATAATCAATTAAACAATTTTAAAGAAATTTTATGACATTGGATGGTTAAGTGTTTTAGAATGTAAGTCATTGAAGGACTTTGATTGCTTTTATACTGCTAAAGTCGCTCAAAGTAGACATGAGTTTAATATAGCTATAATGCTACTGGTTGTATGTCTAGATATGATCCGACCATTACCGAAATTGTTGTAAACAAACATTTTGATCTGTGTGTGGATAAAGACAATAATTTTGATCTTTCTATCAAAACACGAAGTATATATTTGCTTTGTCTTATTTGCCTGAGCGAAGAATTTGCAAGCGAAACATTCTACAGAAGCCACAAAAAGTCAAATAAGAGTGAATCTTCATTGAGACGAAAGTGGTTTTGTCCTGCAATTATAGCAATGTACAAAGACTCTTTATCAGGATGGTTAAGATTCGCTTTGTACTTATATTTCCATGAACAACACAATAATGCATTGACAGTTCTTGATTACGATAGATTTACATGTACTGTAGAAAAAATGTTTACCTTCAACCTAAGGGATTGTACAGAGTTTTTTGTAACAAAGCCACCGACAGACATATTGCAGAACAATGCTACCTTTAGAGACATAAGATCGCGGACAATGCGCAAGTTTATGTTAGGGTCGGAACCAAACACTGCCATCGAAACAGACCTATTTATCCATTTGTCTAACAAACCTCGAGCAATCCTTTGTCCATCCGTTGTTTTCCGGTACCATGTTCAATTTCTATATTTCTACCTACCAGCTAAACGACATAACACAACTGCGAGATAGCTTACAGAGACTATATTGGACTGTTAAAAACAACTACTGTATCGACCGTATTAACCCTTGGAAAAACAGAGCATGTTTATATCTGAGTCGAGCATACCATATTATTGGAAACGAAAGCCCGAATCTGATTTTTGAATTAAGATTGAATACGAGTTATTTCTTTACATGTGTTTAGAATTATCCTGATATAAAACAAATTCGCTGCCGTGTGGAGCAATTGGTGCAAAACTGTTTTTAACTTTAATATACAATAGATATAGGAAGATGTGGTATGAGTGCCAATGTGACAACTCTCCATCCAAATAACATATTGTAAAAGCAAACCATTATAGGTCAAGGTACGGCCTTCAACACGGAGCCTTGGCTCACACCGAACAGCAAGCTATAAAAGGCCCTAAAGATTTTCTGCTGTAAAACCATTCAAACGGGAAAACCAACGGTGTAATCTATATAAAAACGAGAAACGAGAAGCATTTATAGCTTTTGTAGTCGAGTTTTGGTGCACGGATGTTCAAAGCAAAAATACCATTAATAATTAATACGTTTCTATAAACGAATACTGACATAAGATCTTTTGTTATTTTAAAACAGCTGATAATCGTTGACTCTTCATTGAAATTATTCTAATGACCATCATGACAAATGACATGCTTTTAATTAAAATTTTTGAATAAACTTAATTTTTAGAAATCCCAGTTCAGTTTACTTTCTTTCAATGTTCATACAAAATTAACAAAATGTCATCAAAGGGATAGCGCATGTTAATTTTTCGGTAGCATTGTTTATCTAGCCTCCTAATTTAGATACGATCCGGGCAATTTATTTATCCTTTAGATAAAGTTAGTATCAAATGTTTACAATCCAACACTGTACGTAGATCTTTGGATTTTGTTTTATCAGTATAAATAAGTAAAACTTCAAATGAAATATAATTACATTACTTCAAACACATATAAGCAGTCACGGTCCAACCTTCTGTTTGCAGTGCATATGATCATGTGTTTTCTAACTGTTCATGAGGTGTTTGCACTTAATTCATTCGATTTTGTATGTGTTCTGATTGATATTTAAGTCTGAGATAAATCTGATCTGAAGAAGTTGCTATTTGCTTTGAACTATGCTTTCAATAACTGGAGCAGGTTTGTCATTTTCTTGCATTACACTGGAATAGTTGTAGATATCCACGTGCATTTTCTTTGAACCACCAAACTGCAGAGACATTGTTTTTATTTCTTTTGTATGTGTATATTTTCAACCTTTACTGTTTAATCAAATTTTGGTTATATCCTTTTTGCGTGTGTAAGTATTTATGCATCCCGACATTGTGTCATTGTGCCGTTGTCATTTTCTGTATTCTTGTATTTCATTAATGCTTATGTGCTTTGTCTCCAGAGTGTCAATATGCAAATTTGTTTTTCTTTGTTGACATTGTTTTTTTTTTCTTCTTCTAATAGTGAATAAGATTATAACACAATGTTGACCGTGTTGACTGTTGTACCCCATTTTTTTAACATTTTTCCCTATTGTGTTTGTTTGTTTTGCTCACACCTTGTTTTCAATATAAAGGAATTCTATTCGACTGTCATATAAGTGAGACGTTAGCTATCTATAAAACCAGGTCAATTTCACAATTTTCCATTGGAAAATGCCTTTACCAAGCCAGGAATATGACAGTTGCTTTCCACCCTTTTGATGTCTTTGAGCTTTTGATTTCGACATTGGACTTTCCGTTTTGAAGTTTTCATTGGAGGTTAATTTCGACTAGCGGCAGTTAAATACATATTAGGAATTCGACTTTTTTTAATTACGTGGATATTCGAATTGTGGATAGATTTTCTAATGTTTCCTTGTGGCAAGCATAAAACGATAGTGCTGTGTTTTCTTCACATTTGATTAATGCATGTAATGTCTAGTGGCAATTATTTTCTTTGAGAACGAGAACAAAGTTACAATAAATCTGATATTAAGTTTCAACGTATGTCAAGCGGGATAGTGTGCCATAGTTTCGACTACCTCTATATAATATTGGCATCAGTATGTTTCATATGGGCAGACATAGGCAGAGATTTTTCTTAAGAGAATCCATCTATAACTACTTTCACAGTTATTGCAAGGATTCTGTTAAGCGCAGAAAGCGTGGCATTCTCAAAGCATAGAACATCTTGTTCCCATTCTTGACGGATTTTTTTTTCTTGTTTTTTTTTCTTATTGTGGGGATTGGAGTGTTTGCTGTTTGTTGGGGTTTTATTTTTGTAGTGCAACTGTTGAATGTCATTTCGTCTACAGTGTTTTGTCAACTCAGATTGTTAGCACGCTTCAAGTCAATAATGATAACGATTTGTGCGCGCACAACTCTCGAATAACCTACATACCGAACGCTAAAAGCCTAAGGTTAGGTAAGCCAAAAATATAAAAATGTTATGACAATGAATTACAAAAGGGCAAAACCGTTTAAGCATGATTTGACAAAAGCCAAAAACAAAGATACAAATCCAAAAAAATATTTGAAAATGTTTTGCAATGAAATTGAAATGAAATTGAAATTAAACCACCCGAAAATGCATCAAAATTGATAATTTATCACGTGATTTAAAATCACATGAAAATTTTAAACGTTGATTTGTTATCGATATGAAGAAAGTTCATTGTTGCTATGGCCTTTCGTTTCTTTTATAGTTTTCTTTGTTCCTGTATTTTCTTTTTAAACATTTCACAGGACATCTTCCATGTCCCTTTTAACACATTAAAATACAAAAGATCAATTGGACAATAGTTCATAATTGACCTTTGACTTTGAAAAACTGATCCTGAAATTTGAAGAGTGATCTTACACTTTTCCAACTTAATCCATATTTCAACATTCCCAGTCAGGTTTTACCTGTTTATATCGGTAAATATAGTTCAAAATCATTGCACTATGTAGATATATATAGAATTCGAATACTGATAACACTGGTCAGGATTCTTGTTCAACGAATTGATAAAACCTATGACGCATTATCTGAAAGATTGGTTTCTGGAAAGAAAATTACGCAGTTCTGTTATAACAAGGAAGAAGATAAACTTGTGTTTAAATCCTGTTTTTTTTTCTACGACGTCTGTGTTTTTCATGACAAAATAACGTAAAGGACCTGCGAGGTAAAACTGCATATTTTACTTACATTTTAAACCTTTAAAAAGAACCAGCTAAGAAATGAATTTTCGCATACATGCATTATTTTTTATAAAAATGTACGCTACAAAATATCGATTCCAATACATGACCTAAATATCATACAAAAACATTTGTTGATCCAATGTTTTGATTTGAGTTTTCATGCAGTACTATTAGTTCGTTAATATTGCTTAATTAAATTACATCCTTCAGGCAAATGATTATAAGCATAGGAACGACTCAACATATGATTTACAATTTGGAAATCTAATTTTAAAACATATAAATGAGTTTATAGAAAGCAAAGAATTAACGATATTAGTAATACAACTTAACAAATGGCTGTATAGTCACCTTGAATCATTAAATGGGATCAAATTAGTGTAGGAAGGGACTTTAATGTCACAGCTTCCATAAATTGGAAGATTACATTGTAGTTTTCGTTCTCGTTTCCAACTGTTTGTCTGAATATCATATCCATCTTTTTCAAATCTATCAATGTTATTATCGGAAACGGACGCGCCAACAAAGTAAATCTTGTTTCTTGCAGCGTACATTCCAAAATTATTTCCTTTCGTAGGTAAATCTTTACAGGAAGAAAATGTTTTTGTCTCGATGTCATATTGCAGAAAATATCCCTCGCTTGAAGCAATGAATATTTTCGAATTATAGAGAACGGCTCTACAGTCCGAACAGTTTTTAAAAAAAATGGCCACTATTTCGACTGAATTTTCATTTGGGTCAAAGGTTAAAAGGCCGGTCGACTTTATATTTTCATTAGTTAATATTTCGGCAACAATGTATATTTTATTCAAATAAGTCATACATGGGGCGAATGAAAGTTTTACGTTGTCCGGTAGATGTGCAATTGTTTTCCATGACTTTTTAATCAAGAACTTATTTCGATGGTGCTTTGTGTCCAGTTCTTCTATTTCTAACACATTATTGCCATTATGGTGGCCACCAAGAGCGTAAATGAAATCTCCAAGAACTACCAAAGAACATTCTGACCGTTGATGATTGAGATTATGACAGTTTTCATGCTTTAACAGAACAGGATCGTACCGAACCACATGTTTTTCAAATGCAATGTAAACATAAGGTGCTTCGGTTTCATCTTTTTGCGCACACGCAACAGAAAACCTGTCCTTTACGTCATGACTTTTAAACAAATTCCTGTGACATACCAGATCGCCATCGCAGTTGAAGACCGCGACTTCTATAGCAGACTTTGATGTAACAGACGGGATGATCATGGCATGATACAAATGGTATGTCTTTTCAGTGTCATAATATTTTCGTGGAGAGCGCTGTTTCTGGACCAAATGTAAAAGTTTACCGTAAAACTTTAAACGATTTTCATGATTCCAATTTAGCCATTTTTCCAAAGCTCGGAAAACATCATCATGTTTAAAAACCTTTTCGACCTGACAAATTTTTTCTAAGCTATGTTCATGAAGGTACACGAAAGAATCAGTATCCCACAGATTCTTGAAATGGTCGGCTATAAACTCTATGGCTTCCTTCTTGAGAATTACAAGTTCATACTTTTCCGCAATTTGTAAAGCGTATATTGCATTCATCACTTCTACGCGTTCTAGAAGCATCTCCTCGCAAGCTGTTTTCAGAGGAAGTGATATGCAACTCACTTCTAAATACATCAAGATGTTGTCATAATGAAGTAGTTCCTTACAAACTTTGCCAGTTTTGAGAACTTCCACAACATGCTTTCTGGTATGCTCCGGGAAGAAGTGTACCATTTTACATATGTCGCAGTTCATTTCACCATACATTCCAACTGAAGAACTTCTTAATTCTGCAAGATACAAGGAAATTAAAAATACTGGATGCCTAATTTTAAAATTCAGAAATTTGTCACACAAGAGTCTACTTTGCAAGCTTTTTAGACATCCAAATAAGAAAAAAACGGAAAAAATTATGAGCATGGTAGCAAAACTTTTATGTTTTCTTCCTCTTTAGACAGCTGTTTACACATGAAAGCCTATATGAGTCCTCTATGTATAAACAAACTATGTAAAAGGGGTCGTTTAATATGTCTTTGGTGCATTATAGTATTTTATAATGTAAAATTGTTATTTCTCTTTATTTATTTCAAATATTCAAAGAAAAAACTGTCCTTAAAATTTTGAACAATTTATGAAAATAAATAAACATTTGCATTTACAAATAAAGGAAATTTAAGTGCATGAATACGAAAAACAATGAAAGCACATTCTATGGCACGGTTCTATGTCATGAAACAAAATTTTTTTTATACAAACTCATTAACCATAATTTGTATAAAGCCTATTACATTTTAAGATTTTGAGCATAATAGATTCTTTTTTAAACATTTTTAAATCTTTTTGATCTGAATTGCTATAATTTCTAACAAACCTTATACAAGCTTCTTATTATCACTGTTGGATATAATACGAAAGCAAAAAAGAGAAAAATACTAAAAATTATTTATCTTACCTTTGTAGGTAAAATATTCTATTTTAAAACACACAAGTATTTTCTAAGAAACAGCAATGTACTTTAATCTTTATGTTTCTAGCCCTTGCCTTTTTAATATATAATATCATAATACTTTCTTTTCGATTCTTGTTTATATACGATTTCTACTTTGTGTGGGAGTTGGAAATTTTCCGAGGCTAAAAATAGCTCATGTACACTCAGGTCGAAGTCTTATGATAAACATCCGTCTGGAATTTAATATTATATTGAATCCCTTACCAGAGTGTTTACAGCTAATGTATACCATTGCATTGAAGTACCATCTAAGCCTGACTATTGTAATATGTAAATATTTCTGATTTGTAAATAGAAGATTACGCATGTTATGATGGCAATGTAAAAGCCTCTTGGTCACTAAAAAAATTAGAACGTATCCTTAAGTCAACAGATCTTACAAGGTTTTTTCCAATATTTATTGAAATTTGAATCATTGTTAAATGCAAACATTTTACATTGTACAAGATCATATACAAAACTTATTTAAAAATAATTGAATACGAACTATTACCGGATCAAGGATTTTTAGAAAAATAGTAGATATAGAGTGTTCAAATTTGATGCGTTATAGGATATGGAGATCGGACTGTGGCTTCAGTCAAAAATTAAAAAAAAGAAATAAATAATGTTCAAGCCATAAAGGAGGACTGAAATTTGGATCCATCTCTTGTGAAATTACGAGCATATACTGATTATTTCTGTTCCCGTCGGTGGAGCTCCTAATTAATTAATCAACAGAAACCAAAAAGCTTGTGTTTTTAAAGATTGAAAAGCCGACAAAAAATCCGAACTAACACAAAAATACGCTAAAACCAACAATGGAACACCTGTATATCGAAGGAATAGCCTTTGGATAAAAAAGAATTGTTTTCACTTTTGTCGATTGAAAATTTCTTAAATATGTTGTAAGAGTTTTGTACATATTGCTAAATTTCTCGTTTTCTTTTCCGTATTTTTCTCCTTGGGATCAAAATTTTCTCCTTTTTTATTCACACATATCTAAAGCTTCATCGTGTAATTGTTCTATTCTTTAATCGCTACGATAAATTTAATAGTCTTAAACCTCCAACACTCATTAACGCCAAGTACAGTATTTTTATACTCAACTTGCAATGGCAATTGCCGACTTAAATTCCAATTTTAAATGTTTAACCAACAGAAATAATACTTGGACAAAAATGTTTCCATGCACATGAAAAGCACGCGGAACGATTATGGTTTATTGGATCTAACATTAGTTATAAAACCAGGTTTATCAATCATTTTCTACATCAGAAAATGTCTGTACCAAGTAAGGAATATGACAGTTGTTATCCATTCTTTTGATGTATTGGAGCTTTATTTTTTTGCCATTTGCTACGGGACTTTCGATTTAGTCTTTTCCCCGGAGTTTGGTATTTTTGTTAGTTTACTTTTCATTTCATTTCTGGTTAAGATTGATAAAGAAGATAAAGAAATGAAAATTCAAATGTCAACCAATAATACAATCCTTGTACATTGTATTATTTGTACAATCATATTGACAATCATATTCTAATATTAGATACAGACCGACAGTATAGTTAAACTGTTTAATTTTTAAAGTATACATATCACTCTATACATAGGAATGACCTTGCACTTTATCTACTTAAGAAGCATATTAAAGTATTTCGGTTATCGATAATTTATTTTGCGTCTTTAAAATTGATTAAAAGGTTGAGAAAAAAATTGCAGTTGACTTAAAAATAGATATTGTAAAAGATTATAGTCCGGCCGATTGGTGCAGATATAGAACAAAATTGCTCACTTGATGAGGAAAGCATGAAACTTTGCATAGTAGTTCTTGGTTATATACCCTTTGATTTCAGCTATGGACCCACTCTGAAAAATCCAATATGGCTGCCATTTTCAAGATGGCGGAAAAACGGTATAAATATCAAGACTGTCCCTAAGGTATTCTATATATTTTAGGAAATTAAAGTGATGATTCTTTAAAAATGGACTTCATGTTCTTGAATTTGTAATCAATTAATTTTAAAATATAAAAAAAATAATTTGGTTATTTCTATAGGTCGGTTAAATGTGGTGGAATAGCAGGTAACTCATCTGGACTTTCAGGCAGTGCAGAGGGCACCTTGTCTCGGATCTCTTCAATGCCACGTCTTACGTCACTTATCGCGTTTTCATCTGCCGTACCCACTACATCGTCCAATTATTCTATGTAATCAATAGGTGTACCTTTCTTCAGGCGAATTAGACGATTGCCATCATTTAAAATGGTTAAGGGGCAACTATTTCCTTTTCCAACTACGTGCGAAACCAATTCGCAACTATTCAGCGAGCATGGTCCTCAAATGCACTCCTGGTCAGCATTTTATTAGTTTTAATGGTAACAGTTATTTCTGAGTTTGGCGGAACTGTGATGGTTTGTTTTATGCAAACTTGCTGAGTTGAAATCTCGTTTCCACTGTTAACAAATGCCGCATTTATCACTTTATTATTGATGGTAAGTGTGGGAGTACTCAGGTTTATCAATGCGCTAAGTGTGTCCAAAATATCTAGCCTAAGTATAACTTCGTCTAATGACAATATTGGACGAGGCCGTGTGCCTCTGTTCGATTTTATGATGAGGTGATGTTTCATGGCCAATAGACTTTGGAATCGTGAGTTGGCCTGCTGGCCCGACCCTTTGCTGTGTAAAATTCCATTGTTGGGTTGCGCTTTGATTTGCTCCGTATCCTGGTGAAGGTGACCGTTGTCTGAAATAACCGGGATTTCTGTAGTTTGTCGATGGAGATGCTAACCGTTGTCTTTATGGACTATATGATCTCTAGCTAAGTGAGGTTTTGTGTTGATGATCGATAGGCATTAAGCTTGGGTGTTTTCTATCTGGCGATCTACCGCGATTGTATTGCTCAGGAAATCTTCCACGTGCATAGTGATCAGGTGATCTTCCATGATTATCAGATTAGAAGAGCCGAGGTTATATTGATCGGCCAATTCACGGTTTTGCTGATTAGTTGAAAGCATAACATCAACTAGTTTTGTGACAATTGGTGTGAGGTTATGCATCTCATTATCCAAAGGACTGCTCATATTTATCGGTCGGTGATACTGCGCCATCAGCAAAGATGGTCATAATTGGCACTTTTAGATTCATATATCGAAATCTGGTTTGCTATTGAGGTTTTCAATTGTTTTAACGCCTTGTTGAATGTTTCTAGGTTACTCTCTATTATGATTACTGCTGTACCCGTATGTTGACTATTTTATTTATTATGTCTGTTTAGTTCACGCATCATTGTAAATGTAACGGAATTTGATTAGACTGTCGTACAAAATGAGAGGTTTAGCGCTACGATACAAGGATTAATTCACCATTTTCTACATTTGAAAATGCCTGTACCAAGTCAGGTATATGATAGTTGTTCTTTTTTTATGTGTTTTGTCATTTGATTTTGTCAAGATTATGGACTTTTCGATTTGATTTTCCTCCGAGTTCAGTATTTTTGTGATCTTACTTTTTACATGCCATGAAGAATCTTTGTCTTTACATCCTCGGTGGAATGCTTCGGTTCCAATATGGTTTGATCGTCTTTCTTGCTGAAGCGCTGCTCCAATTGGTTTTTTTTTTTTTATGGCCTTGGAATCATCATTTGTGTTTACCTTGCGAGCATACTCAGGGCCAACTTGGGCCTGGTAATCTGGGGCCTACACACATTTTTCCTGTTTCCCATTGTCATCAGCCGGCAGTTCGTTCAAATTGTTAAATGAACGCCTCCCAATTCAAGGATCCTCTTCAATCGAGTTTTTGCATTTTTGGGAGCTGTGGGCTTCGGCTCTTGTCCCTTGCAGATTTTCTTGCTATCGGGTATATTCTCTCAACAATGAGGAGTCTGAAGAAGACCTGTTGCCACACTCTGTAGGTTTCCTCTGCTCTTTCCTGGATCGGTCAGTGTAGTCAGCTTGTTGTTATGGGAAGCCTGTTAGAACTCAAGGAGCTGACGAGGTTGTCACAATTTGAGTGATAAATGTGGGATTTGCCATTGACTCGACGGGGATGATACTGTAAGTAGGCACTGCATTCAGCATTGGAGAAACTTGATAGGATCCACTTGCAGTCAATTATTTTTGTAAGGGTGTGCTGCTCTAAACCAAATATTATTGGCTCATAGTAGATGGTAAATGTGCGTAAGAGGACACATAAGCCTTTTGCTGGTATCCTTGATTAGTACTAGAGGTTTACAGTATGTTCTTATATGGAGATTATCGTTGAATAGTTTGAACTGTCTCATGGAGGGCCAAGGGCCCTGACATAGGACTTTTGACTTAAGGTGAAGACACCTTCAACAGAGTTGGCGTGGTTGATGGTTCATGCGAACTACAATTGGGGAAAGACCCAAGGCATGGATTTTGTTGTGTACTTTTGGCAAACTTGTGTTGTACTGGCTAAGGTTTAGATGATGTGTCCATTGCAGGAATTTTATCTTCTTTGTTTCGATTGTCCACTAATTCATTTACAACAGATGCCAGTTGTTGGAAGGTACCCTGCTGTTCCAATACACTTTTAAATTGAACTGTGTCTCCTTCCTCAGTTGTTATCAGCTTGTCAATTCGTCTCACCACAACATTGAATATCTAATTGGTCTGACCATCAATTCCGACAAGCAATTACCACAAGCCTTGTGGTCTATCCTGTCTTCAGACTGCTGAAGTTGCTGAGATATTGCTCCCATCTGTTCGTTACTAATATTCTTTGCCTCTTTCTGTTCAGCTTGAATCGTAATGAGACCAACACATATTTTATCAATTCGCGCTTCGCTCTGTTTTATTTTGCGGAAAATCTCAGCTGTTCTTTGAGCATTAGATTTTCTATCTGCTAAAAATTCTTGGTAAAATTGTTTAATAGTCATTTCTGAGCTGTCTGCTGTTAAAGCGTCTTCAGCTGTTGGTTTTTCCATTTCCCCAAGTGATTCAGTTTCTACCATTTCAAAGTTCTTGTCCTTGATGTCCTCCATTCCTGCCATTTCACTGATATGTGTTTAAATGATTCTCAATTCACAGTATAAGATTGCGACCCAAGAAATAAGATAGGCACTGAATAATATCTTAAGGCAGATAAATCCCAAATCACAGCTTTTATGTGTGACCCAAGACAACAAATAGTGCAGCTTTTAGTGAAAGCTACTACTGCAGCTTTTGATGAAAGCTACTACTTTGTGTATGAAAGGACAAGCCAAGCAAAATAAAAAATTAAATGACACTATACATCAATACAATGCTTATATTCAGGTCAACTCTCAATAATGAATATTTGCATATTTTTCAAGGCGGCCATTTTGAAATTGCCGCCATTTTGTATTTCAAAGATAGATCAAGATTGATGTTTGGGCTTTCAGCATCAAATCCACTGTGGTTTGTACAATACTGGAAAATATTTTAGAACGTACGGCAGCCATCTTGAAATAAGCCGCCATATTGAATTTTGACGGTGGGTCCATAGCTAATACTAGTCAGTACACAAAAATATACCATCATGCAAAAATTGGTGCTTTCCTCATTATTTGAGCAATTTTTTCACCGATCGGCCGGACTATTAAGACAATACGAAGATTATGACTTGCAAGTTATCATAATGAAAGTCTAAACTTTAAATTAAAAAAGATATATGCATTCATTTTGTATTTACTTGCAAATTACAGCGTAACCAAACAATCAATACAATAATGAGTAACTTAGTAATATAATGTTTACAAAGTATAGCCATGATGTATGATATTGGAACATGAAATGGTAGAGAACTAATTCATTTCTTTCTAAATATTTTGTGTTCTCGAAAAAACCTTAAAAAAATTGGACGTAATTTTTTTTTCAGATTTAAACTAACCCAATGACCATAAAACCTAATTACACAATCACACACACCTGGTAAGGGGTTTGGGTAGGGTATCTTTAATACATTTGTACACATCATGTGTAGAAGGAGTAACACCCATATAGCACAAAAAAAACTCATCAAGCATCATTCGTCAAGAGTAGGATAACTGTTTTCTACATAAAGAACGTACTGAACAAACCTGATTATGAACAATTTTGTAATGTGACTTATCTGTATTGTTATGCCAGGCATTTTCTAAAGAGGGAAAACTGTACCACGTTAATAATATGGAATAAAACAAAAGGATTTAAATAAAACGAACGAACATGATTGACTACCAATGACCAAACTGATCGGTTATTGTCTCGATTCTCTGAAACGGAGAATTTAATTTCTACCTTGTCTCTGATATCAAATTGAAATGAATTATTTGTATAAAATGGGTACTTAATGTATGACTTTCCGATCTTATCTGTGTGAAAAAATAACATCTGAAAAGTCGACATTCTACCCTGTATACCACATTGCCTCACATTCTCATTAAGAAAAAATTCACACACCTTATTAAATGGGCATTTAAAAAGTCAGAATGTGAATATATATGTTCAAACTCTTTTAGGTCATTTTTTAGTAGCAATAAACAAAAAAACTATGTCAATTGGGCATGCTTTGATACTATATATGCACTTGAATTTTTACTAGATAACATTTTTGTTCGCTTTGGGAATTCCGTATATCGTCAGATTATCGGAATTCCAATGGGGACTAACTGTGCACCACTTATTGCGGACCTATTTTTGTATTGCTATGAGTTACAATTTATGACAAAAATAAGCAAAGACCCATCGAAAGAACATCTGATAAACAAATTTAATAATACTTTTAGATATTTGGATGATATTTTGGCTCTCAATAATGACGACTTCAGTATGTATATTAAAGATATTTATCCTGCTGAACTTACTTTAAATAAAGCTAATACTAACAATGACCACTGTCCTTTCCTCGATCTTGATATCTATATCACTAACGGAAAGCTGAATACTAAAATTTATGATAAAAGAGATGATTTTTCATTTCCTATCGTTAATTATCCGTTTTTAGATGGTGACGTTCCCTTGTCACCATCTTACGGTGTTTATATATCTCAACTTGTACGATTCGCTCGTGTATGTAACAATGTTTTAGATTTTGACGAGAGAAATTTATGTATTACTGAAAAATTATTACACCAGGGTTTTCGATATCACAAACTAGTCAAAACATTTACTAAATTGTATCATCGGTATAAGGACATCATTCGTAAATATAGCTCAACATGCAGACTTCTTATACGTTCAGGTATTTCACATCCAATTTTTTATGGAAATATTCTTTATAAAGCACAAAGGTGTCAGTATTCACCTCAAAAATTAATAAAACCTTTGAATAGACTTATCAAGAAGGGATATTGTTACGATACTGTTGTCAGGTCATTAAAAATTGCATATTTTGGCGTTAATATTGATTCACTTATAGGGTCTTTGCATCGGAACTAAACACATTTATTCAAAAACCAGTTGTTGGCATGACACGGGTTATGTTCTTCTCATATATGTTATGATGGTATGATACTAAACCCCTAACGGGAAGGATTGTGCCTGATGTTCATATGATGAAATCATAATCTTTCAGTCAGTTTAATTGAAGTCTGGAGCTGGCATGTCGATTAACTGCTAGTAGTCTGTTGTTATTTATGTATTATTGTCATTATGTTTATTTTCTTTGGTTACATCTTCTGACATCAGACTCGGACATCTCTTGGACTGAATTGTAATGTACGTATTGTTATGCGTTTACTTTTCTACATTGGCTAGAGGTATAGGGGGAGGGTTGAGATCTCACAAACATGTTTAACCCCGCCGCATTTTTGCGCCTGTCCCAAGTCAGGAGCATCTGGCCTTTGTTAGTCTTGTATTATTTTAATTTTAGTTTCTTGTGTATAATTTGAAAACTAGTATGGCGTTCATTATCACTGAACTAGTATATATTTGTTTAGGGGCCAGCTGAAGGACGCCTCCGGGTGCGGGAATTTCTCGCTACATTGAAGACCTGTTGGTGACCTTCTGCTGCTGTTTTTTTTTCCTATGGTCGGGTTGTTGTCTATTTGGCACATTCCCCATTTCCATTCTCAATTTTATTATTGGTTTACCATATTTATACACCAAAATGTATTGTATACAATTTAAAAACACAATTAAAAGTTCTTAATCAGATAAGATATGATCATATCAAGATTATACTTTTAACCATAGTTCTCAAAAATTTTTATTTTCTTTAACTTATATAAAATCAGAGGCTTTGTGGCAAATAACGGATTTGTCAGTACCGCGATGTGTTATGAACTAATGAATAGATCAATTTGACTTTATCACCAATATTACCTTTTTCTTTTTTTTTTCAGAAGACCGTTTCAGCGCATGGAAATTATTAAGTGTTATTTTCATTTATCATGTTTATAGGACATGAAGATATTACAAAATGTTCCAGGTGTTCAGGGGAACCCAAAACAATTGAATTATCAGGGTAAATATTATTGAAATGATTATTTTATCATTGCCAATGGATACCTCTCTAACATGTCTAATGAATTCTTACAGTAATGATATAAACGATTTTTCAATAATAACGTTTTTGCTTGATAGAAAATATTTTGAAATATTTACAAAAATCGGAAAACTGCTGTAAACGTGTTATTTAAATGAGAACTTTATTTCATTTATAAATTTGTATGTGTTCCCCTTGAATGTAAGCAAACTCACGTGTTTTTACGTCAAATTAGTCATATCAATTTTTTCCAGCTACTGTTGGTTTAACAAAGTTCTAAATTTTCTCATTAGGTCTGTCAAAGAATGTTAGATAGAATAAGAAAAAAATCATTCTTAGAACAAATATTAAAGTATTTGATTTACCTTGATGTTGACAAGGCGTCAAGCTCAATATAAATTAGTATATGCATTCAAGAAAGATCCCGTTACAATGTTTACCAAAATTTGAAAGACTCTTTCAGTTGTTAAAAATAGCTTGTTGATATCTGGAACTATAAGTGCACTATAGAAACTTTATTTTTAGATTGATTGTCATCTATATTGCGTAATTTCAATAGTAAAAACACTTTACATGAAGTCGGTCAAGGATGAACACGTCATTTCAGTATTGTTTTCACTAAAAGGCTAATTAAATATTAGATTGAACAAAATGTTAACTAATTTGACCGATCAACTTATATTAAGGTTGAAGAATAACTATTTTAAACATTTTTATTTTTTTTTTTTCATTTTTAAGAGGTATTATTTATAAACCATTGAACCTATCTTATAAACTTAAGCAAATGGTAAGATCTTGTGTATGTCCAAATAAAAATCTTGTAAGATAAAGTTATGGCGAAACGAACATGTAGACCAGTTTTTGGTGGGGTTAGTATAGCTCATTCTTTAGTTTTCTATGTTGTGTTTTGTATACTGTTGTTTGTCTATTTGCTTTTTTCTTTTCAAGCATTGGTGTTGTCAGTTTATTATAGATTTATGAGTTTGGCTTATTTCGCATCTCTAATACATGAATTCAGACAAACGGTAGGAAGAATTAAATACACGTGTAGTTTATATTAGAGACTCTGCTGTTTTCTTATGTGATCAATACATTAGCTTCTTTTAAATCCGAACTTAATTACTATTTTTCTATGATTGTGTCGTTAATAGAAAATATTTCAGTTGATTTCCTTCCGAAATTGGGAAAGAGGAACTTGGGTTTGAAACGTCAAATTGAAAACAAAAAACGACGGAAATTTGCTTATTTCTAGTCTGTTCAGTTTAAAATACTTTCTCAAGGTTAAACTTTTGCATATATGTTTTTTTCTTTAATTTAACATAATGTTTATGCATTGCTGAAACTAATGTTTTTTAAAAATGTTCATTATTTCTTGGCAAATGATGCTAACATGAAAATGGTCTACAGTATATTGACCGTCATTATATGAAGTTATCAGATTCGAAATAATAACTTGACACTTGACGTCATACATGTATCTTAACTGTTTATCAGGATTCAACGCTTTCACACCTATGACTAATCGGTTCCATTATTTAAAAGATTGACATTGCAAAAAAGTAAAGGTGGAAAAATGTTAAATATAACAGTAAATTAGTTACACAGATATCGGGAAAATGTCGATTAGGTGGGACTTTTTTCACATGCATTGTCCATGCATTATAAACACTAACAGTGACTCACGTGAAATACATTTAAATATCTTATAAAATTGTAAGATATATCCGATGTGTCTATGTGTGGTTTTTTTTTCTGCCGAGTTAACGAATCAAACTAGTGTACACCTACTTTTTCAATATTATTATCAATTATTGTCGTGAAAGTACAACAAATTTAACAAATATTCAACCGATTTAATTCAGTTGTTATATGCCATCGCTACGATCATTTTGTTCCTTAGTCGGACACAACATACAGACAAAAATAGCGAATTACAAATTTAGATATTGGACGATTACGAGAATATGCTACATGTTCAAGAATCTGACTGTATTTTGCCTTTTTCTTTTGAATATCCTTTAAATATAACTTATGTATTTTTTGTTTATGAAAAAAAAATCGTTAAATTATCTTATTTTAAGTGACAAATGTTCAATTAAGCATACGGGACTTATGCATTTTGAATACTACTATAGTAGCTGTTATATTCAAGAACACATGTGTCCCACGAGCATACGAGGAAAACATCTTTCACTTGTAATTTGAATTTTAATTAAAAATGCATGTTTAAATATACAAAACAAACGTGTGAAAAAACAAATTATATACAAAACCTTCAAGTATAGAAGATGTATTTCTACATTGTTCATATCACTACAGTTTGATAATGGCGACAACGGCGACATTTGCACTTTACCCCGAAACACCCATCACATGACTCTCTCCCGCATCCAATACATGTAGCTAAGCAATGGACATGACATTTTATCTGCTTAAATTGACAACCATAATCAGAATCAGCAACTATGTGTTAATTCTATAATGTCCGTTTATAAATTTTGAAATTATAAAGAAACTTAGGTTTCAACTCTCTCAGACAAAGTTGACCTTCGATGGATTTGGCTATTTTCTAGGTATTTTTTTTTTGTCATATATAGGTCTTCAACTGTTTCGGTTCTTATACAGTTTCGGCTTTCAAATATTCGGCTTGAACGTTCCTTATAAAGGTAGATCCAGAAAAGCGCTTCGAACGCATGAAATTATTCAACGTGCTGCTTTCAATTTTTGATAAACGTAACATATCATTTTTTTTTATTGAAAATACAATACAAAATTACATTCTATAAGATAATGTGAAAAATGTAGTGTTTTCTTTATATATACTGGTAAATTTAATGCGAAGAGCGATATGTATGGAAATTGATAGTGTCCTTTCATGTTGTTTTTAATGGATTGATATTTCAGCAGACAGTCGTTATTGCAATGGATACTAATTTTGCACCAATACTGACCGACTTGTTTTTGTGTTCATATGAAGCAGAATTTATACACATCATTTTCAAAGATAAAAAGAAAAAGCTTCATGCAAAGTTCTTTAATTTCAATTTCAGTTATAGTGATGATGCTCTTTCACTAAATAACCCAAATTTCAATGAATGTTTACAACTCATATATTCTAGTGAACTTGACATTAAGGATACTCGTCTACCGAAAGTACAGCTCTGCTTTATTTTGATCTTTTCCTCTATCATGTCTATATTGACTCAAATGAACGAGATCACACTACACTTTGAGTTCCCGCGATTTTCTTAAGTTTTTGTTTTTTTCCCTCGATTTGTCTCTTACGGTATTTAAACATTGGTTAACTACTGTCGCCATGATTTCACACACTCTATAAATGTTTATATCCTTTTTATTGAAAACTGGAGACAATATATGCATCAAATGAAACTTTATCTTTTACATACAAATTGCTAATAAACTAGAATTATTTTAATGTAAAAAATTTTGTTAAACACACTTTTGAAAAACAAACTGGCTAGTAATTAATTTTCAGGGACAAAATTATGTTGAATGTTCATTATTGTGTGTAATGAAACTAACACTGCATAGTTAACTTGATGCCGATAAAGGTGTTACTATAAACAACATTTAATTACCAATAAAAGGATAGAAGTTTCGAGATATTTAATGTTTTCAGACAATTTAACGAACTTTATTGATTCGAGGACCACTGGTGAGTGTTAGAAAACCGAAGTCTTTGATGATAAATTATAAGTGTGTATCTTAGTTGATTCTTTTAATATTTATTATGCCAATATATTTATAATTTGTCAATACAACATCCAATCAACATCTGAAAATATGTTCACAAAATACAATTAGGTCGAGTTCAGATGTCAACTATTTCTTATCTAAAGAACATTAAATCCCATTCACGATGTGGTAATTATTACGAATGAGCCGCAATACATAGACACTAATCAATTTTTTATTGTTAACGTCAAAGACTGTAACGTAACTTAAGGAACTTATTGTAACGGCATAGCATTATTACGGTATATTGTATGCATAACGTCTTTAGTAGGTTTATAAAAGAGAGTTTGAATATACACGAGTCTTTCTATTTACATAAAGCCAAATACTTACAAACTAAACCCAAACAGTGATTAAAGGGTTTTCCATTGCTTTATTTGAATTAACCGTTTTTATATTTAATTAATTAAAAAAAATTTTTTTTTACATGTTTCTATTGACACAAAAGAACAGGATTGCAATAAACAACATGCTACCGGCTTTGTGGTCCCTTATTTATTTTTACGCACTTTATTATAATCATTTATTAGGTTTAGGTTTCGTTAGATAGAACATTAGATGTAAGTTTTATTCATTGCTCATTCGTTAATATTTTGTTCAATATTCATTTCTTATAAATGTTAAATTTGCACTCTTCAAAATAAAAAAAATAAAGTAATCATAATTATGTTAAGGATGTTCGCTACTCTCATTTATTGTAGAACTGTGAACCGCAATGACACTCCGAACCGCGATGGTCACGCTGAAATTCGGTTGTTTGACGCTGAAGTGCGATGGTGACATTGTGACGCTAACTTGTGTATAGCTACGCTGAAGTGTGACGCTGAATGGTGTACGAGAAAAAAGCAGTAGTTCATACAATATAGCCCACTATACACGCCAAATACATATATTTTATTCCTTGAAGACAGAAATAATTGTACCTCCAAGTCTTACATATATACTCTGAATCTTCTAGTTTTTTTCATGATGCGCAATAAAAAAAAATTGCCCGCTAACCCATACTTTTCGTATCATAATCTTATAACATATAGTTTTAAAAGCTATTTTTGAAAACCTTCTAAAATTCTTGTTATTTTTTCATAGTTTTTGAAAAATAAAAAGGCGTCAATGTTAAATGACGAAAGAATCTAGATAGAATCATTTCCCGCCAAATTTTCAATTGATTATATCTCAAAAATAAAGATACGTACCTGTCATTTTTTTCTTCTTTTATTTATATACAATCAATTTAAAACAGTCTTTTTAAATGCTGGTTATTCTAAAACAGAGAACCGAAATCCTTAAAGTTGTATTTTTTCAACATAACATGCATATTTAAGGGGCATTAGCTACGAGATATAAAAAAAAAAATTATTCAATCATTAATAAGCGAACTAGTGAAAAAATCATTAAACAATAACTCGCTTTTAGCAGCCAGTTTGGTTCAATTTTGTCAAAATAAGCCAAAAAACATCTCTGATGAATTATTCACTTGCAATTAAATAATTCGACCTCATTCAATCCGTATTCATGTGACTTTTAGTTTGACCCGTTAGCTAGAGATGGGTTACAAATACATTAGGCGAGTTTAGTTATTAAAATTAAAATAATGACAACATTGATCCGAAAGGGATAACTTAAAAAATGAGAAAGTTGCTAAGCACTGTCTGAACGCTAGATAATGAATTTAAGGAATTGTCGCATTATGATATGACGTAGCTGTGTAAAGAAAAATCAAACACACTCTCCCCTTAATAGGCCTTCTTTCGATACTGAAGAAGTTCAAGTGACTAAAATTCTTATATACTCATGTGACCCTTGCGTTCCCTTTCCTTAAATATCCACAGATAATACCTTTCTAATTTTAAACACTGTCTTTTATATAAACATAAGAAGATGTGATATGATTGCCAATGAGACCACTCTCCACCAGAGACTAAATGACATAGAAGTCAACTATAGGTCACAATACGGGTTTCAATAATGAACAAATCCTATACCGCAAAGTCAGCTATAAAATGCCACAAAATGACAAATGTAAAAAAATTAAACGAAAAGACTCACGGCCTGATTTATGTACAAAGCAATGAACGAAAACACGATATACAGCAACAACGACAACCACTGAATTATGTGATTGAGATTATAACACCATGTTGACTGCTATACCCCTATTGTTGACATTGTTACCTTTTATGTCTGTTTGTTTTGTTCACACATTCTTGTCAATATAATGGAACTTTATGCAACTGTCATACAAGTGAGACGTTTAGCTATTCGTTGATAAGTTTTGAGCTTTTGATTTTGCCAATTGTAAAGGGACTTTCCGTTTTGAATTTTCCATGGAGTTCGGTATTTTTTTTTGTTTTACTTTTTACAGGCTCCTGACTTGGGACAGGCACATACAGAATGTGGCAAGATTAATCCAGTTTGTTGATGCCAAACGCCCTAAACTAGGACAGTAGCGTAGCAGTATAACATAAGAACAAACTATAAAAATCCGTTTTATAATAGAACAACAAAAGATATGGGTCAGACGTTATTTCCAACGAAAAGATTTTTTTTTCAACTTTTACTATGGTTTTCATAATGGTTTAATATGGTACAATATTTTCAGATGGACGATAAATATTCGAAACAAATTGTAAGACATAGGCATCCAGTAGTCGTTATAAAAGCAATACATTAAACCACGGTATTTCTTTTTTCTATTTTAGATTTTGCAACATAACCAAAGAATGTAATATTGTAGTTTACGTCTTGCATATCATTTCAATGAAGCCATTGTACTTCGAAGCTTTAAATTGTAACGCTTACTTTACTACTGTTATTTTAATGTTAGTTTATATTGATATTGATATATTTCCATACTCACTCACTTCATCTAAATATCTAAATAATGAATTAATGCACATTTGAAATAAGATAAATGTTTTAAAACATACAAAATGTTTGTGTGTATCTAGAACCTACACTATCCTTTTACTGTAAAATTGAGAATGGAAATGGGGAATTTGTCAAAGAGACAACAACCCGACTAAACAGCAGAAAACAGTCGACGGCCGCCAATGGTTCTTCAACACAGCGAGAAAATCCCGCACCCGAAGGCGGGCTTCAGCTGGCCCCTAAACAAAATGTGTACTAGTTCAATGAAAATGACGTCACACCAAACTCCAAAACATATAAATGAACTTAAATTAAAAGACATACAAGACTAACAAAGGCCAGAGGCTACTGACTTGGGACAGGCGTAAAAATGCGGCGGAGTTAAACATGTTTTGTGAGATCTCAACCCTCCCCCTATTCCAGCCAATGTAGATTAAACAAACACACAGTAATACGCACAGTAGACTTCAGTTTAAAAGAAGTCCGAGTCCGATGTCAGAATAGGTAACTTAAGAAACTAAGCAAAATAACAATGATACATAAATTAACAGGAGACTACTAGCAGTTACTAGACAGGCGAGACATGCCAGCTCCAGACCTCGATTAAACTGATTGAAAGATAATGTCTTCATCATATGAAAATCAAGCACATTCCCTCCCGTTAGGGGTTTAGTATCATATCATTATAAAATATACGAGAAGAACATCCCGTGTCACGCCAAAAACTGGTTTTAGAATAAATGTTGTTATTTCCGATGCAAAGACCGTAGGAGTGAATCAGTATTAATGCCAAAATATCCCATCTTTAATGATCTGACAACAGTATCATAACTTTATCCCTTCTGAATAAGTATGTTTAAAGGTTTTGTTAGCTTTTGAGGTGAATGTCGACATTTCTGTGTTTTGTATAGAATATGACCGTAAAAATTGGATGTGAAATACCTAAACGTATAATGTGTCTGCATGTTGATTTATATTTACGAATGATATCCTTGTACCAATGATAAAATTTAGTAAATGTTTTGACTAGTTTGTGATATCAAAAATCCTTGTGTAATATTTGTTCAGCAATACAGTGAATTCTTTCGTTAAAATCAAATACGTTGTAACATATACGAGCGAATCGAACAAGTTGAGATACATAAACACAATAAGATTGTGACAATAGCACGTTACCATCTACAAATGGATAATTAACAATAGGATATGAAAAATAATCTCTTTTATCATAAAACTGGTATTAAATTTCCCTTTAAAGATATAGATATCAAGATCCAGAAAAGGGCAGTGTTCATTGTTAGTATTAGCTTTATTTTAAGTAAGTTCAGGATATATCTCTTTATTGTAAATACTGAAGTCGTCATTATTGAGAGCCAATATATCATCCAAATATCTAAAAGTGTTCTTAAATTTTTGTATCAGATGTTGTTTCGATGTGTCTTTGCTTATTTTAGTCATAAATTGTAACTCATTACAATACAGAAACATGACCGCAATGAGTGGTGCACAGGTAGTCTCCATAGGAATTCCGATAACTTGACAATATACAGAATCTCTGTAGCGAACAAAAATATTATCTAGTAAAAGTTCAAGGGCAGTTATAGTTTCAAAGCAGGATCAATTGACATAGTAACTGTCATTAAAGGGGTATTGATATGCATTATTTTTATGATAACTTCTGAATTTGGAATCGGTTATTATTTTTAGGGTCATTTTGGTCATATAGCCATTTACATGGTTTAATATGAGTATGTGACATTACTTATTGCGATTTTTCCACTGATTGTTTTTTTTTATGAATCATTTAGATTTGTGGTTAGGGAAAAACACCTGAACAAAGGTTAGTGACTTCTTGGTACTCAGTAACCCTTTTTGATACAATGAATATGGATAATTTGGCAAAAAAATATCTTTTGTTTTACTTATTACTGATTAGGTAAGGCACACATTAAACCATATCATACATCTTTTGCCAGAGATACAAGAAAATCTATAAAGAAAGAAAGTTATATAAAAATTAGTTTAGAAAAACCTTTGCATTATTACGTATCGATTTGAAAGACGAAAAAACAAAAGCAAACTAAAACTGTATTCAATATTACCATACAGGTGGCTGTTGTTACGTCTTAAACTCCATAAAGCCAAGTTTGTTACGATACATTTGGTTTCATCTATACCTTCTTACTACCGTTTGTTTCAAAAAGAGAGTACAATAATCCAATATTATTTTTACCTTATTGTGTTTGTTTTGTTCAAACATCGTAGTCAATATAATGGAATTTGATGCGACTGTTATACAAGTGAGAGGTTTAGCTAGCTTTAAAACCAGGTTTGATCCACCATTTTCGACATAAGAAAATTCCTGTACCAAGTCAGGAATATGACAGTTGTTATCCATTCGTTCGATGTGTTTGATTTTATTGAATTTATATTGCCATTTGATTAGGGACTTTCCTTTTTGAATTTTCTTCGGAGTTCAGTATTTTTGTGATTTTACTTTTTATTAACCGTATTGATTTTATTGCACCTGATTTCGACAGAGCCGGACAAGGCAGTAAAAAAAATGGAAAAAAAAGTTTTATAAATTTCATGCGTCCGAAGCGCTTTTCTAGATTTTCCTTCATAAGTAACGGTCAAAACCAAATATTTGAAAGCCAACTGACTACTGAGCTGATGATACCCTCGGGGACTGATAGTCCACCAGAAGAGGTATAGACCCAGTGCTGTAAAATTTAGATTTTCAAATATGTTAGCCCTCAAGCATCACTGAATAGACATATTTTTGTCGAAATTCGCATCAGGTGCTTTAAAATCAATACGGTTAATAATATTGGATTATTGTACTCTCTTTTTGAAACAAACTGTTACAGTAGTAAGAAAGTATAGATAAAACCAAAAGAAAGTATAGATAAAACACACTCTAAGTGATCAAAAGATCGACCAGCATGATACCTATCAAACCGGAAATAAACTCCGGATAAGATTTTTCTTTTTCTAACTGTATGCTTCTGTCTTGATAAATTTTAATGAGATTTAATCAACCAGCTGTTTTGATTAGTTGTAGATTCTGAAAAATTTTAAGGATATACCCAAAAATCTTCAATTATAATCAATAAATTTTGAACCTGTATCAAAACTTTATATTGCCTGATAAAACTCAACAGTCTTGTCTAAGGTTAGGAAAAGAATGGGCGCTCGCCAACATGTTTAACCCCCCTACATTCTAAACGAGCCTGTCCGAAATCAGGAGCCTGTTGTTGTTTTTTTTTTCGTCTGTTGCTGTTTCTAATCTTTGTATTTCGTTTATTGTTTTGTAAAGTTTGTTCTTGTCTTTCGCCGTTGCATCACTGTACCAGATAAGTAGAGGGTTGGTCGCTCGCAATTAGATTAAACCCCGCCACAGTCGATATTATTCTTTCCCAAGTCAGAAGCCTGTTATTAAGTGGTATTCGTTTTTTTAATATAAGTTATATGGTTGGCTACTGACCCCGTACAGATCTATAGATAGTTAGTAAAATCCATAGGGGGTCAGGCCGAAAAAAGAATCTATGTATTTTATTCACCCTCTATGGTCCGTAGGGGGTCAGTAGTGAACCGTATAAAGAATTTATCGCACGCGGCATTTTTCTGCTACGAATCCATAGGGAGTCACCAGGTGACGGCGTTAAACCAATACCGGCGGTGCGAAAATGTTTCTTATCTTTGTTTTCTCTTATTTTTTGTATAGTGTGTTCTTGTATTTTGACATTGAACCAGCGTTTCAGCTGAAGGGGGCGGGGGTGGCGCCCTTTTACATATTTTACCCCATCATATGTTGTATGTGCGTCCCAAATAACGAGCCTGTAATTCAGTGGTTGTTGTTTTTTGTTGTATATTGTCAATAGACTGTACAAATTTCAATTGACTGCAAGCAATATCATGAATACGTCTGAACATTTCTAAATTGACCGCAGTGGATAAATCTCAAAATTTATTGAAGTACTACATATAACTTAACAGTCAGGAATTCGTTTGATGTGTTAGAGCCTTTGATTTGTTAATGGACTTTCCGTTTTGAATTTTCCTTGGATTTCTGATTTTTTTTTATTTTTTTTTTTTTTATCGGATGACTGGTCAGTCCACTAATAATTACTTAAATCGAAATGACCGTTTCAGTTAAAAATAGATTTACTGGTGTATGAAGCAGAACCTATATAAACACTCTTAATGACAAGTCAGAAAACATCTCGCTTTTTATTTTATTTCACATTCAGATGTATTAAAGATGTTCTGTCACTCACTATTGCTTACATATCATATATCGCAGTGCATTTTAATTGTAGACTACTGCTGAACCTACAAGGTATGAGTCCTGTCTCAGTTTTTCTCCCTTGTAAACTAGAATCTGATCAAAGAGTTGATTATCAGGATAGTTTGATTTGTTAAAGGAAATCAGTTCTTTTTCATCGTTTGCTTATATATCATTCAGCTCAATGAAATATAAGCATAACGCATTTCAATATTTTGTATCAAGAGAACTTGAGAAATGTTATAAACATTACGTCATTTTTAGCCATGTCGTTGTCAGTTTGTTTTAGATTTATGAGTTTGACTGTCCCTTTGGTATCTTTCGTCCCTCTTTTACGTATTCAGTGTATTAAAACGTATATTATTCCTGTTTATTTTACATCCTACGATTCTAATTTAAATATGATAATATAATAACAGAAAACCAAAATAATCAAAATATTTGATAAAATTTATCCCTGATTGCCATGACATCTTTACTTCCTACTCCTTATTGTTGTGGCGAACTGGAACCTTCAACATACATTTCAGTATTGCGTGTCATAGGATCACCCATGTCATCCTCCAAGTCAGGAATCTGTAAAATGAAAAGAAAAAAAAACATTAGATATTTTTTTTGGTAATGAACACCAGTCTTGATTTACAACTCGCATACAATCGAAACGAATGATATGCATGCCAGTGTGCACAAATCTAAATATCTTGACCAAATAGCCAATTGTTCAGGAAGTAACATACACATTTTTTAAACGTAAAATCATATAAAAGATAGTCCAAACTGATAACTATCAACTGTACATGATGGAGTAATATCATGGTTTATCGTAACTTCTAAATAACAATCTCATTTTTATAACAATATAAAGATAATGAAGCTACATGAAAAATGCATTAACACATCTGTGAAAGGACAATTTTGAAGACTGTTGACATTATATTATATCAAATGGGTTGGAATGAACCACCGGAAAATGAATTGTGACATTTTATGTTTGTTACTCCTTCTCATTTTAAATATTTTAAGTTATCAGAAGTTAAATTAAACAAGAACTATCTTTAAAAAAGATATCTGACGTATTTAAATTTGAGTATATGTTTAAAACTATCATTTCGATAACCTTCAGAATCACAAAGAAACCATTTAAATAACGTTTTCTCTGCTTGTGTTCAGTATTCACGGTCCTCGTATCTTTCTGTTTACATTCACAAAACCCCGCGGAAATATCACATGCGTAGGTGCGTTCTAAAAGTCATGTACGTTCGTACAACAAAGTTTACATTAAAAATCATATAATTGTACCGAATAAACAGCTGTCACGGATTCAAAGAGCTATTGGAGAAACACTTATTTTAATAAAAATATAAATCTTTGTAAGATTTAATTCAAATATTTATAGTTTTTCCCTTGCTTTCCATCACGATATAATTAACGAGACGTTTTTTCAAACACAACCAAATCACCCACCATGACAGCATTTTGTCCAATCACAGAAAGGATTTTCGAGCATGCGTATTCTGTTGCCATAGTTAAGCGTCTTAAGTTCAAAGGCCACAAACCGAAACTATACCGACTACGTCGGAAAAATGGTATCTTGAAAACTTGTTAAAAATTGTTTTGTGGCATTTCAATCAAATCCTGATACTTCGTTTTTCATGTTAAACCTTGCTGTAACATTTGAAAATGATGATTAAAAACTTATTCACGCTCCTTATACTGTTTTGTTTTTGACCATCTATAATGATTAAACAATGATTTATGACAACTATTAGAACCTAACAGACAAGAGCTGTTTATTATGTCAGATAATTTGTGTATTTTGTTGTTGTGTTTGTCTGAAACTATTGTTTTGATGTAAACGATTCCAATTAATCTCTCAGAAGTTTTACATTGATATTACAGAATTTTGTAAAACAAAAAAAGGTAAAATCAAATATGCAATCAAAAAACAATTTCTAGTCTGCATTTATCTGATAAGATTTGTTATATGTAGAAGCATATATATTCGTGAGTGATGTACACCTTAAATCATCATCTTTTCGGTCAAATCGTTAGTAAAAAATACAAGGACGTCTTCTTTGTGTTGTCAAATTAGTTTTGATCAAACAAAAATTTTGTTGTGTGTCCTCTATCCCTTATCAGGTGCACGTGCAATCGATGTATTTTAATAAAAGGATTTTACCTTTATTGTGTTCCGATTGTTTAGTGCATTATATATTTCTTCTTCGTCAAGCCCATGGATCTGCATCTGCCTATGTCCAATGGTGTTCCTAGAACTACCAGGAATTTGATCATTTCTAGGAATTACTTTTCTTTTATATTCAGCACTGTGTTCGAAGGTCTGGAAAAAGATTTAAGAAAAAAGAAACATAAAGAAATAGCAACAAAAGAAACCCACCATTATCTTTATTCTTGTTTTTTAAAATAAAAAAAATTAAAAGTGTACAATAATTAATAGGTGTTGTACTTTGTCTACTTTTAAATGTTTACACATGTACCTATTTGTAATCAATTTAACAATGATTTTTTCCTGTACCAATTAATGTAGTTAATGCGGTATACTACGAAAACGTATCACTCGAACAACAAGGTGAATAAATGATAATTGGTCGGGATTCGGAAAATTTTCGAAAAGATTTTGCTTAATTTAATTCTAAGCGTTAATTCGACGTTGAAAGGCATTGTGTTTGTCAAATCATCTATTCTTAAGAAAATTGCTGAATATATTATATATCAATTTTAATTTGTAGATGATAACAGAATTGAAGGAAGTATGTGTTTTTTGTCAGTTAATTGTTAAATACATATACCATAAAGATGTAAATGTTTATATGTTCAGGTATATATTGTGCTTAACATGTTTTATTATACACAGAAAAGAGTATGGTGGGGTTGATTTAATGTTTTACTTTGTTTCCAAATTTGATTATAAACTAATCTTTTATTTCGGAGAGACAACAGATACTGATAGCGCTTGGAAAAAAGTGGATTTTATTATTATATACTCCTACATCTTTCACTGAGTTTGGAAAATTCTGGTTACCAGAGCCCTTCATGTGCTTAAGGTTAACGGGATCAACTTTTCCTTGGTTCGTATAACCACTGCATCCAAGGTTCTCATCGGCTGTCTTACAATCTTGTCCACTCTTAAAAAAATAATACAATGTTTTTATCAAATTTTGCATTTCAAGTATTCTTGCGCAATAGAGATTGTCCATATTAGGATCTCCCTTTTTTTTGTATTTTGACCTCAGTTTCAAATCTGCTTAACTTTTCGTTATTTTAATTCAATTCTGTCAACTGTTTATATTTCAATTCTACTCTACTCTGAACTGATCTTTACTTTCTCCGAATTATTAATGATTATTTAACAGCAATGTGTAGTTTCACTTTGTTTCAATTTTCCATTGATCAAAATTAAGCTATGACGTAAAACTGATTGAATAACAGAATAACACTATCATGACAACACGAATAGGGCCATAATACCTGATGACGTCACATGAAAAACAGAATTACAGATTATTAAATGTAAAGATAAATTATGAGAGAAATAGATATTATGTTCTAATTCATAACTTCAAGCGAACATAAATTATTTACAAAATAAACTCAACACCTTTGTATGGGATCAGCTCGCCTGACAGTGTGCAGCAAAGCTTTAATTTTATTAAAGACAAATGCAACGTAAAACATGTTCATCAGTGTTACTGTCTGCCTAGGCCGCTGCAGGTAACAAACACAAAAACCAATCTACAAAAATAAAAACAATTTTCATTATGTACGAAAATACATTTTATGAATCAAATAAAGATTCTGTTCTTACACACATTATTATTCACATTAATAAAAAATAACACAAATAAAATACATTAAGTCGGGTGGGAGGGTGGGAAACTTTACTGCACCAAAAGCGAACCTCGAATGACAATATCTTTAATATACAAAACCGCCAAAAGTATAGCACGAAATATTTGAAATGACCTTATTCAAATATTATGGTCAGTTCTAACTCGACCAATGAAAAACATTTAACCTATTACAATGTATTATATACTTTCAAACACGTGTAATTTTATAAACAAATACACGTGGTAATGTTTTCATACCGGTGTACATAACTTTGATAAATATATACACCAATTTATCTTGGTAGGTATGATACATTTCCTTACTCGTTAGATCGGGTTTTAACCTTTGAAAGCTAAGGAATAACAGGTTGATTAGTTCACTTGTTCCGTTGATTGATAACGTTGGATGTGTCTCTTTAATGGACTTTTCCTTTTTGAATTTACCTTAGAGTTCGGTAATTTAGTTATACATTCTTGTTCTTTTGAGTTTATTGGATGGTTGTTCTTGGCAAATACTGTGGATTCATTATTATTCGTTGGATACCAATTTTCGTGGATTTCGTGGGTACAGCAGAACCACGAAATTAAATGTTCAACGAATACAAACTTTTATAAAGGTTTATATATACAGACTCGGCAAAACCACGAAATTAAATATCCACGAACATGCAAGATTTTCTTAATCCACGAAAATTGGTACCCACGAAAATAAATGAATCCACAGTATACCATATTTCCTTAATTTTTAGAGATACACTTCCTAAGATAAAGTCATGTGTAAGCTGCTATCGTTGTTTTTAAAATTGTAAAATTGATACATGGTACACTAACTGAACTATATATTTTGTAACAGAAGTCTCTTAATAAAAAGTTTAACTATTGTTATAAAAAAATCAAAGCAGAAATCTGGAAACTCCATCATGTTTTGGACAGACCAGATTTATTGACATCCTATCATTACAAATATGACCCACCGAAATGTATTCGAATTGTGAGACCTGCACGAAATAAATATTGTGATAGTTTCCAAATGCTCCCGAATCAAGATATTTGTTTTCAGAGATTTGGTTAATTATGTTAATAGCAGATATAGCTTCTGCTTGAGCGTCCTTTTCTGATGTGTCCAATACCATAGCGTTGCTTTGGAAAATATCTTATATTAAAACAGTCTATTTTTCACGATTAAAAGTTTTAAACAGTAAGAAATGATGAAATGCCGAGGTTATTACGCTTGCTTAATACCGCAGTCCCACTAGGCTACGATCGCACTACGATCTGTGAAAAAAATGCAAATTTTGATGATCGTAGTACGATCGTGTAGATCGCAGTAAGGTCGTATCACGGTCGTGGTGAGGTCTTCAAGATCGTGATGAGCGTGGCCAACTTTAAACATGTTCAAAACAATCGTGGTGCGGTCGTGGCGAAATCAGGTCGTTGTAGAAGCGTAGTGAAAGCGCACTAAGGTCGTAGTAAGATTGCAAAGGTCGCTGTACCATCGTAGCGAGATCGTAGCGAAAGCGTGATTCTATTCGGAGAGACTGCACTACGATCTCACAGCGACGTTATTACGACCTCACTACGACCATCACGTTCTCACCGCGACCCAGCTACGCTTCCACTACGACTATACCACGTTAGCATCATACTGTTCAAGACCATAGTACGATTCTAGCACGCCCGTGCCGTCCTCATCACGCTCTTTTTACGGCCTGACTACGTTCATACTACGACCATCATTCTCATTGTCATTTTCACATAAAATATATTATATATCTCCATGTTTTGTTTGTTTATTTTTAAGTCTTTTCCGTTTTCTCTAACGGCTCAACTGTGCTTCTCGTTTGGTTTTCCTGTTTGAGTGGTGTTACTCTAGTAATTTTTGGGGACCTTAAAGGCTTTATAGCTTGCTGTTCGGTGTGAGCCAAGGCTACGTGTTGAAGGCCGTACCTTGGCCTATAATGGTTTACTTTTATAAATTGTTACTTGGATGGAGAGTTATCTCATTGGCACTCATACCACATCTTCCTATATCCATTGACAAATCTGTGTCATCTCTGCTATCGTACACTAAAATATCGTCATTTGAGCTTGATGGACTAGCAAAATGTTGTAATTTGGCGTCACTGATGAGTCTTTTGTAGACGAACCGCGCGTCTGGCGTATATACAAAATTTGGTCCTGATATCTGTGATGAGTTTATTTACAACCACTGAGTCGATGCCACTGCTGGTGGAGATTTATTTCCCCGAGGGTATCACCAGCCCAGTAGTCAGCCCTTTTTATTTTTAAAGCCGAAACGTGCGTCTGGCGTATATACAAAATTTGCTCCTGGTATCTATGATGAGTTTATTTAGGTTGGATTGGTCGGTTTGAAATCTCTGCTTGATCAGGATTCGTTACTATCAGAGCTCCCTCTCCATCTACATCAACCCCTACCACCACGCCCACGTGTTCTCGAAGATTTTGGTGGCATGGCTGTATTGTTTCCGAGAAATCTATATATTAATCAGAAATAGAAGGAATGGGATTGTATTGATATGGAACACGATGTTGACGTTATTACTGATAACGTAGTAAGATAGCGGTATGAACGTAGTATAATCGTGATAAGAACGTACTATAATCGCAGTAAAGGCGTGGTAAGATCGTGTTGCAATCGGATAACTCGTGGATGGCCGTAGTGAGAACGTGATGAGCGTAGAAAGATCTTGATAATCGTAGTGATGTCGCAGAATAAGCGCGGGGGAACGTCGTAAAATCGTAGCGGAAATCGTTGTAGAAGCGTAATGAGGACGTAGTAGTATCGTGAAGGCAACGACAATTTACATTTTCATGCCGCTCATACCGCGACCTCACCATGATCTGAATTTATTTTAGATCGCGGTAAGCGTGGTGCGATCGTGGTCTAGTGGGACTGGGGCTTACAAAAGAAAATTGACATTTATTAAAAGAGTTCAAAATATGAATTTTGATAGTGATCTTTTATCGTTTTTCTTTTCTTTTTTTTTTTGCGTTGGCTTTATTCGTTCGAGGTTATTCATAAATGTTGTCTAACTGTTTATTTACTCACATTATAACCAACTGCCTCCTTCATTGGCTTACTCAATGTGTTTCCCATTGTAATATAGTTTTCTTCTTTTCCTCGAACTGTAAAATAATGACATTAAATTAGTTATTCTTATAGGACACCTTTCGAGCGTCACTGACGAGTCTTTTGTAGACGAAAAGCGCGTCTGGCGTAAATATAAAATGTCAATCCTGGTATCTATGATGAGTTTATTTCAAACGATTTTGGTCCACAACCGTGTTTAAATACAGAGAACGTGCATGTCAGGTGATTGCCAACTTCTCAGTTTGTTTGATCTGTTCTAATTTTCTCCATTTTATAGGTAGCTTTAAACAACTTGGAAACATTTAAATATACCTCGATATGAATTTGTTGAAAGGCTGTTTTTATATATAAATACATTCGGTAAAAAAAATTGTAGAAAAAAGTGCTTACACAAATACTTGTAGGGAAAATGTAGGCGTTAGCACTGAGTGCCTGCATGATTTCAAAGGAACATTAGAAGAAATCGAAGGGGAAAGTTTTTTTTTATTTGAAAACTACGAGAACCCTTTAAAACATCATAACCGCCATTTGAAGAACAACCAGTAAAGGTTTTCTACACCTTTTCGTCAATATTAGTAGTGTTTTCAAATTTTCTTAATCTATTTCTTTGCACCATATCAGATTTATCATTATTTAGTAGGTTAAACCAAATTTCATCAAATCTAATTCTTAGTCTCTTCATCTTGGGTTACATTATGTATATTTTTTCATTCTTCGACAGTTTCTGCATACACAAATTAAATCAATCGAAAGAAGGGTAATATTTTGTTCTGATATTTCGACCCGAACGTTCATTATGTTAAGACGAACCGTAATAACCTTCACATGATATGGTCACATCCTTCTCTGCTTTATTCAGAATGAAATTTAGCTAACTTGAATTACGAAAATGTTGCTTCAATTATTACTGTTAATTCCATTTTTGGTTATATACTTTTGGAGTGGCTCGATATTTTTATAGATGCCTTTTGTGCTTTTTTGTTAAATATTTGTTTGTTTTGAGATTGTGACACAGTGATGACTTCTGTACCCATATTGTGACTATTTTACCTATTATGTCTGTTTTGTTCACGCATCGTTGTAAATATAACGGAATTTGATGCGACTATCATACAAGTGAAAGGTTTAGCGCTATAAAACCAGGTTCACTCCACCATTTTCTACATTTGAAAATGCCTGTACCAAGTCAGGAATATGACAGTTGTTGTCTATTCGTTTGATATGTTTTATCATATGATTTTGTCGTTTCTTAAAGGACTTTCCGTTTTGAATTTTCTTCGGAGTTCAGTTTGGTTATGATTTTTATTTTTTATACATCCCGACATTGTGTTAATGTGCTTTGGTCATTTTTGTATTCTTGTCTTACGTTTTTGCTAATGTTCTTTGTCTGTAGAGTGTGTATATGCCTTTTTTTTTTTTAAAGTTATTTGCTTTTTTTTTAGTGATTGAGATTAAAAATAAATGTTGACTGCTGTACCTCATTTTCTGTCATTTTTACATTGAACAGCGGTATACTACTGTTGTCTTTATTTACCTATTATGTCTGTTTGTTTTGCTCACATATTGTTGTCAATATGGAATCCTATGCAACTGTCATATAGCTATTTATAAAACCAGGTTTAATCCACAGTTTTCTATAGATAAGTCTACCGTGTTTAATTCATAGTTTAAATAAAAGTGCATTCGCTTGGCAGGTTTTGTTTGCATAGTAATAGACGCTCACCATATCGCACACCAAGCCTCACCCAGTTTTGCTTTCATGCGATTTCCTCAGTTTTGTTTTACTTTGATTAGTATCCTTTTACGGAATATATGTCATTTAAACATCGATTACTTACTATTGCTTCTTTTGTTACCTATTCTAACATCGGACTCGGACTTCTTTTAAACTGAATTTTACTGTGCGTATTGCTGTGTTTCTTTTTTATTCTAAATTAGCTAGTGGTATAGGGGTAGGGTAAAGATATCTCTAAACATGTTTAACCCCGCCGCATTTTTGCGCCTGTCTTAAGTAGGAACTTCTGGCCTTTGTTAGTCTTGTACGTTTTTTTTTTTAATTTTGGTTAATTTATATGTTTCGGAGTTTAGTGTGACGTCCAGTTTCTCTGAACTAATACACATTTTTGTTTAGGGACTAGCTGAATCCCGCCTGCGGGTGCGCGATTTTCTCTCTGTGTTGATGAGCCATTCTTGGCCTTGAGCTGTTTTATAATCTTTGGTCGGGTTGTTGTCTCTTTGACACATTCCCCGTTTCCATTCTCAATTGTAATGCTCTTGGAAACGTTTTAAGTATGCAACAAAGTTTGAACTTTTGAGTTTGGTTAAATAATAAGTAAGGTGCCTTCTCGTGGTTCTAATTTTGCCAAAAGTGTATTGATTTTCTAAAGCGTACTATTAAGTTCATTTTGAAGCATTGATTTTGTAGTGATTTAGATGATATGATGATAATAGAAAATTATCAGTCAACTGAACTTATTAAGCATGTTTAAAAAACATAAAATATATCAGTTCACAAACTAAATATTATCTTTTTGATCAAATAGCTGCAGAGAAATATTGTTTGCAAGGGTAAAACCTGCCTTGGATTAACTTTTTAGGTTGATTTCTTTTATTGTAATTTTCGAAAATATCTATCATAAAGATTTTCCGAAATTGCACTGATTGAATCAAATGTTCCCATTTTATCACAAATGCATCTCAGTGTATCACTACATGTATGAGTGTCTATATGTGATTGATCCGGAAGTCAAATTGATATAGATAAACATTCTTACAATGATCAAAATTATAAATAAACATGGAAAATCTAAATCTTTTAATCTGATCATGTTAATAGATCGATAGTAATGTGTATTGCCTAAACTGACCTTGAATCTCGTAACTGGTTCAGGATATTCTCAAAAATTTGCATTAGCTACAGTAACTAGTTATTAAGATTCGATTAAAGTGTTCATCTTTCAGGTAAATCTATTCTAATTGGGTGATGATATACTTTCACATGTTATATGTCATTCTTTACCCCGAAAAATAAAATCAAAGTTCTTCTGCAAAATAATTTTCCATTAATTACGTTTAATTAAAGAAAAACAGAAATAACAGCGTTGTTCATATGCTTTAAGTCTTTCACGTGCGTGTATATGTCATTCTTTGGTTGTGATTCGATAAGCAATATCAGTGTTTTCCATTACAAATACAAAGAAAACATTTACTAGTGACAGTCCCAACCTTTCTTCAGCTTTTTCCCCTGTCATGTCAGATTTTCAGGAAATTTTCCTTCTGTAAATTTATTACGAATAACGTTCAGAGACATGTCAGTTCACATCCATTTCATATATTTATAGTTAAGAAATTCCGTAAGAAGTTGTTATAAACGTTTTTTTTTTTTTTTTGGGGGGGGGGATAGTCTGCTCACACAACCAAACTTTATCTAACTTTAAAACTCGGTTTATTCAAATTACAAAGGATCATTCTCTGTCACATAGAAAAAAATATTACACTAAGGATGTTGACTTATATGTTTTGGAATATTTTTTTGTAAAACGATTACAGAAAGACAATCTCATGAAAATCTAACCTTATGGGGAAATGTTTTAAAAAAATGTTTGGACGACACTTGAAAATGTTAATTGTTGTGTATATCATTCATCTGAGCAAATCCTTTACTGAAAAATAATAGTGGATGTTCAGGAAGGACTTGCTCAAATAAATGGCATACACAACAATAACCATTTTTGAATACTATATTAAATCAATCTAATAGAAAAAAAAACTTGAAATAATAGTTGGTTCAAAACTTTGGATTGAATATGATTATTGAAGAAAAATAAAAAGTCAAATATTAACTTGGTATATTTTGTATGTCCATTGCAGCTGATTTCTACTGTAAGTTATATCATTATTTGATTTAAATATTGAAAGCCACTGGAAATACCTTCATTTGTTATTATTTTGATAATAATTTTTACAACCATTCATTTTGTTTTATTGTATACTTGTGTTTCACACCACAATCATTTTGTAGATCAATTGTTTTTTCTACTCAAAGTCGAGAAGTTTTTCTATTGTATTGCTTAACGAGGAGATGGAACTTAAAAAAATAAAAAAAACAACACTTTATAGTTACAAACGTCCGAAGCGCTTTACTGGATTTGCCCTCATCAGCAACACTCAACGCCGTATATTTGAAAGTCAATGATGTATAAGACCCGAAATAGTTCAAAAGCTATATAACCAAAAGGACCAAACAAATAATTGCCAAATCCATATAAGGTCAACTTTGCATGAGGGAGTTGAAACCTTAACTACTTAATAATTTATAAATGTAAATGGGCGGTTTGCTTGTGTTTTTCCTTTAGTCAATTGGATAAGAATGCTACAAAGGTGATAAAACTAACTTTGACATTCAAATATAGTTTTCAGAAAATACATTCTCATCATTAAAGAAAAGGGATGATTTTTTAGTCAGTGCAACATAGGAAACACATATTCGGAATAGAATGTATACTACATCATGTACATTAGCCATTAAAATAAGACAGATCTCCGCCCCAGGCATTATTGTTCAGTCTTTCTAATATCTCTAGTGGAATAAAACAGTATTGCATGAACTAGTAGAATTGATATTGCAATGTGACATTCCGATTGTGTATTCAGTAATAAAGACTAACATAACATTGCGGTTTCAAATTAAAGATTACGTTTTGATATGAATAGGTCAACTTGTATATACCCTTAAACATTGCGAAAAATAATAAACAATTTATTAAAAATCAGCATTTGAATCAGCTTCGATTTTGAAATTGATTGCAGAAATCTCTACCCATTTCAAATAAACTTGTTTAAGCAATTATGATCCTTAAAATTTTGTATACAAAACGTGTATTTATATAATTTGATTTTATATATGAAATGAATTACTTCTTATAAATCTGGTTGGACCCCTGTAATATACTTTCTTGTTTAATATGGGTTATTTTGAAGTGTGGGCATCAAGAGGAGAAATGCAACCAAATGTAGTTTAATTTGAATAAGATAATATTTATACTTTTGGCATACATCATTTAAATATAGAATTATAAAGTATCAAATAAAAATTTGGAGATCCTTCTTAAGATTGCAGACATGAATATGCAAACGTGAGGGCATTACTGACATAAAATTTGCTGGTCAAATTGTCCTGAACATCAAAAGTCATCAAATATATTCAAAACAAATAATATTCTAATTGTTTACCGTATATATTGTGCTTGTGTTATAAGTGCTTGCATTTTAACTTCAGGTAATATTTCAAAATGGCTTTCGCGTATACTGCGTACAAAACAATATTACCTCATGTACTATATCTATAGTATTATCAATTTTAACTGAATTTCATTGGTTGAACTGACTTCCGTTTTTATTACTTTCAGTTCGATTTTTATATAGGAAACCAGATGGCAACTATGAAGAAAATTCATCATTTCAGTGATAAAGAATAAAATGATTTGATAAAGAATGATATTTTATTTTGAATTTGCTTATTGTCTGCATACATTTACATCTAAAGTCATTTTGTACTTCAAATGCAAAAAAAAAATGATCTGATCAATGGACATATGTGAAATAAATTTTACAATTTGAACATTATCCTTTTTATTTGTCTGTGTATAAACAATTCATATCGCTCACAAACTAAGTTTGTCGGTAAATCTAGTTTATTATATATAAAGACAAAATACGTTTAATTTTTTACAATTTTCAAAAACGAAATCAAAAGAAGAATCATTATCAAAAAACAATTACACGTTTGTATATAACAGATAGATCTACTAAATATAGTTTAAAGTCAGTTTTAAAATGAACTTTTGTAAATCCTTTTGTTATAGTATTTACCCTGAAGAACATGGACATTTCAAAGGCAAATAGAGCACATTATACTCATTTAATGTCATGAATCACTAATCAGTGTTGTACCTTCAAAAAGAGACTTGCTGAATATGTAATGTATATTCTCATCTTTTAATTTCAAATTTTCCTTTACAATCGGATAATTAAAATATTGTTAAATTACAAACAAAAAGCATTATACAATGTATGATTTTTTTCTGTTTTGCATCAATAGATTAAAAAAAAATATTATTGGTCTGATCGTCATAAATAAAATACATAAAAATATGTAAAATAATTTATCCTCACATATATCAGCATAAGACAAATGAATGTCTAATGATAGGGTATATATTTTATCAGTACATTCTGTTAATCGTTAAACAGGTTGGGAACTCTAGATTTCCTGACGTCAGAATATATTTCCATAGTAATTTCCAAAATAGAAGGTAAACATGTCCTTGAAAAACTGACCAATCTACTCAATGAACTAAAATGCATTGTGGGCTACTACGAGTTTACTTCCACTTAAAACACGTGGAGTTAGTTGGAAAACTGTCTACTATTATAGTTTCTGGGACTCATAATACATGTTTTTGTTCAGCTAATGTGTTTAAAGTAAAATATATAACATAATCCTCAATTCTTTTGTTATAATATTTACCCTGAACAGCATGGACATTTCAAAGGTAAATAGAGCACATTATATTCGTATAATGTCATGAATCACTAATCAGTGCTGTACCTTCAAAAAGAGACTTGCTGTATATTCCTGTATATTCATTATGATTTTTGTTTAAGTGGATCAATATGGCACGTCGTAATTAAGGTCAATCAAGAAGATGACAAGTTACCATATCGTTTATATTGTTAGCCTTAACGGGGCCGTACGGTGACCTATAGCTGTTAATGTCTGTGTCATTTTGGTCTCTTGTGGACAGTTGTCTCATTGGCAATCATACCACATCTTCTTTTTTTCTATTTGCGTAAACAATATTGCAAACCATTTGTATTTGCTTTTCTCAAATTGATTAATGCTTGTGAAGGCATAACAGTTTCAACCTTTGCTGGCAATTTCGTTTAAGGACTATATTGGCTTCTCAATCAAGCCGTTTTTGGTTTCATCAAACGTTTTATTTTTATGGAGTTTCAAAACTTGTTAAATATTTACAAAGGGAATGTTTCAATAACATTTGACGCGCGTTTTAAGCTTGGGTAGCATGCGTATTTGTATGTGTTGCACCAATTTTGAAACCTCGATAAGAAAAGTTAAATTTAAAATGAGAGCAGAAACATTATACAAACGTTTTATAGAGTTGCCTAAATCGCAAATGACAAAAAGGATAACCGTATCTGTACAAAGAATAACAGCTTTACATGACATACATCTATTTCATAATCGCAAACGTTTAAAGACATTTTTGGTAAATTGATTATCCAATTTTGAAAATGTAAATGAGGTTTGTTTTGTACTTAAATGAAAAATACATCAATTTCACTTTAATACAGGATAATCATATATAGTTTTTTAGGAAATAATACAATTTCACTCATTAGTAGATCGAAGGCTTTAGAATACAAGTTTATGTTAAATATGTATGCAAAACAGTCAATTGTTTTTATATCTAAACATGAATAAATCTGGGGTCCAGCAGTTGTCGTTTGTTGATGTGGTTCATAAGTGTTTCTCGTATTTTGATTTTTCTATACATCCTAAACCGTTGGTTTTCCTGTTGAATGGTTTTACACTAGTTATTCTGGGGCCCTTTATAGCTTGAAGTTCATTGTGAGCACAGGCTCCGTGTTGAAGACTGCACTTTGAAGTATAATGGTCTACTTTTACAATTTGTGACTTGGATGGAAAGTTGTCTAATTGGCACTCAAACAACATATTCTTATACCTAGTAACATGTTTAACCCACCTCCAAACTGGCCACTAGACGAACTAACTCGTTTGTTAGTCAATAAAACAGTAGGTATGGAAGATTATTTTAACCAGTTTTGTAACCAGTTCTAACATTTTGACAACGTTATCGTGATAGAGAAATTGTAAAAACTTATACGAACAAAAAAAATACACATTCAATCGGAATATTCAAAATTTTTAAATCTTCAGTTTTGATACTTAGGAAAACAATTAAATTGAAAAGAAAACACCAAATATGGTTTGGACACCCCTAAACAAATATAACAGATCATGTGTATTAACAGAAAATAAAATGCTAACCTTTCCGTTTCTTTGTGGTGCAGTGGGTATATGAAGTATCTACATATTTTGAAACATTATAAGTAATTGTTATCGTTCTTTGGCCACAATTATATACCACACACATATCTAGTTTACATGTCTTGTACAATAGTAAGACAAGGATTATACCAGGTATTAAACTTAACGAACTGACTGTGATTGTAAGATTTACCTGTAATTAGCAACGGGTGAAATAAAGATTTTTTTTCTGACACTCAATCAAAATTACCTCCCTTCCAAAAAAAAATTTTCAAAAATTAAAAACGAAAAAATCAAAGCTTTCAGAAAATTGCAAATAAAATAAAACAAATTATACATATATCTAAACCAAAATTTTTTAAAATAAATACATTTGGTGACATAAATTTAAACATGATTCTTATTTTTGTTAAATTCACACTTTTTAGATTTTAAACTTTCCATACATTAGTCAGTAGAATGTGGAAACGATTAAATTGTTTGAGTCAGACACTTAATGAACATTAATTTCAATTGAGCAAATACAATAAAAGTGATGTAATCTATTTGTTTTAGATACTGTCCAGTAATCAAATAAAATCTCCATTTCAATACATGTATATCCTTCACTATTTCTTCCGCAACCTGATTGTTAACTACAATTAATAATTTCTCACATATAAACTACACAACTCTTATAAGTAATATGTTATCTTTGACTTTTACCAACAAATATGTTACTTATAAGCTTCAATAGACATTATTAGTCAAACTTCATTAGACAGTAAGTTGATCCGATTTCACCACGTGATTTTTTTACGACCACATTACATACCATGATTTAAAAGCGACAAGGAAATCATAAATATTTAACTTTTCGTTGATATGTAACAGTATCTCAATACCAGAATCAATTAAAACGTTTAAGATAATATTCATTTTGTCTCATATTTAAGTTCACTTCATGATACAGTGAAGTATAGATGATTAAATTGATGCTTCACTGTTTTAACAGATTTTTACTGACAACTTATGTCAAAAGTCAATGAAAAAAGGTCACATAAGAGTTTTAACCAACAAACAGTCCAAAATTCCTAACTAAATAATCATGCAAAATGTAAAAAATTATCCATTAGATCGATGAACACACATCGGAAAAATATATTGGTGATTAAAAAAAATAGAAATAACAATAAATATGGGAAATTTCTATTTTTATAGAACTTGATGTTTATATCTTTGAAAATATTTTACTTGATTTTGTAAACAAATTTGTATTTTTTTTTTTTAACTTTTAATTCGCTTTCAGCAACTGCACGTAATCTCATATCATACTTTCCAATTCAGTTGACATGTTGATATAATTTCTACTGCGTCTAACTATTTTGATATATATAACCTTTAGGTATTATGATAAATCTTTTCTTCTGTACTATGATCATCAAATTTAATTATTTGAAAAAAATATTTACTCTATGTACTTCTTACAACAATGTTTTCTTATTTAAATTTAGGAGATAACTTGTATTTGAAGCTCCGACGGCATCAATTTGGGTTTGATGGTCGCAAATTTAGTTTACTGGCGACGCATTAGTGGAGACAGTCAACGGGTATTTTCGACCATTAAATCCACAAGTGATGCCTTCGGAGCTTAAAACACAATATTGATATTTCAATTCTAATCAAATTGACCGAAAACAACATTAAATAAAGGCAACAGTAGTATACCGCTGTTCAAAGCTCATAAATCTATGGACACAAAACAAAATCGGGGTAACAAACTAAAACTGAGGGAAACGCATTAAATATTAGAGGAGAACAACGACACAACATTAAAATGTAACACACACAGCAACGGACTAAGCATTAGACAAAATCCGATGAGAATAACCAATAAAACATCAAAACCAAATACATGAATTTGGGATAGAAAAGTACCGTGACACGTCTTATAGTAATGTGAATTCACACACAAAAATAAGAGAAAACAAACGACACAACGGAAACACAACGTAAAAATAGTACACACACAGAAACGAACTATGATATAACAATGGCCATTTTCCTGACTTGGTACAGGACATTTTTAAAGACAAAAATAGTGGGTTGAACCTGGTTTTGTGGCATGCCAAACCTCATGTATTTAAAATTTGCCATATGCCGTCTGCGCTTGCGCGTACGTCCGATATAATCAATTATCAATTGATGCCATGTAAATAAGTGACGTTAACCAATCAAAATGAACGTTACAAATTTGTTGCATTAGAATGTACGTTATTTTATTTAACGGCATTTTGTTTTTTTGATTTTTTTGTACATCTCATCCCTCCATTGTATTATGTTTGTAAGAGAATGTACAAGTCAACGGTAGCAAATATGCATTTGATAAAAAGACATGCGTATTGTCAAAGAATACGGTTTGCTCAAATAAATCAGTAGCGCTTACAGTTTCAATTATAACAGTGAGGGTAAACCAGGGAATTTTTTTTTTTTATTTTTACAGGTCTCGATATGGCTATTTACATAGAAATGTTTCAACTTTTTCAAACGTGCTCAATCACACTTATTAAAACTGCAGTTTAAAAAGAAGCCTTCAAAGAAATTAACCCATAACAAAACTGGTTCATGTATGTTTCCTGAAAATATTTTATAATAAATTCAAGAACTTGCAAATGGATAACCTTGATTCGTCGACAAATATTGCTAGTTGTCAAAACCAACTGAAAGAGGTGCAGTTGTAAATTTTTAAACAAAGTCTTCCTTTCAGTTTATATTACATTGTACTTTTATATCAAAGAAACTAAATATGGTTCTATGTTTTACTTGTACATTTTTATTATAAAGTTTAATTGTTATGTTTAACAGGCAGATATTTGAATATTTCATTAATTTCCTTATTCTTTGTGAAAGTAAAACTCAATAAATGATCTTCTGTACAGCATTATTCAATTGAAATAACTTTTTACGGAAATTTTATCAAAATAATATAAAAGTATCAAACCTAAGAGGGTTACTCCCTTTACAATATTAAAATCGCCATACGAAGGTTCATGTACAGTTCTTTGTAAACATACGACAATTTAATCAGAAGAAAATACATTTTTACATTTATCTGAATATTTAGTGTTATTTTAATATTACAGATATGGAGGAAATTGCTCAAAGACTTTACAAGTTTCTGTGCGAAAGAGTAGTGGGTTCAGAGAAAATTGTACTTTATAGAAGACAATTTTTTAACGTTCGGGATGTATTTCTAAATTGCACTGGGACAAAATCCGTAGAGTATGTTAGTAGTGGCAGTAAGGCAGAGGGATTACACTTCCAAGGAAGTGATCTTGATATCATGTTTATATGCAAGATGCCAGTACAAAATAACGATGTTAAAAGCAACAGCTCTACATGTAAGTGTATAAACAAACATTTTCTATTTTTGGATGTACATATTGCTCAACCTGGTTTCTGTATGATAAGAGTAGACCAGAATCACCCTAAATTAGTTAATAAAAATAAAAAGAAAAGTCAATTTGGAAACATGCTATCAAAGTGTGTTGTCGTTACTGATTCCGGAGCAGTCCTTTCTGGAAAAATATGGAAATCGATCAATGCGAATTTGAATTGTAAGAAAATGCCAGTTAAGGTAAATGGACCCTGTTTAACTACACTAGATGATTCGATAGACTTTGCTTTTGCTTTGCAATGTCACAACTGGGCAGGAATTGCTTATTCATTTTTTACAAGATCGCGATCATCAAACTGGCCTGCTGAAATCTTAATAAAAAATATCCGTCAAAAAGGTTTTTTGCTTGTTCCTGTAGGTAGCAAATCCGATTCAGTAGAAGATAATCCTCTCGAATGGAGACTTTCATTCTCTCAAGCAGAAAAGTTACTGATTCATTCTTGGAATCATACACAATTTACATGCTACGCTTTACTTAAGCTTTTTGTTAAAGAGGTGGTTAAGAAAGCTGGATATGTTGACAAGTTAATATGTTCTTACTTTTTGAAATCAACTATACTCTGGATATCCGAAGAACTTCCATATTCAATTTGGACTCCAAATAATCTTATAAAATGCTTTATGTCATGTCTTCAACGTTTGATTTATTGGAATATTCATGAATACATTCCTAATTATTTTATACCAGAACACTACATGATCGACAGGAAATTCGAAGGGCAACCACGGGCAGCATTAGTTACAATTTTAAAGACATTTTATGACATTGGATGATTAAGTATTTTAGAATGTCACTCACTGAAGGACTTTAATTGTTTTTATGCTGCTAAAGTCGTCCATAGTAGTCACGAGTTTAATATCGCTATAATGCCACTAGTAAATATGTTTGGATATGATCCGACTATTACTGAAATTGTTGGAAACAAACATTTCGATTTGTGTGTGGATAAAGTCAGCAATTTTGATCTTTCTATCAAAACCCGAAGTATATATTTGCTTTGTCTTATTTGCCTTAGCGAAGAAATTGCAGCCGATACATTCTACAGAAGTCATCAAAAGTCAAATAAGAGAAATTATTCTCTGAGACGAAAGTGGTTTTGTCCTGCAATTATCGCAACATACAAAGACTCTTTATCGGGATGGCTAAGGATCGCTTTGTACTTTTATTTCCATAAACAATACAATGAAGCAATTACAGTTCTTAATTACGGTAGACTTACATGTACTGTAGAAAAGTTGTTTACCTTCAATCTAAGGGACTGTACAGACTTTTTTGTAACAAGGTCACCGAAAGAAATATTGCAGAACAATGCTACTTTTAAAGATATAAGATTGCGGACAATGCGCAAGTTTATGTTAAGGCCGGAACCAAAAACTACCATCGAAACAGACCTGTTTATCCATTTGTCTAACAAACCCCGAGCAATCCTTTGTCCATCCGTTGTTTTCCTGCACTATATTCAATTCCTATGTTTTTACAAGCTAAATGACATGACACAACTGCGAATAAGCCTACAGAGACTTCATTGGACTGTTAAAAACAACTATTGCATAGACCGTATTAGCCCGTGGAAAAACAGAGCATGTTTATACCTGAGTCGAGCATACCAGATTATTGGATACGAAAAAGAAGCCTCGTTTTGGTTATCAGTTGCACAACGACTTAAGGACAAATCTTCTAAAACTCAATGAGTAGAATTTTGATTTACAATGTTATGCCTTTAGTAACATTTTGGTTGAGACTAATTCTGCCGTATGCTGTGACCGTCCTATAGTTTGTTAAATCAATTCCGAAATCCCGAATCTGAATTATGATTTAAGATCGAAAACGAGATATTTCTGTTTATGTGTTCAGAATTATACTGGTAAAAACAAATTCGCTGCCGTGTGTTTCATTTTTGCTTATGTGTTTTGTTTTTACAGTTTTAGTATGCACTCTTTTCTTTGATTATATAGTTTAATATTAATATTAATTTTATAGTATTGACCGCTATAACTGTTGTACCCCAAATTGTTTTGCAGTTTGTACATATTCTGTATGTTTGTATTGCTCCAAGTTGTTTTAAATATAATGAAATGTTTCTAAACTGTCATACAAGCGAGATGTTAGCAAGCTAAACAAAAACCGGTTTAATTCATATTTTTTTGCATTAAGAGATTTCTGTATCAAATCAAATGATGTGTTTGGGCTTCTAATTTTGTTATTTGAAAAGGACTCCGTTAGGATTTTTGCGTGGATGTTAACTCAAATAAACAGCTGTTAGATTTATATAAGGAATGCGACTTTTTAGGTACAAAGATAAGATAGTAAACGAGGCCAAAAATCAAAGTTTTGGTAAGGATTCTTATGGTTGAAATCATCCCTTCGTAAATTCTATGAACGCCATCACAACTTCACAGATGATATCGGATATATTCCTTATGTCGTAACTACAATTCCCTTATCTTTTCACGAATGTGACCTACCGAATTAGACTTTTACAGGATTTTTAATAACCAACAAGATGGGTGTCACATGAGGAGCAGGATCTGATTACCCTTCCGGAGCACCGGAGATCACCCCAAGTTTTTGGTGAGGTTCGTGTTGCTAAGTCTTTAGTTTTCTATGTTGTATCTTCTGTTCTACAATTTGTCTGTTTGTCTTTTTATTTTTAGCCATGGCGTTGTCAGATTATTTTCTATATATGAGTTTGACTTTCCCTCTGGTATCTTCTGTCCCTCTGTATGGACAAAAGTAAGTGCTGTCTAAGAATTCGAATGAAAAATGTAGTTAATTGACCGACTTTTAGACATTTGTAAAATAAAACAGATACACTGTGCATAACCATTACGGTCACTTCTGGCGGAAACGGATACTGCCAGCAAAACCAACGGCGACTTTCGGCGTTTTTCTTATCATGGACTCGGACGACGATCCGAATAATGATGATTTAGACAAATCTGTTAGGTAAGTGATACAATTGCTGTGTCCACGGAATCCTCGGATGTTTTTTTGTCATCTAGAAACCACTTATCCCAACGAACATGTATTCCTTTTATATTTGATTAGCATTTTAAACTAGTGACTATGTGTTGTGCAACTCTTTTTCCACCAAAATGATAATTATTTCCGCTTTAATTAGAACAGTATTAGCCATACTTTCATGGTTTCGACGTAAACTTTCTTTTGTTAATAACATTTTGTGCATAATTCAAGATTTAAAGTCAAACTCCTTACTTTTCAAAATTATTAGAAACTGACCTTTTCACCTAGATCAAATTACTGGAACCGGACCCATAATTTTGAAAAGGGAGGAGTTTGACTTTAAATCTTGAAAGTCACCGTTGGTTTTGGTGGCAGTATCCATTTCCGCCAGAAGTGGCCGTTATGGTTATGCACCGTGAGATAACCGAAACGAGTTAATACCACAAATATAAGAATTCTTCGTAAAAAAATATACATTGTCAAGGGGAAATATGACATATCTATAATCAAAAACGTATAGTGGATAGCTCTTTTACTACACAAAATATCCATCACTGTTATCAGGACATACACAACAAGCAGGTGGAAACATTCTAGCGCACAAAAACAACACAAGCAGAGCATAGTGATATTGATAGTTTGTTCTTATCTTGAATTGTTACACTGCTGTCAAAGTTTAGAGCATGATTTGTATATCCTTTAGCAGTTCAGTGTACCAGGTGCTTATTTCGGATGAAAGGCCTAACAGTGACCTTAAGCTGACACATGTGACAGATTATGTTGCTCCTTTCCATATGCTACTTTTTATATCTCTACATACTTTATCATTTTTTAATTTAAATTGATGTCCTTAGAGCCATTGGTAGGATTGCACCTCATGATCGAATTCATAAAAAGACATCCTCGATTGATTATATATGGGTTTTTTTAATACACATCATTTTTCTGCTTTAAGTAGAGTATGCGCAGCAACTAGACCGTATTGGAGGTTTAGTTATTTTTCTGGCATCTGAAAATGTTATGAAGAGTGACGAAAGATACCAATGTACCAGAGGGACAGTCAAACTCATTAACAAACAGACAAATAGTAGTACAGAAGACACAGTATTTTGAAGAAGATGCAATGAATATTACGATGCTGTCACCGAATTTATTTATTAATTTCCATTTTCATTATATGTTCAAATGTACATGAGATTTACAAGAATCCATTGGCAATTGTTTCAGTAAAACAAAGTAACAGATACATTTTACAAAGTTGAATAACTCTGTCTACGTGCATTGACTATATTTATCGATATAAGCCTATTTCACACATTTCTAATTGATTGTTTCTGAGAAACTTTAAGTTAAATAATGCATAATTACAGCGGTATTTTTTTTTTATTTTCTGCATGACAAGACTTCATTTTAAAACGATCGTGTTGTTTTTCTTCAAATTTGCGTAATGTCCTGTGGCAAACATTTTTCTCTGAGAACGAGACAAAATTTATAATAAATCTACCAGTAAGTTTTAATGTATGTCAAGCGGGATAATGCGCTATACTGTTGACTACCTTTACTTAACATTAGTACTAGTATGATATGGAATATATAAACATAAGCCCCGCCTCCCTACTAACCTAATATCAAATATACACGGTTTGCACGCGGACGCTTTTAACCAATCATATTCCTGGAAATGTATAAGAGGTAAGATAATGTGCTATACTGTTGACTACCTTTACTTAACATTAGTACTAGTATGATATGGTCAAACATATGCAGAAATTTTCATTATAAAAACAAGAAAACAAATGCAAAACATTATTTGAAAATTTTTTGCATTTGAAATGAAATAAAACCACCCTAAAATAAATGAAAGTTGATTAATGTTCACATGATTTAAAATGGCATGAAAATTTTAAACGTTGATTCGTTATCGAAATGAAGAAAGTTCATTGTAGCTATGGCCTTTCGTTTCTGTTATTTTTTTCTTTCTTCCTGTATTTTTCATTTAATACATTTCACAGGATTTCTTCCGAGTCCTTCTCAACAATTCAAACACAAACGATAAATTAAAGAATAGCTCAAATTTTACCTTTAATTTCGAAAGACTGATCGTTTAATTTATAAAGAGTGGAGTGTTCTCTCACTTTTCCAGCTTAAGTTATATATCAAAATCATATGAACACAGTCAGGTTTTATCTTTTTATGTCAGTGAATATAGTTCAAAATCATTGTACTATGTAAACATGGTATATATAAATAGAATTTGAATACTGATAACACTGGTCGGGATTTTGTTTTCAGCGAATTGATAAAACCCTTGACGCATTATTGGAAAGATTGGTTTCCTTAAAGAAAACTACGCAGTTCTGTTATAACCAGGAAGAAGATAAATTCTTATTTGAATCCTGTTTTTTTTACTACTTCTGTGTTGTTTTATTCACAATCGTTTTCATGACAAGTTAATTAAAAGGACCTACGAGGTCAAATCGCATTTTAGGCATACACATTTTAAAAGTTTAAAACGAACAAGCTAAGATTTTATTTTCTCCTGCATGCTTCATTTTTTATTGTACGCTTCAAAATAACGATTCAAATACCTGACCTTATTGATCAAATATGTGTTGAAATGAGTGTAAAATTGAGAATGTAAATGGGAAATGTGTCAAAGACAACAATTCGACCATAGAACAGACAACAGCAGAAAGAAGGTCACCAACTGGTCTTCAATGCAACGAGACATTCCCGCATCCAGAGGCGTTATTATATATACTAGTTCAGTGATAAAGAACGTCATACCTAACTCCAAATTGTACACAAGAAACTAAAATTAAAAATAAGACTAACAAAGGCCAGAGGCTCCTGACTTAGGACAGGCGTAAACATGCGGCGGGGTTAAACATGTTTATGAGATATCAACCCTCCTCCTATACCTCTAGCCAATGAAGAAAAGTACACGCATAACAATACGCACATTTAAATTCTGTTCAAGAGAAGTCCGAGTCTGATGTCAGAAGATGTAACAAGAGAAAGTAAACAAAATGATAATAATACATAAATAACAACTGAATACTAACAGTTAACTGACATGCCAGCTCCAGACTTCAATTAAACTGATTGAAAGATTATGTCTTCATCATATGAATATCAGGCACAATCCTTCCCGTTAGGGGTTTAGTACCATACCGTCATAACATATATGAGAAGAACATAACCCGTGAATTGAATGTGCATGCATAACTATTCAATTATATAATATTGCTTAATTAAATTATGTTCTGGATACAAATGTTTATAATTATAGGAACAACTCAACATATGATTTACATTTTGGAAATTTAATTTCAAGACATATCATTGAGTATATAGAAAGCAATGAATCAAAGATATTAGTATTACAACTTAACAAATAGCTGTCTAGTCACCTAGAATCATTAAATGGGATCAAACAAGTGTCGGAAGGGATTTTAATGTCACAGCTTCCATAAATTGGGGGTTTACACGGTAGTTCCTGTCCTCGTTTCCAGCTATTTGTCTGAATATCATATTCATCTTTGTCAAATCTATCAATGTCATTATCGGAAGCCGACGCGCCAACAAAATATATTTTGTTCCTTGCAGCATACATTCCATAATGAATTCCTTTCGAAGGTAAATCTGTACAGGAAGAACATGCTTTTGTCTCGATGTCAAATCGAAGAAAATGTCCCTCGCTTGAAGCAATGTATATTTTTGATCCAAAGAGAAGGGCTCTACAGTCCGAACAAATATTCGAAAACTTAGCTACTATTTCGACTGATTTTTCATTTGGATCAAAGGTTAAAAGGCCCGTCGACTTTATATTTCTATTACTTAATAAGTCGGCCACAATGTATATTTTATTACAATAAGTCATACATGGAGCGAATGAAAGTTTTACGTTGTCCGGCAGATGTGCAATTGTTTTCCATGACTTTTTAGTCAAGAACTTGTTTCGATGGTGCTTTGTGTCCAGTTCTTCTATTTCTAACACATTATTTCCATTATGATGGCCACCAAGAGCGTAAATAAAATCTCCAAGAACCACCAAAGAACATTCTAACCGTTGATGATTGAGATTGTGACAGTGTTCATGCTTTAACAGAATAGGATCGTACCGAACCACATGTTTTCCAGATGCAATGTAAACATAAGGTGCTTCGGTTTCATCTTTTTGCGCACATGCAACAGAAAACCTGTCGTTAACGTCATGACTTTTAAACAAATTCCTGTGACAAACCAGATCACCATCGCAGTTGAAGACAGCCACTTCTATTGTAGACTTTGATAAAACAGACGGAAGAATCATGGCATGATATAAATGGTATGTCTTTTCACTATCAAAATATTTTCGAGGAGACCGCTGTTTCTGGACCAAATGTAAAAGTTTTCCGTAAAACATCAAACGATTTTCATGATTCCTATTTAGCCATTTTTCCAAAGCTCGGAAAACATCGTTATGTTTAAAAACCTTTTCGACCTGACAAATTCTTTCTAAGCTAAGTTCATGAAGATCTACAAACGAATCAGTATGCCACAAGTTCTTGAAATTGTCGGCTATCAACTCTATGGCTTCCTTCTTGAGAAGTAAAAGTTCATACTTTTCAGCAATGTGTAAAGCGTCTATTGAATTCATCACTTCTACGCATTCTAGAAGCTTCTCCTCACAAGCTGTTTTCAGAGGACGGGAGATGCAACTCACTTCTAAATACAGCAAAATGTTGTCATAATTGATAAGTTCCTTACACACTTGGCCAGTTTTGAGAACTTCAACAACATGCTTTCTGATTGGCTCCGGGAAGCAGTGTACCATTTCACACCTGTCGCAGTTCATTTCACCATACATCCCAACTGAAGAACTTCTTAATTCTGTAAGATACAATGTAGAGTACATTGAAAAAAATGTATGACTACTTTTAAAAATGAGGAATTGTTCACACAGGAGTCAACTTTGCAAGCTGTTTAGACATCCAAAAAAGGAAAATAAACTAATGTACTTATTACCAAGACATATATGTTTTCTTTCGCTTTAGACAGATAGGACGCATGAAGGTTTATATGAGTCCTCTCTGTATAAACAAACTATTTAAAGGGGTCGTTTATAACACGTGAGACGTTTAGCTAACAAACACCAGGTTTAATACACATTCTAATATGACGTCATTATTACGCTTTGTAAACAAAGCCGTGTTCTAATGAGCACAAAATATGTTTGACACATGCGCACAAACTTACTGTTTATATTAACGTTATCCTTTAAAATATATACATCTAGGCAGCTAACACAAACTTTTATTATATATTTTTATGAAACAACATATATTTATCCTGCTCGTAGTTTTTAAACTTATCAAATATGAAATGCAATGCATAGACTCCTCGAGGAGGAAACGGGAACAGCCAAACATTTTTACGGTAATTTCGTACGCTTCGACCGATAAAAATACTGTATTTGTCCTATTAGAATCGAAATAATTCCTTCATATCATGCTCTATGCTCATTTTAACAAGGGTAGACATTATATTTGACCACATTTTACACCTCGCTAACGCTCAGTGTAAAATATCGACAAATATAATGCCTACCCATGTTAAAATGAGCATAAAGCATGACATGAAGGAATTATTTCTTAAATTTACTACATATGTAAATACATGTACCAAGTCAGGAGTATGCTAGTTATTATACATTCGTTTGATGTAATTGCGCTTTTGATGTATTTGCGCTTCTGATGTATTTGCGCTTTTGATTTTTTCAATTTGATTGGGAACATTTTTTTTTTAATTTTCCTTGGAGTTAGGTATTTTTGTGATTTTACTCTTTATTGTATTATAGTATGTGATTATGTAAAATTGTTATTTCCCTTTTCTTTTTTTATTTCAATTATTAAAAGGGAAAAAAATCTTTAAAATTTAAAAGAATATATGAAAATATTTAAATCTTGCAAATACAATATTAAGGAAATTTTAAAGCATGAATAAGATCTTACCTATGTATATGAAATATTCTATTTAAAAATCCACAAGTATTTTATAAGAAACAGATATGTACTGTATTCGTTATGTTTATAGCAGTTGCTTTTTAAAAATTTATCTTATATCAAAATACTGTCCTTTCGAATTTTTGTTTACATATGATTTCTTATTTGTGTGGGAGTTGGAAATTCTACGAGGCCAAAAATAGCTTATGAACACTCAGGTCGAAGTCTTATGATAAACCTCCGTCTTTAAGTTAATGTTATATTAAATTCCTTCCCATAGTGTTCTCAGCTATGATACATCATCGAATTGAAGTAAGATCAAAGTCTTATCATAAACATCCGTCTGCAAGTTAATGTTATATTAAATCCCTTCCCAGAGTGTTCTCAGCTATGATACATCATCGAATTGACGTGAGATCTAAGCCTGTATATAGTAAGAGCAAGAAATTATAGTAACGTTTGTAAAAATAGAAGATTATGTAGGATGGCAATATAAAAGTCTCTTGAGCCCTAAACATTTAATAACGTGTACTTAAGTCAACTGATCTTTTTTACAATATTTGTTTGAAATTGAATCATTGTAAAGTGCAGATATCTGACATTGTACCGGGTCATATTATAAAAAAAAAAAAAAAGAATTGAATACTAATTATTACTGGATCCAGGATTTTTTTTAAATAGTGGGTGTAGAAAGTTCTACCACGAATGGGGTATTTAAGGATATGGATAACTTACTGTGGCTTCAGTCAAAAATTAAAAATGAAATAGAAACTTATGACTGTCTATCTGGATCCATCTCCCAATAAATTACGATCATACTTTGATTATTTTTGTTTCCGTCAGTGATGCTTATAATTAATTATTAGTAGAAACCCAAAAGATTAACAAACCTTACAAGAAGATAAGACACTAAAAAGAACAATGCAACACGTGTATATCGAAGGAATAACCCTTAAATAAAACATTTTTTCAATTTTTTGGATATCAAATTTTTCAAATATCATTTTAACAGCTGTATATTACGACATTGCAAAAACAATTCTTTTCTGCTAAATACTTTGCGGATTGTTTTCGTTATATTTGTGAAATTTTGGCATATATTAGTTAGGATGATGCAAGCTTTTCCTCTTGACTTTTTATGGTTTCTTTTGTCTCCTTTATATCTTAATTTTCTCCTTTTTTATGAAAAAAACTCCGAAATTACCTCACCCTAAGCATTTATCTTAAATCGCCATGATATATATAGTCATCGAAACATTTGAACAGTCATTGACGTCAAGAACATGTTTAAAATGTGTTGCCAACAGAAATTTTGCCTGGTTATGACAAAACTGTATCCCTGCATATAAAAAGCAAGTAGAAAGAGCATGGTATATGGGATGCAAAACTAATTTTTACATATTTATGGTAAAGATTGGATTACAAAAAGTGGAGATTCCGCAATAAAAATTCATTTAAGCCTACGTATATGAACACATTACATGTCCTATTGTTTGATTCAGTAGTCCTTTAGTACCCTTTCGTAGCACATGAGATCATCACTAGTTTCTGGTGGGTTTTTATTGCTTAGACCTTAGTTTTCTATGTTGTGTTTTGTGTACTATTGCCTGTCTGTTTGACTTTTTCTTTTTTTTTTTCTTGTTAGTTTTCGATTTGTGAGTTTGAATGTTCCTCTGGTATCTTTGGACCCTTTTTATTTTCTGTGGTATTTATTTACATGACAAACGATATCAAAATATAATATCTGTTATTGGAATATGAATACAGATTTCAATAAATATTTTATGTGACTGTTGCTTTCGATCGCGCCACTAAACATTATTCTCATGTCAAACAAAAATATTGTTTTTGTTTCGGTTGTTATGTATTAGACAATCATTGTATATATGCATATAAATGACCTTGCACTCTATCACAATAAGATGCACATTGATTTTGATGTGTTATCGATGAATTATTTTGCGTCTTTTAAACTGAATAAAAAGTTGGGAAAAAAACTTGCAGTTGACTTTAAAATAGATATTATAGAAGTTTAAAATAGTACAAAGATTATAATTTTCTTGTTATCGTAATGAAAAGTTAAACTTTAATATAAAAAATCAATCCAAATTTATATTTCTAAAATTTGACTTGCATATACAGGATAACCAAACAAAGCAGAGCAATAATGAGTCAAAAATAGTTTCGACACATTCAGACATGGTATTTATGATATAAAATTGTAGATATTCAATTTAAAGTTTTTTTAGGATTTTATTTTCTCGGACAAGTCATTGGGTGTCATACCTGCGACTCCCTGACCATCCTATCCATCTACATATACATACGCACAAACTCACAACTTATACATCTCTTGATCAGTATGTATTAAATACATTGAATAAATCATGTCTAGAACAAAAAGAAACTCAAGAAGGATCATTCGTTCAGAGAAGGATCATAGTTGTTTACTTAACGTACGTACCGAACAATTCTGATTGTGGACGATTTTTATTAAAGGTTACCTTAAAATATATATGGTTAGAACATGCATTTTCTAAAGGATAAACTTTACCATTATGATATGGAATAAAAGAAAAGAATTCAAATTAAATGAACGAACATGATTGACTACAAATGAACATACCGATCGATTATTGTTGCGATTCTCTGAAATTGATGAGTTGATTTCTAACTTATTTCTGATATTAAATTGAAATGAATTATTTGATTACAATAGGTAATTAATATATGACATCGGACCTTATTAATATGAAAAAAGGAAATTATTGGATTACCGTGTTTATACCTCTAAATGTACCCAGGATACATGCAGCATCAAATCAGAATTGAAAGTTCCAACTCAAGAAAGCTAGGATCATAGGAAGCTTTTACTTTTGATTACTGTTCTTAAGATTTCCTATTTTCTTTGTCTTGTATAAAATCAGAGGATTTATGGCAAAAAATGAATAAGTTATTATCGCGATTTCTTATGAATTCGTGCATATTTGAATTCGACTGTATTACCAACATTATCTACTTGTTCTTATTTTATTGTGTCTTGTTTATAGGACTTACAGAATGATATAACACAATATACCAGGTGTTTATATGGGACCCCCCATCTACACACACACACACAAAATCATTAACCAAACAACCAAAACCATAGAGTTTTTCGGACAATTGTTATTGACGTGAATATTTTATTTTTGCAAAATACTCCTCTTTAACGGATTCTTACAGTGTTGTTATTACAACTCTGCTTAGTAAAAAAACATTTTGATATTTTGACAAACTTTAACAGAAAATTCATTTTTTAAATAGGAAATGTATATAATAATATAATGTATGTGCTCTCCTTACATATAAACACACTCCCGTGTTTATTGCATCAAATTAGTCATATTTATTTTTCAGCTACAGTCAGTTTAACTAAGTTTTGTATTTTCTCATTAGGTCTGTCAAAGAATCTTTGATATAAAACACGAATACGAAATATCAGTTTTTGAACAATTATAAAGATATCGACTTACCTTGATGTAGATAATAAGGCGTCAAGCTGAATACAAATTAATATATGCATTCAAGGAAGTTGCCGTGGAAATGTTTACCAAAATTTAAAGACTTTTTCGGTTGTTAAAAATAGTTTGTTGATATCTTAAAATATACGTGTACTATAGAAACATTATTATTAGATTGAATGTTATTTCTATTGCGTAATTTCAATAGTAACTTCACTTAACATGAAGTCGGTCAAGGATGATTACGTCATTTCAGTATTTATTTCACTAAAAGGCTAATCCAAAATTAGATAGAACAAACTTTTAACTGGATTGATCAATCAACTTCTATTAAGGTCGAATGTTTAACATTTTTTAGCTCACCTGGCCTAAAAGGCCAAGTGAGCTTTTCTCATCACTTGGCGTCCGGCGTCCGTCGTCGTCCGTCGTCCGTCGTCCGTCGTCGTCGTTAACTTTTACAAAAATCTTCTCCTCTGAAACTACTGGGCCAAATTAAACCAAACTTGGCCACAATCATCATTGGGGTATCTAGTTTAAAAAATGTGTCCGGTGACCCGGCCAACCATCCAAGATGGCCGCCATGGCTAAAAATAGAACCTAGGGGTAAAATGCAGTTTTTGGCTTATAACTCAAAAACCAAAGCATTTAGAGCAAATCTGACATGGGGTAGAATTGTTAAACAGGTGAAGATCTATCTGCCCTGAAATTTTCAGATGAATCGGATAACCCGTTGTTGGGTTGCTGCCCCTGAATTAGTAATTTTAAGGAAATTTTGCTGTTTTTGGTTATTATCTTGAATATTATTATAGATAGAGATGAACAGTAAACAGCAATAATGTTCAGCAAAGTAAGATTTACAAATAAGTCAACATGACTGAAATGGTCAGTTGACCCCTTTAGGAGTTATTGCCCTTTATAGTCAATTTTTAACCATTATTCGTAAATCTTAGTAATATTTTACAAAAATCTTCTCCTCTGAAACTACTGGGCCAAATTAATCCAAACTTGGCCACAATCATTTTTTGGGTTAGTAGTTTGAAAAATATGTCCGGTGACCCGGCTATCAAACCAAGATGGCCACCATGGCTAAAAATAGAACATGTAAATTGCAGATTTTGGCTTATAACTCAAAACCCAAAGCATTTAGAGCAAATCTGACATGGGGGTAAAATTGTTTATCAGTTCAAGATCTATCTGCCCTGAAATTTTCAGATGAATCTGACAACCCGTTGTTGGGTTGCTGGCCCTGAATAAGTAATTTTAAGGAAATTTTGCTCTTTTTGGTTATTATCTTGAATATTATTATAGATAGAGATAAACTTTAAACAGCAATAATGTTCAGCAAAGTAAGATTTACAAATAAGTCAACATGACTGAAATGGTCAGTTGACCCCTTTAGGAGTTATTTCCCTTTATAGTCAATTTTTAAACATTTTTCTTAAATCTTAGTAATCTTTTACAAAAATCTTCTCCTCTGAAACTACTTGGCCAAATTAATCCAAACTTGGCCACAATCATCTTTTGGGTTAGTAGTTTGAAAAATGTGTCCGGTGACCCGGCCAATCAACCAAGATGGCCGCCATGGCTAAAAATAGAATATGGGGTAAAATGCAGTTTTTGGCTTATAACTCAAAACCCAAAGCATTTAGAGCAAATCTGATATGGGGTAAAATTGTTTATCAGGTCAACATTTATCTGCTCTGAAATTTTTAGTTGAATCGGACAACCCGTTGTTGGTTTGCTGACCCTGAATTGTTAGTTTTAAGGAAATTTTGCTGTTTTTGGTCATTATCTTGAATATTATTATTGATAGAGATAAACTGTAAACAACAATAATGTTCAGCAAAGTAAGATTTACAAATAAGTCAACATGACCGAAATGGTCAATTGACCCCCTTAGGAGTTATTGTTCTTTATAGTCAATTTTTAACAATTTTCATAAAATTTGTAAATTTTTAGTAACATTTTCCACTGAAACTAATGGGCCAAGTTCATTATAGATAGAGATAATTTTAAGCAGCAAGAATGTTCAGTAAAGTAAGATGTACAAACACATCACCATCACCAAAACACAATTTTGTCATGAATCCATCTGCTTCCTTTAATATTCACATAGACCAAGGTGAGCGACACAGGCTCTTTAGAGCCTCTAGTTTTCTATTTTAAAGAGTTTTTTTTCAATTATAAACCATTAAATCTATCCTATAAACTAAAGCAAATTGCGAAAGTTTGTTTTTTGTTCAAATCTAGTAAGATAAAGTTATGAAAAAACAACTATGTAGACAAGATTTTGCCGGGATCAGTTTTTTTATATACTGATCCAAAAAAGGTGAGCAACAAAAAAATCATGAGAACATGAAAATTAACAAATATCAAATTAGAATTATGACATGTCAGACGTTACATGCATGTTAATCACTCATATTCACTAGGAATTTCTTTGTATGGAGCGCAGTAGGGTCAAAATGCGAAAATGGGTATAGTGATATTCAAAATCAATTTCTCGTCCATGTTGCACGTGCATTAATGAAAGATTGGAAAGCACCTCAGTCAATGCACTACTTTATTGGCTGGAACAAACTTGTCACGTGTTGACGTAAAGCGAAGGTAGCGCTCCTCCCTTGACTTTAGTTTTTTTGTGGTCTATGAGATTGCTACCTATCCTGTGTACTTGCAATATGTAATTATCTGTTTGTTAGTCTCTAAAATTTTGCACCTTAAATCGAGCCGCGACGTCAGCAACACACATTCAGTCATCATTCATTTCAAGAGCTTTCTGACGGTCATCGGGGAGGCCTAGTTGACGCCCCATGCAAATTTTTTCGAACGTTTATGTCTTTTCTTACCAATGGTGTGTATCTGAACGATAGGGGAAACTAATTTTAGAATGTCGTTTTAAAGTACAGGTACTGAAGATAAATCATCAATTACACGTGGAAAGCTTAAATGGCGGGAAATCGATCACCAGGAACAAAAAAGTACAACTGTTTAAAATTACAGGTGAACCTGAGGATTATATCAATTATATCTAAAAAAAATATTTTGCAGAAACAACGAAAACAAAATGAAAAAAAAGTGTTGCTTAACTTTTTTGCTTCAGTATGTGTTATGTTTTATGTACACATGTTTGTCTATTTTCTTTTTTAAGCCTTTGTATTGTCAGTTCATTTTATACTTACGAGTTCGGTTTTACTTTCTTTCGCCTCCCTTATTCATGAATTCTGTCAAAAAATAAGGAGGGTTTAATACAGATGTAGTTTATACTAGAGGCTAGGTTGTTTTGTTATGTGTGCAATACTTTAGTTTCTTTAATATCCTTTATTTTGTAATAATTTCAATCATTTTGTATGTTTTGATTTGCACATTATGAAGCAAAATTGTTTTGATGACCGTTTTTTTTTTAGAAACGCTTAGTGTGTCTTCTTGTATGTATTTAGGGACGGTGTACATATACTCTATATTGTATTCATTTTGTATTTCGTTGTGTCAATTTTACCATAAGGAAGATGTCCTTATGTGGTCCGGTTAAAGGAATTGTAAATTTCACCACAAGTTAAATTCTATATCATTGGTTTACTCTCGTGTTTCAAAATATCGGCAATACTTCAAACTCCGATTAAGAAAGAAATCATCTAGGTCAGAGATCCCATTTGCGAAATATGTGTGTAATATTTGAATGCGATGTGTTTGAAAAAATTCAAATTATGCCGCAACAAGACACACATGTAATCAAAGTGTACTATCTACTTCATTAAACATAAAAACTAATGTATAAAGTAGAATGTTTATTATGCATCTATTGTTTTTTTTTTTTTTTTGTTAGGTGTTAATGTCCATTTATCATAAATTTCATTAGAATTTGATTTTATGGGCTTAATTTATTTCATGTTGTGGTATCTTCACTTATATATGTATGAAACATACATAACGTCATTATTTGAAGTGCTGAAGTTTTCATCAATCTTATATAAAGCTTAAGGTATCGGAATGTTGAAGAGTTTGACACGTTGGTGTCCTCCTTTTACTTCCTTGTTATACGACAGGAAAAACCTTAGAATATGCATTATCTATAACTTAATTCTCTTTTAGCCATGGCAATTGCCGACTTTCTATCCAATTACTGCATGTGTTTTACGAGTGACGAAGTGAAAATTCCATTCTTATAGTTTAAATTATGAAATTGAAAGAAAAAAGTATGAAAACATATTTTCTAAAGCCCTATATATAAATTGATCTTTCTCAAATATCACTCATCGTGCATATGCTTATTAAGTACCGGTCTTTGTAAAAATCATGCAGAAGGTGATTCATGGCATGTCACAGAAGTAATTTTTTTTTTGCCCTATATCATAAGAACTTTGGTAGATGGTCAAAATTCTGTCTTTATTTTCCCTGTATTATGCCCGTTGCCATGGTAACCATCAAATCAACATTTTGCCTGAATATGTGAAAAAAGACCCTTTTTGAAAATATAAAATAAGGGAATTTAAAGTCCGATAGAAATAAAGTTAATCAATACAAAGGATATGTATATTTACAGTATTGACAAACAAAACCCCAAACTATATAAAAACGTTAAAATTGTGAATTTACTAAATAGTTTGTTTCCATAGCAACCATTTAAAAATGTGTTAAAATTCGAAAATGAAAAATTTCAAAAACTTTAAAATTTTAAATCTGTTTATCTCCCAAGACCAACAATACCATGACATGTCATTGACAAATTTTGAAAGACCACATTCTATATATTCAGAAAATAAAAAGAAAGTCGTGTGTTTTTTTTTCTTTAAAAAAAAATTTAGTCAAAAATTGTCAATTTTCACCAAAATTCAGATTAACAATCAGATGAATAATCAAAAATTTTGAACTTAAAAAGCTAAAACATTCCATTTATATGTGCAATTCTGACACACATTTGTTAATTTTAAAGGAGAATATATGATAAATGAAGATATACTTGTACAAAATGAAAAATCATCACTCTGGGTATGGTGCACCCCCCTTTTTTTTCGATTTTTTTTTTTTTTTTTTCAAAATTATAAAATTTGTTGAAAGAAATGTGGTATCTCATTGTGTTTACTTGTGAACTAAGTATTTTAAGAATTTAAGCATAACACAACTTCTAAAGTTGAGGGCAGCATATGTACCCTCTCCCTTCAATCTTATATGTAAGATTTCTCAGAAGTTTAAAAAAAAATGGTAATACGCATAACCCGTTGTCGTGTCTAAGACTGATGCTGTCAGTGAAAAAGAATAAAGTTGAATCCAAAACTTAATTACTAGTAAGTCTATGTATATATAAAGATAAGAGGATGTGTTGTAATTGTCAATGAGACAATTAACTCTCAACCAGAGAGAGCAAAGACATAGAAATAAACAACCACAGATCACCGTATATCCTTCAACAATGAGCATAACATGATTATCTATAAAACAAATCTTAATGAACATTTAAAAAAAAATAGCTCAGGATACTTTCTCTTTCAAAATGGCTATAAAGAAGTTACAGTAACAATGTAATGCAACTCATTGTTGGTTTTTGAAACAGATTGATGCTTTAAAAACTTTAACCCTAGACTAAGATCTGCTAAACAAGAAGACTCACCCTGAAATGTCTGGTTGGTTTTATTTATAATTGAATTACTTTTGAAACTCTGTAAGTGTTATGTAAAGATTTTAATACAAGTATCATATTAACTTAACATTATCAATGTTCTAAGAAAATGAGGTCAGGGTAAGATGAACTATGTCAGACAGACGAAAAAAAGAGAACGGAAACGGAAAATTCAGCATTTTTTCCATTTTTAAAGGGGCATAACTTATTGACAGTACCTGTTACACCAATAACATTCTAACTGTTCTGAATTTTATGGAAATAAGCATTGTGTATAAGTTTCAAAACATTTGGTTGTGGCAAACTTAAGTTAGAGAACGGAAACAAAAAAGTCAGCATTTTTTTTCCATTTGTATAAGGGTATAACTCTGGAACGGACGTACTTACAGACAAGGGTACAACTTAATGCCCCCTTTGCTACAGTGGGGGCATACAAATTCTACATGTTTTATCTGAGGAAATATATACCAACGATCTACATTAATTGTGCAAGAATTTGTCAATGTTTCTATTGTATATGGTGGAAAAGGACAGCTTGTCTATTATTTTTTTTAAAACCTAACTGAATTATTATTTGTATACCGCGGAATAATCGCGTTTTTTTATGGTTGTCAAAAATATTATCCTTGTGGCCCTGAGGAAAATTTGCTGGTCTGAACTATTGTATACTGTTTTGATTCTCAAACCTTTATGACAACCATGTGCAATGGCCATTCTTGAATTTTGCCTAATTTAATCAATTGTTATATTTACATATTTTTATGCCCCCGCAGTGGCGGAGGGGGCATTAAGGTTAACCCTTGTCCGTCCGTCAGTATGTCCCAACGTTGGTTTCTGTTCTCTATCTTTAGTTTGCCTCAACCAAATGTTATGAAACCTAATCACATTGCTTATTACCATAAAACAAGACTAAGTTTGGTGGTGTCACTTAAACCGTCCAAGAGTTATGCCCCTTTACAAATAGAAATATTGCTGAATTTCCGTTTCTGTTCTCTAACTTTAGTTTGTCTTTACCAGATGTTATTAAAATTATACACAATGCTTAAAACCACCAAATGCAGATCAACTTTGAATTTTGGTGGTGTAACTTTCACTGTTCTATGCAATGCCTCTTTATAGAGGGAAAAAGTTGCTGAATTTTTATACCCCCGCTTTAAAACAGGGGGGGTATACTGTTTTACCTCTGTCTGTCCGTCCGTCAGTTCGTCAGTCCGTCCATCAGTCCGTCAGTCCGTCAGTCAGTCCGTCCCATGAAACTTTCGTCACATTTTTCTCAGGAACTACACATCCACCCTTTCTGTAATTTGGTATCAACATTTATATATGTCAGCCATACCGTGTGATGCGTTTTCAGATTTATCACTTGACAACTTCCTGTTTACCGAACACTTGTCTGATTTTACACATGATAGCCAAGTTGAAAATTTTTCGTCACATTTTTCTCAGGAACTACATTACAAGGATTTCTGAAATTTGGTTTCAGGATTTATATAAGTGAGCTATACCGTGTGATGCGTTTTCAGATTCATCACTCGACAACTTCCTGTTTACCGAACACTTGTATGATTTTACACATGATAGCCAAGTTGAAAATTTTCGTCACATTTTTCTCAGGAACTACAATACAAGGATTTCTGAAATTTGGTTTCAGGATTTATATAAGTCAGCTATACCGTGTGATGCGTTTTCAGATTCATCACTCGACAACTTCCTCTTTACCGAACACTTGTATCATTTTACACATAATAGCCAAGTTGAAAATTTCGCATTTTTCTCAGGTACTACTTGACAAGGAATTCTGAAATTTGGTTTCAGGGTTTATATAATTCAGTTATACCGTGTGATGCGTTTTCAGATTCATCACTCGACAACTTCCTGTTTACCGAAATATTTCGGCGGGGGTATCATCAGTGAGCAGTAGCTCACAGTTTTACTTGTTTGTTTTGTATTTCTTTCTTTAGTTTGCCTCAACCAAATGTTACGAAACTTTTACACAATTCTTATCACCATAAAAGTTAGTACACAATTGGTAAGTGTCTTCAGTCATGTCCGTTTATGACTTTTATGATATGGAAGCGGGAGCATCATCTGTGTCCAATGGACACATTCCGCATTTATTTCAAATCTTTTAGATAAGTTAGATTATTATATATTAGAATAAAAAGAAAGGTTCTGTAGTTCTTCTTCAATTTCAATTTTAGCACAGTTAAATCGACATAGTGACAAATAAGTGTTTGCATAAAGGTTTCGATACATGTCGATTTACATGGGAGGTAAATAGTAACAGCCATTATGTGTACATAATCTGACTCTGTGCAATAGTATACTAGTCCACAAAAGAAACGATGCAAGGCAATGTATTTTCCATAGATAATGAAATTGGAAACACTGTACCAAGATTAAAACTGTCCCATTTGTCTAATCTTTACAGAGTGTTATTATCTTATCAAAACCACTGATTTAAGACAAAAAAAATATTTTATTTTTTTATTTTTGTTATATCAAAAATAGTATTTTTATAAATAAACCAGATGCTCCGCAGGGCGCAGCTTTATACGACCGCAGAGGTATTGCACAATACTTAACATAATAATTTTGGACCCCGATTTGGACCAACTTGAAAACTGGGCCCATAATCAAAAATCTATGACCATGTTTAGATTCAGCATATCAAAGAACCCCAAGAATTCTTTTTTTGTTACAATCAAGCTAAGTTTAATTTTGGACCCTTTTGATCTTAATGTAGACCAATTTGAAAACAGGACCAAAAATTAAGAATCTGAATACACGGTTAGATTTGGCATATCAAAGAACCCCAATAATTAATTTTTTGATGAAATCAAACAAAGTTTAATTTTGGACCCTTTTGGCCCCTAATTCGTTGGGACCAAAACTCCCAAAATCAATCCAAACCTTTCTTTTGTGGTTATAAACCTTGTGTTAAAATTTCATAGATTTCTAATAACTTATGCTTAAGTTATTATGCAAAAACCAAGAAAAATGCTTACTTGGGACCTGTTTTTGGCCCCTAATTCCTAAACTGTTGGGACTAAAACTCCCAAAATCAATCCCAACCTTCCTGTTGTGGTCATAGAGACCTTATGTTAAAATTTTATAGATTTCTTTTTACTTATACTAAAGTTATTGTGCGAAACCCAAGAAAAATGCTTATTTGGGCCCTTTTTTGCCCCTAATTCCTAAACTGTTGGGACCAAAACACCAAGAATCAATGTCAACCTTTCTTTTATGGTCATAAACCATGTGTTTAAATTTCATAGATTTCAATTTACTTTTACTAAAGTAAGAGTGCGAAAACCAAATGTCTTCGGACGACGACGACGCCAACGTGATACCAATATGCGACCAAAAAATTTTCAATTAATAAAAATCGAAATTAGAACTTAATTTTTTTCGTTTAAACATGGTCTGCTTAAAATTTTGATTGCCATCCGTCCTTGTGTCCATCTGGCTGTCCTTGCAGCGCTCGCACATGTACAAATATTGTCAGATTTTTAAGAAACTAATACTTTAGGTTATTATAAGCAATATCTCGAACAAGTTAGATATTGGTGGTCAATCGACTTTAATAAAAACATTTATAACCCTTGAAAATAATAAATTTATGGAAAATAGCCCCATTAACGCTCCCACAAGTACAATTCTTGCCAGATTTTTAATAAAACTTATACACTAGATTAATATCAACAATATCTCGGATGAGTTCTATAATCATGGACAATTGACTTTTTTAAAAGAGTTATGACCCTTAAAAATATTAAAATTTATGGAAAGTTGCCTTGTTAGCGCTCTCGATGGTACAAATTTTTTATTTTTTATTTTCAGTTTATTTCTGATAGAACGGACGTAGTTTTTTTAGGTCACCGTTTCAAAGGAACTGTGAATTTTGCCATCACTTTGCTTCCGTTGTCGTCTGTCCGGTGTAAAATATTTGAAACATTTCCACTGAAACTACTTAACCAATTCCAGTAAAACTTATAAACTGAATGATCCTTAGGATATCTAGAATTAAGTTTGTGTTCTATTTTCTATTTTGTAAAAAAACATGGCCGCCATGGGTGAAATAAGAACATAGGGGTAAAATGCAGTGTGTAGCTCATATCTCAAACACTAAAGCCTTTTAAGAGCAAATTTTCAGATGAATCTAACAACCCATTGTTGGGTTGCTGCCACTTAATTGTTAATTGTACGGAAATTTTGCAGTTTTGGTTATTATCTTGAATATTATTAATGACAATGATAAACTGTAAACAGCACAACTTTCAGCAAAGTAGGATCTACAAATAAGTTTATATGACCAGAATTGTCAATTGAATCCGTATGGAGTTATAGCCCTTTAAAGAAATTTTTCACAATTTGTTCATCTAGTTTACTTCCTTTAAAAAAAATCTTCTTTTGATATTGAATATGCTTAATCAATTTCAGCCCAACTTGGGAGTTATAATCTTGTATAAATTTAGTTTTTTATTTCCTTGTACTTCAAGAAACTTAGCCACTATGGCTAAAATGGAACATGGGGTAAAATTCATTTTTTGCTTTTGAAGAAAAAACGACAGATACAAAGAACATTTAAATGGAATTGTTAAGCCACTCATTGATATATATTGAAGGGACAAATAATCATTGATGCAAGATTTAACCAAAAATTACAGGTGATCGATTCAGGTTCTTTAGAGTCAATTTTAAAGACCATGAAATAGAATCTAAAGATTTTAAATTTCTGTTTGGGTTGTTCTCTCTTTGACACATTCCCCATTTCTAAAAAAAAATCTAATATATAAAAATGGTGTAGGGGGTTCTATTATTGCCCTCACCCTTTGAAGAAATTTCATGTTTTAATGCTCAAAATGTTCACAATTGAATTCCATCTTTTAAATTTATTAATGATTTTTTGAATTTTGAAAAAAAAGGGGGGCACCATGCCCAGAAAGAAAAAATGTCCTTCTCTACAAAAATATCTCTATCAATCATATTTTCTCATTTATAATTACCAAATTTGTGTCAGGAATGCACGCATAAATGGAATGTTTTAGCTTTTTAAGTTCAAAATGTTTCAGTATTCATCTGTTTGGTAATCTGAATTTTGGTGAAAATTGACAATTTTTGACTAAAATTATTTTATTAAAGAAAAAAAAACGCACGACTTTCTTTTTATTTTCTGAATATATAGAATGTGGTCTTTCAAAATTTGTCAATGACATGTCATGGTATTGTTGGTCTTGGGAGATAAACAGATTTAAAATTTTAAAGTTTTTGAAATTTTTCATTTTCGAATTTTAACACATTTTTAAATGGTTGCTATGGAAACAAACCATTTAGTAAATTCAAAATTTTAACGTTTTTGTATAGTTTGGGGTTGTGTTTGTCAATACTGTAAATATACATATTGTTTGTATTGATTAACTTTATTTCTATGGTTCTTTAAAATCCATTATATTTCAATTTTCAAAGGCTACTTATGGACGTATTTAGGCAAAATTTTGTAAGGATGGTTTCCATGGCAACCAAAGTTGAAAAGAAAAAATTAATACAGAAAACTTATTTTCATACCATACCTTCATCATAAACAAAATATAAAGACATTTGAAGAGGGGTCATGAATCGCCCATCAACAGGAACCTGCATGATTCTTACAAAGACCGGTACTTAAATGGTATTTGATTTCGACCGCTATGAATGAAAAATGAATAAGAGTATTTATTAAAAAAAACAGTACCAACAGAAGTGTAGCAAAGAGACAATAACAATCAAAACGAAGGAGTTAACAAAGACTCACAAAACCAAAGGACATTTACATCAACAGTTATGAATAATAATTAAGAAACAACACGAACTCCACTAAAAACCGGGGGTGAAATCAGGTGCTCCGGAAGGGTAGGCATTTCCTGCACCGCATACGGCACCCGTCGTGTTATTTCTTTGTTCAGTTCGGTAATGATGGAAGGTTATTATGACTGAGGAAGAATATCAGATATGATTTCTGACACCCTTTTGTCATAATGGTCAATCAGCTCATGATGGCGACCGTAATATTTCTTGAGTGATGACCTTAATTTGATTGATTCATAGCCCTGTCTAAGCAACTTTTGAGAAAGCAGTATTTCTCGTTAAACAAAATCAACGTACTTTGAGCTTGCTTTAGAGTAACGTATCAATTGAGAAACATTTACTTCATATGCTGGTGCCGCTGGGATGTTGCTACACAGAAATGGAAATTTGACTAGAGGAAAATTAAAATCATCGCGTTTTTCATAAATTTTGGTATTCAACCTACCATCAGAAGCAATTTCGAGAAAAAGGTCTTAATATGAAGCAGATTTATCTGTGTCGGTATTATCTTTGATTTCAATTTCACTTGGATATATTAAATGTAAGTGATCACTGAATCTATTATTATTAAGAGACAGTACATCATCAATATACCGAAAAAGAGAAATTTAAACTTAATCAGTATGGAAAGGACTTTTTTCTAACCAACCCATACCATCAGGAATACAGTGAATCATCGTATGCTCAAAAGGTGTGTCCTTAGATGGTCCCATATTTCTTTAAAGCCATCATATAATACTCAAGCATGTGTATGTTAGGTGGTCTAATATATCTCTATAAATATGTGTCTTCTCTCAATAAATATAATTATTTATAATTTAGCACTCTAACTGCCCGAGTTTCGATTAAACATTTCAAAAACTGTTCCAGTAGGACACTTAACTTAATACGCAACAGTACTGTACCGATGTTCAAATTCATAAATCGATCTAGTGTATAAATCAAGATGACATCGAAACACACAGGGAATTGCTTGAACTGTAAAGTACTCAGAAACATGTTTTAGCCCACCACATTCTGTAAATGTCTGGCTTATATCCAGAGCATGTAATTCGATGGTTGTCGTTTGCGTCTCTTAGTAACATAGTTTTTGTGTCATATCTGGGTTTTTTATATTCACCTTACTCTCCAGATTTTCACATTATTGAAGGCATACAGTAGCCCATTGTTGCACATAAATCCACGATATTTGGAATCGGGTGGATAGTTGTCTCATTGGTAATACTTTAAAAAAAAAAATTATATATTGTCATTTATTACAACCACTACATAGTGTATATTGTATTGTGTGTTATTATTAACCTGTTTATTCACAAATGGTGTTTTATTGAAAAATTATTTAAATAAATACCAAAATTTGATTGTGATTTTAGTGATACAATGTAATCGATATATGTTTGCGAAACTCAAGTCATAGTGCAACTTTTAACTCAAAACATCAATTACTGTTTATTTTAATTCATGATACACTGTATTCTTATTGGAAAATAACAAACAAATATCAATGTTATTATATTCATTCATTAGAAAATTTGAATTTCACTAAGTATCTCCCACTACTGTCACAAAAGAAACCGTACGGTTCATTATGATTATGCCAAAGACATTTTTGATTTTGAAGTCCATCCTCTTCACTTAGCAATACTTTACTATACTGTCCATCTTTAGATATTACTATTATTCTTTGAGACCTCCAATCTGCTACAATAACGTTGCCATATGTATCTGTACAAAGTCCATGTGGTCCTAATAAATCTTTCGCAAATTTCCAGATTTGTACGCCTGATTCATCAACACAGTATACTGATTTATCCTCATAGTCAGTATAGATAACTCTGGTATGACAGTACACAAGGTACTCTAGGTATGATTTATTTTTCACTCGTATTGACTTGAGTTTATTTCCTTCCAAGTTTATAATGCGGATTTCATCTTTATCCAAACCAACAGCAAGAGAATTATTGAAGAATGATAATCCTATGCATGCTTTGTCTAATGTGATTAGTTTGGTTACTGTTTCTGTTTCCATATTGAAGATTTTTATATCGTTCCTATCGGGAAAAGTTATGGCAATATTATCTTGGTCGATCTGTGTAACACTGAAAGGCTTATCAGATATTGGTAACTGTTTCTGAAGTCTACCATCAGAAGAAAGTAGGTTGACTTTACCTTTTTCTTCAACCACTAAAACTCTTTCGTTTGTCAGGCAAATCATGTCACTGATCAATTTCCCAATGTTAATCTTTGTTTTTGTAAAGATATTCATTGTCATTTTGTGTATGTTAGATTGTTCTCGTGATTTTACTTGCGCTGTGCTGTACCTATGTGTTACTCTTCTCTTGGTTCTATCCGATTTAACCACTTCCACATCTCCAAAGTTTTTAAGTGATTTTAGTTCGCTGAGTATCTTTTCTGTCTCACCATTTCGCTTAATTTGGATGTCAACTTGACTACCCTTCTTATTGCTTTCCACATCTTCAACATATTGGCGATATTGATGTACTTTTTGTTCAATAATATGTATCCATAAAAAGGATTGTAGTTTCGACCTACGTATTGTGCCTGCGTGCAAATCAACTTGCATTTTCTTTACCTCTTTCTTTTTTTCTTCAATTTCACCTATAAAACCCTTCAGTTCTGATTTCTCCCGATCCCATATAGTATCAGCTTCCTTGCACAGCGTCTTCTCTAGTTGCTCTAAATGTCGATTTATTTCCCTCCTAGTATTACGGATTGATTCTGTAATGCTTTCATATTGGTCTTCCCCTTTCGTTATATTTCTTGATTTTTCATTTGCCATTTTATTAAAGAAACGAAGGATTGAGGTAATTTCTTTATCTACAGATTCTTTTGAATTTTCGATCTTGGTTTCATCCACTACTCTTGATAAACTTTTTATTCCAGCACATTTTGAATGATGAATTGAAATACATTCATGACAACAAGGCATTAAATGACTGGGACAGTACTTGTTTAACACTTCCCCATGAGCGTCACATTCTGTTTTTACAGAGCTAACGTGATGTTTATATTTCTTATAGGTTTGTATATCGATGGTCGTGTGATCACCTGTAGAATAACTTCTTTTATGATGACTAAAACATGTTGAACATAATCCTTCATCACAGTTGTAACACCAGTTGTCAGCTGTAGTACTTACTTTATCTTGTTTACAAGGTCCACATCGTACAGGTTTACTTGATTCCATGATCTAAATATAAGAATAATAAAGTCAGTTGTTTATTGTAGATGCTTATTTTTCAAATTTCATTTAAAATGTAGTTTAAAACCAACCCCCACTTCCTTGTCTATACTATAGAAAATCTACAGCTTGAATATTGTTTTGATACTTGCTTTTTACTGAACATCCCATGTTGACCTCTAAATTTCATGTATCATATTTTGTGTCGTTGGTTTGCTGTCTCATTGAATTGTTCGAACTATTAAGGATGTTCTACGCTTCGCCAGTAACACTGCATTTGCCACCATCAGTTTGGTAATTGACGGTGACAACTCTTCAGTTCTGTCATTCGTTTAGTGGATCTCACTGAACCGATTTTGATTTACTAAAGTATGCGAAATGTTTTCATTTTACAGGTCTACATAACCACATTTATTTTTTATATGAACCATACACATAGACCTACAGCTGGTCATTTGGGTTTAGTGGCCATACTCTGTTTTGTCTATCTTCATGTATAGAAGCATGCAGTTTGTTTGTTTGTTTGGTCAAAGACTCAAAATTTGAGCATAGTGTAAAAATTGGACAAATTATACCAGTAACCTATCTTTTGTCTTTTTTGTCAAAAATATGTTTAATATTTGTTGATATTCAAAAATGTATTGAATAAGCATGGCTGCTGTATATGATTTTTATAGTCAAAACTGATGTCTTTTTACCATTGCTGCATACAAATAATTTACCAAACATAAGACAATAAAGAAATTTTCATTCCTTTTAATTATTAATTACAGACAGAAAACTTTATCCTAAGATTCAAAATATTACAGTTTGAAGCACTGAACGGTGAACCTGGAAATATGATATATGTTGGGTTATTTGTTGCCATAGCAATGGTTTATCTTAACAAAAAAAACATGATTTTCAGTACTTTTTTGTGAATTTTTTACTTTAAATCATGATTGAATAGACCACAATTATTACTAAATGTTTAATACAGTTTAATTTTTTATTGTCAATTGCATACACTATTTTTTAAGAAGAGTACATGTCCGTTTTCAACCGTTTTTGTATAACTTAAACGCCAAACATTTTAGAAAATTATTTTAAAAGCAAGGTCGTTACTTTACGCATACATTCCGGCGTGTTTGAAACTTTTGTTTTAATCCTATCTCTTTTAAATAAAAAATTGACAATATATGACAATATGAAAATGCTTCAAATTCAATTACTTCTATTTTTAGTAGCTTTGAAAATTCATCGTTTGACAGATAAATGAGTGTCTGGACAGGGTATTGGGAGCATCGGAGATAGAGGCGGGAGAAAAGAGAGAGGGGGAAAAGGGAGAAGGGGGAGAAGGGGCTTGAGGAAGGAGAGAAGGGGCCGGATAAAGGAGAAAAGGGTATAAAAGGAGACAAAAATGTGTATTAAATTAAAAATTATTAAAATTTAGTAGGAAAACAATTATTAAATAAATGAGTGAATCGAAAGATTCAAGAAAGTGGTAATAAAAAGTAAAACAACAAAAAAAAACCAAAACGACTTCGACGATCTCAAAAACATGTTTAACTAGCCGCAATTTTGCGCCTGTCTCAAGTCAGGAGCCTCAGGCCTTTGTTATTCTTGTATGATTTTTAATTTTACTCTTTTCCTAGGGAGATATTGAGGTCCCTGTAATAAAATCATCATAAGGACCATAACTTATATATAACATAAACTTCGACAATTAAACCATATGTCTTTGACGAAAGATGTGTACAGCAGTCAGCACTAAAAATCTCTAAATAAATGTCATTAAGAAATTCTAGCTTTGGATCCATCCAATCAATTTATAATAGAAATTTAATGGGCAGAAAACGGCATAAAAAATGTTTAACCCTTGCTCTTTATTTATATATAAAGGCAACAGTAGTATACCGCTGTTCAAAAATCGTAAATCCATAGACAAAAAAAAATCGGAGCAACAAACCAAAACCGAGGGAAACGCATTAAATATAAGAGGAGAACAACGACACAACATTAAAATGTAACACACACAGAAACGGACTAAGCATTAAACAAAATCCTATGAGAATAATAAATATAACATCAAAACCAAATACATGAATTTGGGATAGATAATTACCATGACACGTCTTATAGAAATGTGAATTCACACTCAAAAATAAGAGAAAACAAACGACACAACGTTAAAATGTAACACACACAGAAACGAACTATTATATAACAATGGCCATATTCCTGACTTGGTACAGGACATTTTAAAGGAAAGAAAAAATGATGGGTTGAACCTGGTTTTGTGGCATGCCAAACCTCCCTCTTTTATGGCCATCTGAAATATAACATTAAGATGTCAACACAAAATTACAGGAATACAATATAAATAAATTGGAAAACACAATTGACAAGGAAACACACGAATAATAGCTAACAAAAGGCAACATGTTTAAAATTTTAATACGCCAGAAGTGCATATTGTCCACACATGACCTACTAGTGACGCCCAGATACAAAAGATTGAAAGTCGAAACAAGTACAAAGTTGAATAGCATCGAGGACCAAAAGTTCAAAAAAGTTGTTCCAAAAACGGCGAGGGTTTTCTGTTAGGTACCAGAACATCCCTATTATTTAGAATAATTTATACTTTTGCAAACAGTAATTTTTTTAAAATGACTATACAAAAGATATATGATAAAACTGAAGTATAAACTAACTACAGGAAACAACCGAAATACCTTACATAACCCGACAAATGCAACACCCAAAATAGGCACATCCGAATAAGTTTAAACCTCAACGCCAAGTGACGTCATATTTGAAATTGTAAAAAATGACAAAAAAAAATTGAATTTGTAAAACAGATCATCAAAAAATGAAAAATGAACCAATATAAATTTGAGTGCTACGCCTCTGAATTTTATACTTTAAGAATTAATAGGGAAACGGCGTGCATCAGAGTTAAGTTGGGGACACACATTCACGATTTTTACTGCCGTCCTTTACAGGACTATTTCCGATTAAAATTTGTCAAATATCGAAAATATGGGAGGTTGCATTGGAATGTCCCTCCTAGATGGGAATTTGTATGCGTCTGATCACGTTGCAGGCATATTTCACCCTATCTGTCTATTAATGTATCTCTTTTAAGCGCATCTACTCCTGAACAACTGAATGGATATTGAAGAAATATTTATATGAGAAAGTTCTCAATCTAAGAGGGGAGATACTCGTTACTTTAATAGTATGGCATTATTAATCTTCTTAACGAAATTATTCCTGAATGTTTTATTGATTTTAATGAAATGTAAATCGGAAAAGGTAAGGGAGAGATAAAAGGGAAGGAGAAGGGAGAAGGAGGGCGGAAGAAGAGAGAAGAGGGTCGGGAGCAGAGAAACCTACCCCCTGTCCAGCCCCTCATAAATATGTAAGTCACGTGCATTGATTTCGTAATGATAGATGCAATGGATTACCGGTCGCTAAATTAATCATTTCATGGTTGTTGTCAATGCAAAAATACCAAATTTGATAAAAACAAATATATAACAAGAATTAAAATAGTAGCTTGTGCTAATTTTCAAATAACCGGTATTCCAACAAAGAATGTTTATTCAACCAGCAAATAATTGAAGGTAAAACAAATAACCAATGATCATTGATGAAGCTCGGAGTTTCTATCATAAAATGTTGCTTGATTTACTGAATTATGACTTACTTTTAAAAATTGTGAAACATTTATGTAAAAATAAAAAACCTCCAAATTTAACACATCCACTGATCTGTATGAATGGCAAAAATCATTTACCCTCACGTTTTTCAAAATGTTGACCTACAATGAACAAAAAGGAAATAAGAATATGATATACATCAAATATTTGATGACATCTGGTGAGCAGCTGTCAAACAACAATCAGTATAGTTCGCATATTTACCTTCTTTTATAGAGGCATTTAAATTTTAAATTAAATGAAAGGTTTTAAATATGTGCATTCTTTTTATAATGACAGATTTATGTTTTCTGTAAATACATGAAATAAACTCATCATAGATACCAGGATTAAAATTTAATATAAACGTCAGACGCGCGTTTCTTCTTCAAAAGACTCATCAGTGACGCTCCAACTAAAAAATATTTTAAATACTAAATAAAGTACAAAGTTGAAGAGCATTGAGACAAAAAAATTCCTAAAAGTTTTGACAAATACAGCTAAGGTAATCTATTCCTGAGGTAGAAAAGCCTTAGTATTTCAAAAATGTTTGTTAACTGTTAATTTATCATTATGAACCATCTATAATACTAAAATTACGAGGTCCAATTTGTCAGCCGTCATCATGTAAAAACGACGAATCAAAGAATTCAACTTTATATATAACTAATATAGTACAAAGGTGTAGATGAAAAATTACACCACTCCAGGCCCTTTTGTTTTCCACGTAATTAATATTGCCAATAATTAAGAAGTTCCGGGTCGAGTCCGATACCGATACCGATAGTATATTCACCTGTTACCTATTATCTTATCTGTACGTTCCGCATCTGACAGGCGCACCAACAAACGGTGTATTCAGGATTAATATGCTATATACACGGGTCATAATCACAGGGTTGATACTACTAAATTGTCGAATCGTTACCTATTGTAGTATTTTAATCAGTAAGACTTTCTAAGATAACAATACGAATACTAAAAATCTGGACTAAAAATAAGGCATATAGGTACAGTTTTCAATTTGTTAGCGGGCATGACGTAAAACAGCGAATCAAAGAATTCAACTTTATTTATAACTAATATAGGACAATGCTGTTGATTAAAAAATACTCCATTCCAGGACCTTTTGTTTTCCAAATAATTAATATTACCAATAATTGATAAGTTCCAGTTCGACGGGTTCAAACAGAAAGATTTGAAAGCAGAGAAAACTGTGTATCTTATAATCGGCATGACTTTATCAGATGAAAATACTAATACTAAAATAATGCTTGCGCATAGTTATATACTTTAATTCAGTCACGGACCCGCGATATCACGGGTGTGTTCTAGTGATATATAAAGAGACCCTTCAAAAACAGTTACAGTGTGTAAACTGCCTTTGACTATTGTTAGTCCGTCCAAACATCTGTCAACCAATGTGTGTATTATTAGTTACATAGTTACGAAGCTCGAATCCCTATATGGAATTTACTGACCCCATATATACCGTATTAGGTCAATAGCACACTATGTAACGAATTTATCTTACCGATTATCTTAACGTGTGAAATTTAGACTAGTGTCCTATCAAAATGAGCAAGTCTTCAATACTGTTAGCATTATAAGAAACTACTTCCATGGATCATACAAAAAAGATACCAACAATAACAACTTGTTAGGTTTAAATGTGTTTTATGAATTTATTTCATCATCCCTTTCTTTACGATTTTTTCTCAGTACTGTTTTGTTTTAATAAAGGGCCGTAACACTACTACTAGCCTTGTATGAAATAAACCCCGCTTCCCACTACCTTATAAGGAATATAAAGGGACGTAACTCCACTACTAACCGTGTATGATATAAGCCCCGGCCCCCTACTAACCTAATATAAAATATACACGGTCTCCACGAGGGCTCTTTTAACCAATCACATTCATAGAAATGTATAGGAGGTAAGATAATATGATATATTCTTATCACTTGGCGTTCGTATTCGTCCTAATTTATTTCCTCCCTAAAACTGCTACACTAATTTCAACAATACGTTGACTGAATAATCATAGGTATGCTATATGGACTCTTCAACCATAATTGCGAGAGAAATTGTTGACAAGGTCAACTCTAGATCTATTACAATAGATTTATTGTATCTACGATGCAGTTATTTGTAAGAGATATTGCCTTTCGGTGAAGATAATTGCACTGACATTTATAGGGAAATTGTTAGAAAATTGATCAGAGCTTTTATACCATAGTTTAGCAATTGACTCCTTCTTGTACTATATACCTTGAGTGATGTTTTCTTCAATTTGATTTTTTTTTTTTTGTTATTTTCACTTAATGTTGACACTACAGGTGCAACTTTTGAAGTAGAGTCTACTCACGCTTGTTGTGCAGTTGAGCGTTTCCTTGGTTTTGAGAAGGGCTGGTGTCGTTTTTTTACTTTTCATTTTTTTTTGGCGTTAGCATTGTTAGTTTGTTTTCGACTTTAGAGTTTTGACATTCTGATGGTGTTGGTGTTTTTTTATTGGCGTCATATTTAGTAACATGCGTGTTTTGAAGACTGGATGCTAAACTTTCTTTTTGTTATTTGGAAACCTTAACAATAAGTTCAATAAAACTGTACTTGGAAAACAAATATAATAATGTTACGTTTACCTTGCTGATGGTAATGTGTCAAGCTGCTAATACAGATGTAAAGGTAAGTTCCCACAACAACGGTTACAAAATTCCTTCACACGTAAATCTCTGTGTAGTGTATGTTTCTTTACATAGTATGTTTAATTACGAAAATAAACGTTCACTATAGAAACTTAACATTAAGACTGAAGGTCACTTGAATTGCGTAATTAAATTTGTCAAAATAATTACCATGAAGTAGGTCAAGGTTTCATACGTCATTATATGTGACACTCAAATAAAATATATATTATAGTATTGTTGTCATTAGGCTTATGAAATAAGATATACTAGAACTAAACAATGATCTGTTTAACTTATATATAGAGCGATAACCATCTATCTTAAGCATTTATTCGGGATTTGTTTTTTTTAAATTTGAAGATATATTGCAAACATTATATTGCATTTGATTGATCTAATAAATCAATACCTCATGCAATTGATAAAAGAAACACGTATAAATATCATGCAAAATCTATAACGATATATTATACAGATTGGGAATAGAGTAATACAATATCTTCTGAGATGTTCGATGTCTGATTTACATTGACATTTTGACTGAAAAAAGTTTTGCATGATAGAAGACTTACATGTATGTATATTATATCTCGCTGTTCTCTATGAGCCTATGCTCCATCTTAAACACCTTACCTTGAACTATATTGATTTACTTTAAGTTTATAAATTGTGACTTGGACGGATAGCTCTCTCATTTGCACTCATACCATATCTTCATATATCTATATATTGTTATTCAACATAAGACTTGCACTCTGTCGACGCATCATTTTGCCTTCATGCAAATCCTTTTTTACATGTACCTTGGTGTATATCTTCTTATTGTATTTATTATAATTGTATATCCGTAAACTTCTTTTTTATGAATAAAGAAACATCATTATCAGAAATTAGTAATATATGGAAATTAAATAAGATGAGTTGTTTCGTAAGCTTCCAAACAGTTAAATTATATAAATGATGCACACAACCAAAAACCTTTAAGGTAGATCATAAGTAAATATTGTTTGAGACAGAATTTTCTTATACTTATCCAAAATGAAGAATTTACTATGCTCTTTTCAAAAATATAATAAAAAGTATGGGTCACGGTGCTATTTTTCAAGCTATGAGTCGTTGCAAATTGTCTAAATTTGGTAAGATTGTTCATGGAAAAACACATTTGTGTGCATAAAAAAAAATCTGTGAAATCGAATTTTGAAATAAATTGTGAAAAGATAGGTTTTGTAATATATTTTAAGAAAATAAAAATAAAAAATAATGTCACCGAACTTGTTCTCTTGCTATAAGTAAAAGGAAAAAAAATTCCCAATCAGTCCAGTATAAATTTTTTATCAAAAGAGTTATCTTCCCTTAAATGGCTCACTTGAAAAAAATGATTCTAAAAGCAAAATCAATTATATTTGTTTAAATATTTTGAATTATACAATAAATTACCAAGTTTTCTTTATAGAATTTAACAGTCTAACCTTTAAATTGCAAATCTGTCTTCAAATTTGCAGATTTAGTCAAATAACTAGACCGATTTTTTACTGTGATTGTACAATCCAAGATGGCGGTATACCATGTATCTACTTTAACTACATGTACATCTTGAACACATTGCAGGTAAAACGACGGCAAATATAAACTGACGAATTAACTCTATAAATACTTCGGACTTCCAAAATTAGACAAGAAATTGCGATTAAATTTTTAGTTAATGCATTTGAATAAATAGAAATTCAATTTATATATTGAAATGATAAAGTTTTGATTTGTCTCTTTTTATGCTGTATTTGTTACAACCTGCTGTTGAATATATGTCTTGTTTGCATTTTCGTGATACATAATTAAAAGATGGAAATTTATACAATCATACATGTACAACCAATAGGATTTGACATTCTATTTCTCTATTTAACTGATTACAAGGACAACACAGAAACTTTTACAAAGCAATAACACTCGTCCGGAAAAAAAATTGTTTGTTGCCGAAATATGTTTATAATTGTAAACTTTTTATGCAGTCTTTACATAAATTGTCATGGCGTAAAATATTCATATTCCAATGCATTGTGACCTATAAATAATGGAGATATTGTGCAACATATATGAACCTTGTTGAACCTTTACTTTATCAAGTAAAGACATAATTATGTATCATGGAAAAATTTGGTATATCGCTGTCGAGAATTTTATTGCTGTTATGATACAATAACCACCAGAAATTCGACAATTCTTTGATTATGTTGGTTTAGAATCATGAAGCAAATAAGATAAACAATAATTGTACTTATCTGTATTGCGTATACGTTTTGTTCACTTATATCCAATGTATGTATAGAATCAGCCCTGTATATTTGATATTATATACTATAAAATACTATTGACAATAGAATAAAGTTCAAAGATATAACAGAAGAACAAATAATGTTATATCGACTTTGAAAAAAAAGTAAAATAAAAAAAAATGATTTCCTAGGAAAATTTTAACTGGAAAGTCAAAAGCTCAAAAAAAAAATTATCAAAACAAAATCAAAACAACTGTCATATTCCTGAATTGTTACAGGCATTTTCTTCTGTAAACTTATGTAATATCATTCTCGCCATTTAGTTCTGGCTTTGTCTAGTAATCTATTGTGCATGTAATAAATTATACTTTAATTTTCTATTGGCTTTCGAAATACTTTACTATACAAATGTGCAGTTGTTCTAAAATTGATTAATCTTTCAAAATATCGGATGATATCGATTTACGTGCTAACAACACGAACTTGAACAGTTGATTCTGAACTGACATTGGACTAAACGTTCACATTCATGTTTTACGAAGCCAAATGAATTATACCCAATGTTATAAGCCTGTATTCCAGTGGTTGTCGTTGGTTGTTGTCTGTTGTATTTGCCTCTGGTTGATTGTTTTTAGCATATATCAAACCATTGGCTTTCCCATTAAATTATTACATTTGTTAACTTCTTTACCCTTTGTTTTTATCTGATAACAGTCTCATTTACAAGCATGTCACATCTTCTTGTTTTAATACATGTGTAGTGAATGAAAATCAAGTGCTCTCTAAGAACTCAATTAATTTGGCATGATAGTTTGTAATAAATATAACCTGATCATTTCATAGAGGTTCGAACGTAAAACTCTCCGTTCTTTACATCTATGCTATGATCATACAAAAATCGGCAAGTGATATAGTGAATGTAACACAGTATTCAACGAAACACTATTTGGAAGATAACAAATGGCTGGAAAAAATCATATCCAGTTAAATTGATGGTTAAAATCAAGTTCACTAAGCAAGCCCTAAAACGCATATAATTGATATATTGAAACAAGAACTTCCCTACAATTATTTAAACTGAAGGCAAAAATTTCGAGAAAAGCAATTGTCATTTATTATACAGGAGTATCAAATAATTCCACATTTTGTGACTATGTTGAACGCATCTATCCCATCGAACTAGAGATTAAGGATACTACAGATACAGTTAAGTTGGCCTCATATCTTGACTTACACCTAGAAATTGACAATGAGGGTTGGTTGAATACAAAACTTTTCAGTTTTCAGCTTTACAATTGTGAACATTCCATTTTTAAGTAGCAACATTCCAACAGCACCTGCATACGGGGTAAATACATTTGTGTACCTCCTAGTTGATACGATATTCCCGTGTTTGTATTTCCAATCATAACTTTTTTTGATATGTTCTTTTGATTGTTCTATGTTTCTGGTTTTGTTTTTTGTCTTTTTTTTTTTTTTTTTTTTTTTTTTTTTGAGAAGAGGGGGTCCGATTGTAATGTTATTTTTTTAAATGAATTATAAGTTTCTATTTTGGTGCTCAATAGTTTATGCTTTTCATAAGCAGACGATAATGGTGAATAACTTCAGCACTTTGTGAATGCCACTTATATAACTACAAGTTGCGCTATTGAGAAAGATGAAGAATAACTAGTCTAAGATTGAAATATTGACAAATTTTCAACTAATGACTGAACATCAAATGACTTCTTGAATGCCTTGCGCACGAGTTTGTTATTGGTGTTGTTTGATCACCAGTAAATGTTTTCTCTAATATCTTTATTCTTGAATTAGTTTTCGTTCAAGTACATTGACCATGGACTTTTAAATAGAGTAGAAATTGAATGGAATTGCATCTTTTTTTTTTCGCACTCACCATTTTGTTTATGCAACGTCCACGACAACGTAATGATAACACCCATTATTTATACAATGTTGTATGATGTCAGAGGAGTAAAATTACCAGATTTAGTTGACACGTGAAATTGTTATTTTTTTGGGGGTTTCACTGAGAAATCCGGGTAATTTATTACAACCAATATAACAATATATAATTGAACCAGTCAGAAAGGTGTAAAAGATGTTTATTTAATACTTTTGGTTTAGAATTGTTTGATTGGTAAACACTGTGTGCATTTAAATTGATACAATATTGAAGAATTAGGAATAATGAAGCCATATATAGTTTTGATTATATAGAATTGAAAAGCAGTTCTGTATATCATTCTGTCAAGCACCCTACAATATCAGAGTATATTTGATTGTATATATGTCAAAGTGATTAAAATTTTTGTGTAATTACACAAAAGTCTCTAAAAACATGTTATACAATATGCATTATTGACAATGTTTAAGGCAAAAAGTCTAATGGAAATAAATAAGCAGAATAAAAACAAAAATCACACTTTGTTAGCAATATCCGATGTTTTTGGTGGTGTATTTTGTTTTCTGTGGATAACAAATCAAACATGTCCATCTTTTATTAATATCATATTCAATTATTTTCGTGACATTTATAACAAAATTAACAAGTATTTAACCGTAATAATTCAGTTGTTTTATCTCATTATTTCGGTCACTTTTTTCCTTTGTCGGACTCCGAACACGAGCGGGTTATAATGTAATTTGTAGGTTATATGAAAATGCATATTCAAACATAATCAAAACACGTGTGAAAAGACAAATGCTGTATAAAACATTCAAAAATGTATGCTTACATTGTTCATAGAGCTGCAGTTTGCTAACGGCCACATCGAGTACATTTGCACTTTATCCAAAACCATCCGCCACAGAATTCTCCGCCGCATTTCCTAGCTACGCAATGTTTATAACATTTGATCTTCTATAATGGACACCCATAATCAGCATCAGCAACTATGTGTAAATTAATGAGCATAAAATGTGATTATTTTTCACATTGAATTTACAAAATAAAATTTAATTCTATATTACATTGAAGTAAATGCATTATTATAAATACTAGTAAATTGAATGCGAAGAGATATAAGTATGGAAATTAATAGTATCCATTTATGAAAATTTAGGGTCCATTCATGTGGTGCTTAGTAGATTAATATTTCAGCAGACAGTCAGTCGTTATTGCAATTGGTACTTATTTTGCACCAAACTGAGAGACTTGTTTTTGGTACTTTTAATATCCAAATTTATACAAACCATTCTCAAAGATAAATCAGTCTCGTGCTAAAATAAAAATGAAGATGGGGTATGATTGTCAATGAGACATCTCTCCACATATATAGACATAATCAGGACCATTAATAGTAACAAGATATATAAGTCATATAACGATGATACAGGAGTGTTACCTTCAACAGCTGCAAAGCATAACAAGGCAAACAAAAGAATCACAACTTTCAAGTTTAATAGTATAGGTCAATCTGAAATAAAATCCTGTAAAAGAGCAAAGAAGAATGTTTCCAAACATTAAAATAAAACGAAAATCAAAATGAAAAAAAAACAAATGATTGAATATAATGTATAACAGAATAGATTCAAATAATTGGAATAGTTGTATAATGACATGTTCAAATGCTATAATATAACAGTGAAATAACATACTTTATTAAAGATCGGCGCATTTGATTATATATGTAGTACGTGTCTGAGTGGTTTATATGAAACATATTTGAAAATAATTATTGTTCATATGAATAATAGAACAATACTACAGAGTGTAAAGTACCATCAAAATTCAACATTTGGTATAAAATAACTGTGTTGAATGGCTCTTTCCAATCAGTCTTTACGAATATTGTTTTATCGTGCTTAAAGTATGTCTATAATAAAAGAAGACAGACCGTTTGTTGATATTAAGCTGTTTTTGTGTACTGTCTGAAATTCATTTTTAGTTATTCGTTGTTGTTCTGAGGTTAACATGTCGAAAGTACCATTATATTACTTTTTATGATTTTATCTGTCCTGTGTGTTCTAGCATTTGTTTGTACTGTATTCCCGTCATGTTAAGTTGTCAATTTAGCGGTATCTTTATCATTGCCAGGGAGGTCTGGCTAACCACAAAACCAGTTTCCGACCACCCTTTTTATTTAAAATGTCCTGTATCGAGTCGGGAATAGGGTAGTTGTTATCTAATAGTTCGTTTCTATGTATGTTACGTTATGTTCTTCTCATATATGTTATGATGGTATGATACTAAACCCCTAACGGGAAGGATTGTGCCTGATATTCATATGATGAAATCATAATCTTTCAATCAGTTTAATTGAAGTCTAAAGCTGGCATGTCAGTTAACTGCTAGAAGTCTAATTTTATTTATGTATTATTGTCATTTTGTTTATTTTCTATGGTTTCTTCTTCTGACATCAGACTCGGACTTCTCTTGAACTGAATTTTAAATGTGCGTATTGTTATGCGTTTACTTTTCTACATTGGCTAGAGGTATAGGGGGAGGGTTGATATCTCATCAACATGTTTAACCCCGCCGCATTTTTGCGCCTGTCCAAAGTCAGGAGCCTCTGGCTTTTGTTAGTCTTGTATTATTTTAATTCTAGTTTCTTGTGTACAATTTGGAAATTAGTATTGCGTTCATTGTCACTGAACTGGTATATATTTGTTTTGGGGGCCAGCTGGAGGACGCCTCCGGGTGCGGCAATTTCTCGCTACATTGAAGACCTGTCGGTGACCTTTGCTGTTGTTTTTTCTATGGTCGGGTTGTTGTCTCTTTGATACATTCCCCATTTCCATTCTCAATTTTATGTTGCATTGTCTTTTGTTTTTGTTGCACTTCGATCCTGCTCCACATGTGGAACCTATCGTGTTGCTTATGTTTTTACAAATCCGGTAATTATTCTAACTAGGTAGGTCACATTCATAAAAAGGGGAAAGGTATTATAGTTACGACATAAGGAACATGTCCGATATCGTCTGTGAAACGGTTATTCCATAATGGTCAACCAACTCGTGATGGCGACCGTAAAATTTACTAAGGGATGATTTCAACTTCACCATTTTGAACTCTTGGTTTAATAGCTTCCTTGTGAGTAGCAATCCTCTATACTGTTGACTTTATTGAATATATATCTTTTTAAAAAATATATTTCTTACTGTTTTGTTCAGATCCAACATTTCGCAGGTAATGTTTTAGTCTTGTTGCATTTTATTGCAAACGTTTGTCAATCAACCGTGTGCAACAGCTAAGATCTAGAGGAGGCGAAAGATACCAAGGAGTAATGTTTGATATTCAGTGGTTGTCGTTTGTTGATGTAGTTCAAACGTGCTTCTGGATTCTCGTTTTTCTATAGATTAGACCGTTGGTTTTTCTGCTTGAATGATTTTACACAAGTCGTTTTGGGGGACCTTTATACTTGCTGTTTGGTGTTCAATTTATTAATTTTGACTTAGAGTGGGAAATGTTTTTTGGCACTCAAACCACATCTTCTTATATCTACTTTAAAACATCATAGCTAAACAGAAAACGACTAAAGACAAACAAGTCCACAAAGCTCTGAAAAATAAGCAATTATTTGCAACAAGTTCTAACCAAAAACTGTAATAATTTGTACAAAAGATTATTTTTATATCATACTGTGGGGACTGGTTTGATACAAATCTAAATATTTTAAAATGTAATGGTTGTTGTAAATCTTTAAAGAAATAAAAAGCTCTAATTCATTCTTACATACTGAAAAAAATAACTTTCTTGCTTTGGCAATTTTTCGTCTGTCGTAAGGTAACTGCAGATGTACAAGTAAAAACATTATACAATTATAGCCTTTGTATGAGGTCGATACGAGGTTATATCGACCTTAGAGAAGCATTTTGACTGAGGATGAAGTCCGAGTAAATACAAATGTTCATGTGATCAAATTTTAACGAATCACAAATCCTTAAAAATATTCGATCAATAATATAGTGTTATATTATATCCGATTAACAGCGATACAACGGAAACTGCTACACATCTTACGGTGTTTTTGTGATATGAAAATGTACATTTTTCATGTAACTAAATTGTGTTTAAAATATGTCAGTTGCGTGGCTGATTTATTGAAAACAAAATAGTATCTAATATAAAAAGAAGATGTTGTATAATTGCCAATGAGACATCTCTCAACAAGAGCCAACATGGCACATAAATTGACAACTATAGGTCATCTTGTGACCTTCTACAATAAACAAAGCCCATTTAAGTTCTGTTCTGGAAACATAAGTCATGGATTCAGTAAATCCATTAATCATAGGAATTGTCAAACTGATCAATTGAAAACAAACTGGCAATAACATGGCAAAAAACATAAAAAGACGAAAAAACAAACAACATATTTAAATTATAGATATCTAAAAACATTGATGATTATTATTTTTTTAATGGATTCATACAAAATTTTGACATTAAGTATGCAGTACTTACGTACTCGACATATATATGATGTGTTTGTATCATTCGATTGAACATTTTTCAGTTGAGATTTTCGTGGTAAAAGGGAGATCATCGAATTTGAGATGAATATTTTTAAGTTTGCGGGGACAAAATCAGATTAAATGAAGATATATAGCTAATTCTCATAAAACCATGCAGGTACAAATATTACAGAGAAAATCGGTGTGTGTAATAAAACTAATACAAATGATTAGTTCTCTTCATACCGTTAACAGCATATATTAACCAATACAAAATGATGTTGAATAATCCAAGTCTTGGAAGATAATTTTAAAGTTGGTATTGTTGATGAATATTCAAAATATTTTTTTCAATACAACTGACTTTCAAACTGTAGAAACGAGTTCACAAAATTTCATTCAATCCTGTCGAGTTCATTTGTCAAATATTTGTTATTTAAACTACAATAAAAATTATTTTAAATCAGTACCCATTGTTGACTGTAGCAAACTTGCATACTATTGAGATGCGTAAAGGATTTATTGTTCTCCATTTAATTATGCCGTTTGGATACAAAATCAAATGTTAAAATCTGTTGTCTCGTATGTATTTCTATAGACGCAAAAGGTAAATGTTGCTATGAACAACTTGCTACCGGTTTTGTGGTTCATTATTTCCTTGTAAGTACATATATTTTAGTATCATCATCTATGGATTGTTAGTTAAACATCACGTAAGTTTTACTTGTTCTTTATTTCGTTCTTTGTTATTTATTTATATTGATATGAATTAAGAAAGGTAAATATTTAGAAATCTAAAGCATGTTTAAACTTTCTTTATTACCATACGTGTTTTCTAATCATTAAACGTTTTTCTTTCTACAGAGCTTACAATTGCAAAATTTTGAGATGAAAACAAACGTCTTTTTCTTTGGATTGTTGATAGTTTTGCTCTTTCAACATGCCCAAGGTAATAAGAATAGATTTTTGTACATCGTTAACAGTATGTTTTCAAAATACATAATTGATCAATCAACTGTCAAATGTAAAAATGTTTTCTTTCGTCGAATATTTGAATTTACAATTTATTGAAACTTGTATTAACTTGTCTCGGAAAGATTTTTATTCTATCTTTTTTCGTACATTTCACCTTCTAGTATCATATCTGAAGATTGAAATCAAATTTACTATTTTTACAAATTTATACAGATAAAACGAGGTACAAAATGAATAATGATACTTTTATATGTTTCATGTAACGTTTAAATAAAAGTTAACTTTTTTATGATTTTGATACGTTTTGAACCTTTAGTTTCGTGTGTGTGAAATTGATCATATCAAAATCGCCGTGCTAAAATAGCACCATTAATGATTTCATATAATAATAATAATAATAATAATAATAATAATAATAATAATAATAATAATAATAATAATAATAATAATAATAATAATAATAATAATAATAATAATAATAATAATAATAATAATAATAATAATAAAAAAAAATAATAATAATAGTAAAAATATTAATAAAAGTAATGAAAATAATATTAATATTAATAAGCATGTCATGAATATCATTCCAGTTATAAGTGGATCAAATGGGTGTCCATATGATCAAAACGAATGTAATGCTTACTGTCATAATATTGGCTGTCATCGTGGTGGGTACTGCGGCGGTATGATGATATTGAAAATAACATGTACATGCTTAAGACCATGCTCTTAGAATAATCGTAAAAACCTATAATACAAAAATAGTTTCAGGTGAGTTTTTTTTATTAAAATTTAAATTAAAATTTTCAATTTGTAGTATATTCGTTTATTAATTTTGAGCACACTTAAGAATAGTGGACTAGATTCTCAAATTACATCTGTTATTGAATTTGAACACATGTACATCTTATATACAAATGCTTTTTACCGAACAAAAATGAAATACAAAAGATTTCTATGATTGAAATGATTCAAAGTACAATATGATTTGAATGTGATAAAAAAAAACTTTTAAAGAAAAAATCCAGTAACAGGTACATTGTAAGACTTGGACATTTCGTATTGAAAGCCAGGACAGAAAAAGTAAACATCGCAGGAATCATGAATATCATCACAGTAACATGTCCAATTCAAGTTACTGAAACGAATGTAGTGATATCTCCGTTACATTATTTCATGAAGTGGAAATTTACAATCATTGTAGCATATAGATAAGTTTTTTTTAGAGTAGCCCCGTTACCCAAGTTTTAGAGGAAGTTTGTATTGCTTAAAGCTGGGGTCTTATAAATTTACATCAGTACTTTACTGATGTAAACCAGTCGAAAATAAGATTCAGATATTAATCAAACGAATTTGGTTTTTTGGTCCCCAGTAACAGTATATATTTAAAGTACTGACATACTATTAGCTCTGATGACTCCTCGATCTGATAGTAGGCGAATACATTATACGTAGTTCAATTTCCCTGTAGACTGATACTTGGAGTTTTTTTGGGTTTATTTCAGTGTGAATATTTCATCCTGATTAAGGATAATTACATATTCAAATGGTTTATGAGAACAAAGAGGGTTGATCTGAAAAGGATAACTGTTAAAAGGGAAAGGTGTACGGCACTGTCTGAAATCTGAATAATGAATTCAATGAATGCTTCATTGTGATCAGACGTCATTGTGCACAAAAGGGTCAAACAGACACTCTCCCCACATAGTCCGTTTTTGATATCGAAGAAATCAAAGTGACTAAAGTTATGATATACATATGTGAACCTAGTGTGTGTATGTTGTACTCATTGGTTTACCCTTTTCCTTAAAATGCACAGCGTAAACTTCTCGTTTTTTTACACACTGTGTTTTCATAAATATAAAGAGATCAATGCGACAACTATCCAAAAAAAAATTTTAAAAAGTTAAAAAAAAAAGTGGATGTAAGCAATTATAGGCAACCATACGGCCTTCAACAATGAGAAATTGTGATTATTTGAATTTCGAATTCAAAAGACCAGATCTAATCTAGAACAGTTTCCCACTGTCAGCTTCCAAAAATGGAGTTTTTTCTTAAGTGTTGTATTGTCATTTTCATTTTTATTAATACATGTAATATCAACATCACAAACCTAATCTTGAGCTCTACAATTTTAGAATTGTTTAAAAATTTGAATGTGACGTCACTTTTGTGCATCGATCTCTTCCACTAATATATTATACGTTATTCGGCTATGCCTTTTTTATTTGCTGATTTAGGTTGTTTTACTTATTCGTTTTTATTCTGTAGTTAGTCACCCCTTCGGTGTTAATATGTATATCTATTTTATAGTCATTTTTATAAATTTACTGTTTGTAAAGGTATGAATTATTCCAAATACTAAGGATTTTCTTATCCCAGACAGATAACCTCAGCCATATTTGGCACAACTCTTTTGGTTCTAAATGCTCTTCAACTTTGTACTGGTTTAGCTTTTGACCTTTTTTATCTGTGCGTCACTAATGAGTCTTATGTGGACGAAGCTCATGTCTGATGTATTAAATTATAAGCCTAGTACCTTTTGATAGCTATTTTTTGTGTTTCTATGTCCTGTATGTTCCCCCATTTTTTGTATTGTAGTCCTGTCATGTAATGTTGTCATTTTAATGTTATATTTAACACTGCCATAAAAGTGGGAGGTTTGACTAACCATAAAACCAGGTTCAACTTACCGTTTTTTCTTAAAAAGTCATGAAAAAGTCAGAAAATGGGGATTGTTATATTATAGTTCGTTTCAGTGTGTGTTGCGTTTTAATGTTTCTGCTGTGTCGTTGTTCTCTTCTTATTTTTGGTTTGATTCCCTCAGTTTTAGTTTTTGAAATTCGAACAGCGGTAAACTACTGTTGGTTTTATTTACCATGGTTATCATTATGATATGATATGGTACAATATTTACCGATGGAAGATAATCGTTTAGCAATATAAACCATGTGCAAAACGTTAGAATTGCATACATTATAATACAATTAAAGCAATTGACAGCAATACATTGAATAATTGTGTTTTCTTTTTTTCTTTTAGGTACTTTGACATTACCAAGTTATATTGACTGTACGTCTTTCATATTATTTCAATGTAATACGACGCTTTTTATTGCAATGTTAACCTCACTACTACAATTGTATTGTAATTTTCAATTATCACTCAAGATCTACATGTTAATAATGAATTAGTGCTCACTTGAAATATAATTACTGTTTTATAACATAAAAATGCTTGTTTGTACGTATATAAACCAGTTGAGTAATTATACCTCAAGTCTTCTCTTTCGAGTAAAAGTAATGAAAGGGGTATCAATAGCCATTTTATTTAATATTTCTTCTTACTTCTGATTCTAAACTTGGTTACTACTTTAGGGTCATTTTACTATTATGTAGCCATGTAAATTGTTGAAATTTAAAAATCCGTAGATCTTATAAATGTGTGCACGGTGGGTATGGTTGTCCTGCGAGAAAACGTTCTGTGCTGGTGATTCGGTCCTGACGGGTGCTGGTGATCAATGAAAAAATGTAAACAAAGACGAAAATTATGATTTTTGACGTTTTCACTCATAAAAAATGGAAGAAAACAGTTGAGATTTTTCAATTTTGTTTCTTATGGGTTCCTATGTAAACCATTAAAAAGTTGACCTTCTAAACTGTTTCAGTAAGCGTAACACAAAAATAAAATCATTTTCAGAAAATCTCGAACTGAAAAAATTAAACAAAAATGCTCATAGAGTCCGCTTTCTATACCGCAATATACACGACAAAACTATTTTGTGAAAAAAATATTGCAATTTATTAAAATTTAGCATTTTCTCAATTTATTCATGTCCTGATACTGTGCTGGTGGGTCCTGTCATTGTGCTGGTGGGTCCTGATACGGTGCTGGTGATTTTGGATAAGAAGTTGGTCATATGTGAAACAAATGTTACAAAATCAATAAAATTGGGCAGACAATTGTTGTCAATAGGATCTATGACTCCTATTTTAGCTCTTGTGCATCCATTTGGCTGTTTAATATGTGTTTTCAAATGATCGTAACTTGTATTACATAATTACATAAAAGGGCAACATCTTTCGTCCAATATCAGATAACAATATATAGTATCTAAAATAAGAATAGTTTTATTAAGATATTAAATGCCCCTTACATTGACGCTTCAGCAATGATCAAAGCCCATGCCGCATAGACATGTTTGTTAGCGCTCCGCATACCCCTCCCCACTTCTACCCAACCAACCCTTCTCATTTCCTCCTTCATTGTTACAGTGGTGTACTAACACAACAATTTATCACATAAAATAATAACACAAAGACACACATTATTGAACAACGAATGCTCGCACGTACTGAAAGCTAGTTCAAAGCCGCATTTTCAACACAATGAATTGAACACAAGTTAAAAATTCCACGATACTATATAATTCATTTTATGTGTCAATTTGTTCGAAAAAAGTCGAAAAGAAGAGAGTTGTTTTAATGTCATGATTATCTGTCGCTTTCTAGATCTATGCTTAGCATGTATTTCAGATGACATGGACTCCTCACCCTGGTGACCCTGCTGCCTTTCATAACTTTATCCGTATACATATATTAATAGATAAACAAAAAGCTACAACTGGTATTTTTGTATTTTTAAAAAATGATTCGTTTTGACGAGAATATTTGTGGTGAATGGAAACTGTGAGGGTCAAAATCTTAAATTGTTTATAAATGTTGCTGGACCCAGTTTCGTTATCTGATCTGAATTTTCTGAAATGTGCAAAGTACAAAAAAACATGTAGATAGACATTTTGATTTTTTTTACTCGGTAAGTTTTGCCCTAATTGCTTGAACTTTTGCAATATTAAAGCCGATTTCAATGAGTGTGAAGACAAAGGGAATATCTTTGGTTATCTTGCTTGCTGAACAGAAAAGTCATTGTTAGGTTATGTAAACTACCCTACTTTAAGAGTAGACTAGTCTGACAAATGACACATCTTTCTGTAGGACCAGGCTACTTCGAAAGAAGGGTAGTATACCTTACCTAACAATGACTTCACGGTTTAGTTAACAAGCAAGCTAACCAAAGATATTACCTTTGCCTACATACTCAATGGAATCGGCTGTAACTAAAAACTCGAATACATTTTAACAGACAGTGGTCATGTTTGTTGATAAATATTATATTTTCTAGATTCACTCTTGATAAATCATTTGGTAACATTTGGTCAAGTAATTTCAGAAAAGATCTTTTTGTAATTGCGGACGCCAAGACAATAAATGAACCTCACACGATCACTCAACACAGGTGAGCTTATATATGATCTTATAGCGATTCGGGTTGATAACCAGTTGAAATTAAGCCAGTTTTTAGTGTGTGTAGATTTGTATTGTTTTAAACTGATCACAGAAGTCCCAACCGTGTTTATCAGCTATCTTAAGGATCTTATTCAGCTTTCGAAGTACTTCTTTCTCCTCGGAAATGATACTACTAACTTCTGTAACGTTGCCCAACTTTATACAGCTTTCAAAGGCGGAAAGTTTATCCAAGCGTTCGGAAGTAAACGAATGTTGAATCTTTATTCCTTCGCTCTTGAATGTGAATTCTGTTTGTTCGACACCGGTTTCCTTTGTACTTTTGCCGAAGGGGTCATAAACCATACACGAAAAGATAAACTATTAGTTTAAACATATTTATTTATAGTGGATTGGGAAACAAGTTTTGTAACTTATATTAATCCCTTTCCACTTGGCGGGTGCTAGTGCTGCCTTGTAGCGGCATTAGCCTACTTTCTTTCGAAATCTACAAGGGTGTCTTTAACGTGCAAGAGATGTGGCTCTCTTTTAACACGGGTCAGCCATTTATCGTCCTCTTCCAACGGACTATCATCGTTTCCTCAAGACCATACTCGCCAATGGTGTCAAGGGATAAAATATTGATCTAAGTACTTAATTTACATCTCTGAACCCCCACCCCCGGCTTGGTTTTTTAATGAGGGTGTCTAAAAATGGTCGATTACAGACAGCCGAGTACGCATTTTACTTTCCAGGCGTGTTTACGTTGATTGTTAAAGTCCTGAAAACGGATAGATGGAAACAAAAATGTTTGATATATCTGGCTTTAGATTCAGTTTTTTTAAATATAAATTAAGGCTACATTTTAATATAATAATACTTAGAATTTACAATATAAAAAAATGCAGAAAAAAAATGGATGAAGTGAAATATCTTAGTAAGGAGTCATTACTACAGAGATGGTGTGTTTAACACAGAAAACTTAAAAGCTTAGTGATGTTATCAATATTAAAATAAAAATGTATTTTAGTTGGGTATTTTTTCCATTTACTCATTTTCAATTATAATTAAGGCACATTTGATTTTTATTCATAATTGACAACAAACATACCACATCATCTACTTTATATAAGTATTGTATAAATTACAACGTATTTTGGTGATCTTGCAAAATGATTGTAATCCCGAAAATCGTAAACATATTTTCTTATCTTAAAAGGGGGCAAGAAGGGTTCCATTAACAGGCCAATAAATAAGATTACAGTTAATTTAAAAAAAATAAAAAAAATAGGGGTATTTTTTCTCTCATAATAACAGAAAACAGATTCACAACAATGTCAATTTCAAGAAAGCAGACAACAGTTAATTAGTCAATAACAGTACAGCATCAATGATCTTGAATATATGCCACTGTTAACTAAAATATAAAGGCACAGAACCAGGACATAGGAGCACAGAACCAGGACCGTTTTTCTTATCACCAGCACAGCGTCAGGACAATTCTGTTTAACGAACTTGCACGACTTTTGCAATATAATATTGTTGTAATATACTTTGCATGGTACTTATGACGCATCAGAGAAAAATTAAGCAACAAAACAGTCGTTTTATTGCCGTTCTGATACAATGTAAACAAACCCACCAGCACAGAATCAGGACCCACCAGCACCTGACAGGACCAAATCACCAGCACAGAACGTTCTCTCGCAGGACAACCATACCCACCGTGGTGTGGCTTGCATAAATTTCTACTGTAATTTTCATTTTCTTAATTACGATTAGAAAATCAGAACAAACAAATAATGTCAATCTATGAATGATACAAATGCAAGTAACAGCAATTTCTATCAAGTATATTTATTCCGTTTCACCTGAAAAAATATACCACATACACATTAATTGTTCAGTTCGCTCCATACATTGTATCTTGACTTGCATAAAAAATATTATGAAGATCAGTTGACAACTAGACGATGACAAAATGGATAATACCCTTGATACAGTGTCGCAAAAAGCTATGATATCAAGTTTTAGGTTAAGGTTATCCCGTCGGCAGTGCCAGCGTTAGCAATGAACCTGTTTTTGCAACAATGTTGACTAAACATATGATCCATTATTGAAGCAAGAAACCCGTCTTTTTTCATTTGAATGTATGCCATTACTGATTGCATTTTTTTAACCGAACTTTATATGTATAGTGTTTAATGCATTGACGTTTTATTTAGATCATGTGAACCAAAGTGGGCTTTTCTCATTACTTGGCGTCTGTCGACCGTCGTAATCCGTCACCATTTATATTAACAACTGTGATAGAACAAGGCAAACTTTTACCATTTGTTCAAACATGGTCGCAATAATTGAGTGATTATCTTGTTTTAAAAATAAATCTGATGACCCACAGGGCAACCAAGATAACAAAAATATAACATAGGGGTTAAATTCAAATTTGGCTATAATTTTGATAACCATTGTACAAAGACAAAATTTGGTAGACGAAACGGGCGTCTGGCGTAAATACCAAATTAATCCTGGTATCTATGATGAGTTTATTTATATCTGAAGGGAGAAAAATGTGTTGAATGTTGAGCTCTACAAATTGTTCACTTACTGAAGCTAAATCTTATTCAAAAATTATAATAGAAATTAAAACCATTAGGTCCAAGGTTCAGAAAAAGCCTTACAAGGCAGTTACAACAAACTTTATGGATCTTAATACCGACCATCACGATACCTACCAAACAGGAAATACACTCCGGAAAAGATAATTCTTTTTGGAACTATTAGCATCAGTCATGATCACTTGTAATGCTGGTTTAATTAGATGTAGATTAAATACTGTTGATTATATTGTTTAAGGAATACTCCAACTTCATTAATCCCAATCAAACTAATGTTGAACATGTATCAAAATATTTGTATTTTTGTATGCTCCACATATTCATTAATAAGTTGAAAAATCGACGACATCTTTTACAAAAAAGTGGATTCTGCTTACAAATCTTTGTTTGAGCTCTCAACGAGTCTTATTTTGTGAAAAAAACACACCGATTCCAACAAAAAACTAAAAATGATGTCATCAAAATACATAGCAATACGCTACTCGGCATTTCAATATCTACAATTCACAAACTTCACTTTATACTCATGTCACTTTTAATGTCAAAGTTAATTGATGTTATTATTATCTCGGGTTATGATAGGGGTTGAGCGCTTGCAAGTTCAGCCTCACCACATTATATATAAGCCGGGAACGAGTCAGAAGCCCGTTATTTACAAGTTCAGCCTCACCATATTCTGTAAGCCGGGAACGAGTCAGAAGCCCGTTATTTACAGGTTCAGCCTCACCACATTATATGTAAGCCAGGAACGAGTCAGAAGCCCGTTATTTACAGGTTCAGCCTCACCACATTCTGTAAGCCGGGAACGAGTCAGAAGCCCGTTATTTACAGGTTCAGCCTCACCACATTCTGTAAGCCGGGAACGAGTCAGAAGCCCGTTATTTACAGGTTCAGCCTCACCACATTCTGTAAGCCGGGAACGAGTCAGAAGCCCGTTATTTACAAGTTCAGCCTCACCACATTCTGTAAGCCGGGAACGAGTCAGAAGCCCGTTATTTACAGGTTCAGCCTCACCACATTATATGTAAGCCGGGAACGAGTCAGAAGCCCGTTATTTACATGTTCAGCCTCACCACATTATATGTAAGCCGGGAACGAGTCAGAAGCCCGTTATTTACAGGTTCAGCCTCATCACATTATATGTAAGCCGGGAACGAGTCAGAAGCCCGTTATTTACAGGTTCAGCCTCACCACTTTATATGTAAGCCAGGAACGAGTCAGAAGCCCGTTATTTACAGGTTCAGCCTCGTCACATTATGTAAGCCGGGAACGAGTCAGAAGCCCGTTATTTACAGGTTCAGCCTCACCACATTATATGTAAGCCGGGAACGAGTCAGAAGCCCGTTATTTACAGGTTCAGCCTCATCACATTATATGTAAGCCGGGAACGAGTCAGAAGCCCGTTATTTACAGGTTCAGCCTCATCACATTATATGTAAGCTGGGAACGAGTCAGAAGCCCGTTATTTACAGGTTCAGCCTCACCACTTTATATGTAAGCCAGGAACGAGTCAGAAGCCCGTTATTTACAGGTTCAGCCTCGCCACATTATGTAAGCCGGGAACGAGTCAGAAGCCCGTTATTTACAGGTTCAGCCTCACCACATTATATGTAAGCCGGGAACGAGTCAGAAGCCCGTTATTTACAGGTTCAGCCTCATCACATTATATGTAAGCCGGGAACGAGTCAGAAGCCCGTTATTTACAGGTTCAACCTCACCACATTATATGTGAGCCAGGAACGAGTCAGAAGCCCGTTATTTACAGGTTCAGCCTCACCACTTTATATGTAAGCCAGGAACGAGTCAGAAGCCCGTTATTTACAGGTTCAGCCTCGCCACATTATGTAAGCCGGGAACGAGTCAGAAGCCCGTTATACAAGTTCAGCCTCGCCACATTATATGTAAGCCGGGAACGAGTCAGAAGCCCGTTATTTACAGGTTAAGCCTCGCCACATTATATGTAAGCCGGGAACGAGTCAGAAGCCCGTTATTTACAGGTTCAGCCTCACCACATTATATGTAAGCCGGGAACGAGTCAGAAGCCCGTTATTTACAGGTTCAGCCTCATCACATTATATGTAAGCCGGGAACGAGTCAGAAGCCCGTTATTTACAGGTTCAGCCTCACCACATTATATGTAAGCCAGGAACGAGTCAGAAGCCCGTTATTTACAGGTTCAGCCTCGCCACATCATATGTAAGCCAGGAACGAGTCAGAAGCCCGTTACTTACAGGTTCAGCCTCGCCACATTATATGTAAGCCGGGAACGAGTCAGAAGCCCGTTATTTACAGGTTCAGCCTCACCACATTATATGTAAGCCGGGAACGAGTCAGAAGCCCGTTATTTACAGGTTCAGCCTCGCCACATTATATGTAAGCCGGGAACGAGTCAGAAGCCCGTTATTTACAGGTTCAGCCTCACCACATTATATGTAAGCCGGGAACGAGTCAGAAGCCCTTTATTTACAGGTTCAGCCTCGCCACATTATATGTAAGCCGGGAACGAGTCAGAAGCCCGTTATTTACAGGTTCAGCCTCGCCACATTATATATAAGCCGGGAACGAGTCAGATGCCCGTTATTTACAGGTTCAGCCTCGCCACATTATATGTAAGCCGGGAACGAGTCAGAAGCCCGTTATTTACAGGTTCAGCCTCGCCACATTATATATAAGCCGGGAACGAGTCAGAAGCCCGTTATTTACAGGTTCAGCCTCACCACATTATATGTAAGCCGGGAACAAGTCAGAAGCCCGTTATTTACAGGTTCAGCCTCGCCACATTATATGTAAGCCGGGAACGAGTCAGAAGCCCGTTATTTACAGGTTCAGCCTCGCCACTTTATATGTAAGCCGGGAACGGGTCAGAAGCCCGTTATTTACAGGTTCAGCCTCGCCACATTATATGTAAGCCGGGAACGAGTCAGAAGCCCGTTATTTACAAGTTCAGCCTCGCCACATTATATGTAAGCCAGGAACGAGTCAGAAGCCCGTTATTTACAGGTTCAGCCTCGCAACATTATGTAAGCCGGGAACGAGTCAGAAGCCCGTTATTTACAGGTTCAGCCTCGCCACATTATGTAAGCCAGGAACGAGTCAGAAGCCCGTTATTTACAGGTTCAGCCTCGCCACATTATGTAAGCCGGGAACGAGTCAGAAGCCCGTTATTTACAAGTTCAGCCTCGCCACATTATATGTAAGCCAGGAACGAGTCAGAAGCCCGTTATTTACAGGTTCAGCCTCGCAACATTATGTAAGCCGGGAACGAGTCAGAAGCCCGTTATTTACAGGTTCAGCCTCGCAACATTATGTAAGCCGGGAACGAGTCAGAAGCCCGTTATTTACAGGTTCAGCCTCGCAACATTATGTAAGCCGGGAACGAGTCAGAAGCCCGTTATTTACAGGTTCAGCCTCACCACATTATATGTAAGCCGGGAACGAGTCAGAAGCCCGTTATTTACAGGTTCAGCCTCACCACATTATATGTAAGCCGGGAACGAGTCAGAAGCCCGTTATTTACAGGTTCAGCCTCACCACATTATATGTAAGCCGGGAACGAGTCAGAAGCCCGTTATTTACAGGTTCAGCCTCACCACATTATATGTAAGCCGGGAACGAGTCAGAAGCCCGTTATTTACAGGTTCAGCCTCACCACATTATATGTAAGCCGGGAACGAGTCAGAAACCCGTTATTTACAGGTTCAGCCTCGCCACATGTAAGCCGGGAACGAGTCAGAAACCCATTATTTACAGGTTCAGCCTCACCACATTATATGTAAGCCGGGAACGAGTCAGAAACCCGTTATTTACAGGTTCAGCTTCGCCACATGTAAGCCAGGAATGAGTCAGAAGCCCGTTATTTACAGGTTCAGCCTCACCACATTCTGTAAGCCGGGAACGAGTCAGAAGCCCGTTATTTACAGGTTCAGCCTCACCACATTATATGTAAGCCGGGAACGAGTCAGAAGCCCGTTATTTACAGGTTCAGCCTCGCCACATTATATGTAAGCCAGGAACGAGTCAGAAGCCCGTTATTTACAGGTTCAGCCTCGCCACATTATATGTAAGCCGGGAACAAGTCAGAAGCCCGTTATTTACAGGTTCAGCCTCACCACATTATGTAAGCCGGGAACGAGTCAGAAGCCCGTTATTTACAGGTTCAGCCTCACCACATTATATGTAAGCCGGGAACGAGTCAGAAGCCCGTTATTTACAGGTTCAGCCTCACCACATTATATGTAAGTCGGGAAAGAGTCAGAAGCCCGTTATTTACAGGTTCAGCCTCACCACATTATATGTAAGCCAGGAACGAGTCAGAAGCCCGTTATTTACAGGTTCAGCCTCACCACATTATATGTAAGCCGGGAACGAGTCAGAAGCCCGTTATTTACAGGTTCAGCCTCGCCACTTTATATGTAAGCCGGGAACGAGTCAGAAGCCCGTTATTTACAGGTTCAGCCTCACCACATTATATGTAAGCCAGGAACGAGTCAGAAGCCCGTTATTTACAGGTTCAGCCTCACCACATTATATATAAGCCGGGAACGAGTCAGAAGCCCGTTATTTACAGGTTCAGCCTCATCACATTATATGTAAGCCGGGAACGAGTCAGAAGCCCGTCATTAAAGGTTCAGCCTCACCACCTCACCACATTATATGTAAGCCGGGAACGAGTCAGAAACCCGTTATTTACAGGTTTTCGTTTGTTGCAGATATATTTATTATTTGTTTTCTGTTTATTTTTTGTTTTATATTTTGTTCTTGTGTTTTGCCGTCACACCACTGATTCATGTGAAAGGATGGTTTGTCGCAACATCCGTGTGCAACCCCACATTAATGTGTATGTACCTGTGTTCAAGTCAGGGGCATGCAATTCAGTGGTTATCGTTTGTTGTTATACCTGATAACTGCAACTGATGTTAAAACAAAATGTTTAACTTTTTGTACGAACAGCTGTATATACAAAATGGCGTTAATAATGAACCTTTTGATATTGTTTTTGTTTTATCATTAATGAGTGAAAAAATGTACATATGGCATTGTAAAATTTTCACATGAATTAAATTTTACACGGTTTATCTTTTTCCACCGCTGTATTATTTTCTAAATAATTAAACAGCACTTTTGTTGATGTTGTAATTTAACAATCAGCTACGACAAACGTTTGCTCGTGTCTTCATCATATAATGATAAACCGTATAAAATGCTTCAAACGGGAAAATTATTTACGAGAATCTCTTTGTCTTTTTTGCTAATCCGGTATGGGTCTTTGCACGCCTCACCGCCTTGACACCAAAACAGTTTGGTGCAAACCCGATTTACCGGTTTGAATTAAATCTTGCAAGTAATCTGGAGACATAACAGAGAGGTAATACAAAGGTATTTATTGCTACTTATTGTCCCTGATCAAATAAACTAAGGATAAATATCCAAATTCAAATTTGAAACGCCAATCGTGATTTTCGTTTGTGTATGTTTGTTTTGTTTGCGCATCGTTATTGATGAGGTGGAATTAAATGCGACTGCATACAAGTGAGAGGTTTAACTAGCTTTCAAACCAGTTTTAATCCACCATTTTCTACATAAGAACATATCTGTACCAAGTCAGGAATATGGCAGTTGTTATCAATGTGTTTGAGTCCAGTATTTTTGTGAAGCCATATAAAACACTACTGTATTTCCTGTATCCAATATATTGCTTTTATGCATTTATCATTTATCCCAGTGAATGTTACTTTTAAAATAATACCGAACCAACTACTAGGTAATCGTACTAGATATTTCTCCTGTATATTGAGAAATATTGACGACTTCAAAACAACACTCAAATGAAAATTATGACTTTCGTGTACATTTGATTTGTTTTCGGAATCAGTTCTTTTGTGGCCGTTTTCTTATTGTTTAATAAAGCATCTCAATAGTATTAGTTATCAAATGAACTGAAGACATCTTTTAAAAAATTACGTATTTCCGTGTAATAGAACCTGTAATATTCCTGTAAATTTTAAATTTTAAGATTCTAGTATTCGAATGTCATAAAAGAAACAAAAATTAACAGCGGTATGCTGTACTACTGTTGCCTTTATTTAATACAATATAAAATTTAATATGCATTTCTGGATTCCATGCCACATGACATCTTTACTTTTCCCTCATCATTGTTGACTTTGCAGCTGGAACCTCCATCATGCATATTAGTATTGCATGGAGGTGTCATTAGATCCCCCATATCGTCAGGAATCTGTAATGTAAAAAGACCATTTTTAAAATATGTTTTATAAACACCAAGTGTGGACTCACATATCATGTAAACAAAGAGAATGATATGTAATTCAGTTCGCAAAAAATACAAATTTAACCAAGAAGCCAATTGTTCAGAAAGTTACCACCTTGAACAGTTTAGTATCAATAAAAACGTATTCATGATTTGGTACTGTTTTGTTTTTAACCAGTTTTAATGATAAAACACTGATTTTTGACAACTATTAAAACCTAACTGACATGAGCTGTATATCAGATCAGATAATGTGTGGAATTGTTTGTTGTGTGTGTCTGAAATTGTTGTTTTGACGTTAACGATTTTCTTTAATCTCTCAGAAGATTTACATTGATATACAAAATTCTGTACAAAAAAGGGAAATATGCAATAATGAAACAATTTCTAGTCTGCATTTGTGGGATAAAAATTGTTATTTGTTGACGCCTTTACTTTTGTGGGGGATGCGCACCTTAAGTCACCACTATTTCCCTCAAATTCTTAGACATGAAGGGCGAACGATACCAGAGGGATATTCAAACCAATAAATCGAGAAAAAAAACGGAGAACGCAATGGCTAAAAAAGAACAAGAAAAAACAGACACACAATAGTTCACAAAACACAACATAGAAAAACTAAAGACTACGTAAAACGAACAACACTAAACTTGTGATACAAAGACCGTCTGTATGTTGTCAAATTATTTTTGACGAAACCAAAAATGTTCGTGTGTTTTCTAATCCCTTAACAGGTGCGCGTGCAATCAGTATTTTTTTTTTATTAAAGGATTGTACCGGTATTGTGTTCCCATTCTTTACTGCTTTATATATTTCTTTTTCATCATGCTCATCTATCTGCATCTGCCTATCTTTAGTGGTGTTCATAGAACTACCAAGACTTTGATCATTTTCAGGAATTACTTTGCTTTTGTGTTCAGAAGGTTCGAAGGTCTGGAAAAGATTTTAAAAAAAGAAACATGAAGAGTTTACTTAAAACGTTGCAATAAAAGATCTTTTTAACAAAAACTTTTAAAAGGTTACACGAAAATAAGTAATAGGTGTTGTTATTTGTCTACTTTTAAATGTTTACAAATGTACCAATTTGTAAATGATATTGACATTTATTCTTTGATGTACCAATTAAAGTAGTTACGCCTCATATCATTCAAGCATTTCCCTCTAACAATAATAATTGGTCGGGATCCGGAAAATTTTCCAAACGATGTTGCTATATTTAATTATAAGGGTTATTCAGACGTTGCAATACATTGCTGGTCCAATATTCTTATCTTTCGAAAACTATTTAAAATTCGTAGATCTATATTAATCTTAATGATTATAGGATCACAAAAATGGAATGTCTTAATTTCTAGTATAATAGAAAACAAAGGATATGGGGTATCCATAAATGACACAAAATTAGTTCAGGCACAGCAAAAATAAAACAAAACAAACACACACACAAAAAGCATAGGAACAACGCTTTTATTGCTGTTCTTCATCTCAAAGTCACAGTGAGCCTTCAACACGTAACAAACAAACTCTCACAACTCTCTGCAAGTTTAAAACAACCCTTAGCACCGGCCTGAGTTAAGTTCCTTATTCGTCATTCGGAGCTTGACAAACTGTATATAAATGTAAATTGCAAAAAGTATATAGTGTGCTCAACAAATTTGTCTTAAACAAAGAAAAAGGTATGCTCTATATAATTCACTATTTTGCTTTGTTTCCTAATACTATTATTTTTTTTCCCTTTCACTTGGATAACAGATAATGATGGCGCTTGGAAAAAAGTGGATCTGTTTAAGATAAACACTTACATCTTTCACTGGATTTGGCCAATTATTGTCACCAGAGCCGTCCATGTCCTCAATTTTAACGGGGTTAACGTTCTTATGGTTCGTAAAACTACTGCATCCAATTTTCTTGTCGGCTGCCTCACGATCTTGTCCACTCTTAATAAAGTAATATATTGTTGTTACCATAATATGCGAGTATTTGAATTGATTCTTATTACAAGCATTATTCCTCATTTGGAGCTTCACAAGCTGTAATAATTTGAGTATTGAGCTGTGCTATTTGTCATTATGTTTGTAAAATACATGATACGTATAGTGTAAATTGCTAAAAGTATATAGTGTGCTCAACAAATTTTCATTAAACAAAGAAAAAGGTATGCTTTATATAATTTACTATTTTGCTTTCTTTCCAAATACAATTAAAATATAATTTTCTTTCAGTTAGATAACAAATAATGATGGCGCTTGGAAAAAAGTGGATCTGTTTAAGATAAACACTTACATCTTTCACTGGATTTAGCCAATTACTATCACCTGAGCCGTTCATGTCCTGAAGGTTAACAGGGTCAACTTTACTCTCGATCGTAAAACCACTGCATCCACGGTTCTTGTCGTCTGTCTTATGATCTCTCCCATTCTTAAAAAAGTAATACATTATTGTTACCATTACATGCGAGTATTTATATTGATTTTTAAAACAATCGTTTTCAGTCATTCGGAGCTTGACAAACTGTAATAGCTTGAGAATTGAGCTGTGCTAATTGTCAGTATGATTATAAAATACATCTAACAAATAGATGTAAAATGCTCATAAATACAGTGTGCTTTGCATGTTTTCATTATACAAATAAAAGTATAGTGTTGATTTCATTTATTATTTTTCGTTGTTTCCAAATTCTATTATTAACTAATTTTTATATCGGTTAGACAACGGATGTTCATAGCACTTTGAAAAAAGTAGGTCAGTTTAAGATAAACACTAACATCTTTCACTGGGTTTGGCCAATTCTTGTCACCAGAGCCGTCCATATCCTCACGGTTAACGGAGTCAACTCTCCTCTGGTTAGTAAAACCAATGCATCCAAGGTTCTCATCGTCGGTCTTACGATCTTGTCCTGTCTTAAAAAAGTAAAACAATATTTTTACCTAACAAACTGGCATTTGAATTGATTTTTATTGCAAAGATTATTCCTCTTTCGGAACTTGACAAACTGTTATAGATTGAGTATTGACCTGCGATATTTGTCAGTATGTTTGTAAATACATATAGCATATACATGAATAATGCTTAGGTATATAGTGTGCTTTACATGTTTTCGTTATACAGAGAAAAAGGTAGGCTTAATTTAATTTACTATTTTGCTTTGTTTCCAAATTCTATTATTAACTAATTTTTATTTCTGTTAGACAACAGATAATGATGGCGTTTTAAAAAAAAGTAAATCTGTTTAATATAAAAGAAAATGATATATGTTGAAGTTTAGGAATATTGCAAATTCCTGGGACATGGTTTGAACATTTACATGTAATACCAGATAGATATATAGTTCTTTGAGAAAATATGAGTCATTTTGTACATGTTTTTTACAAAAAATATATAACTTAAATTGATCCCTCAGAAAAGTTATATTTATAACATTGAGGGGTTTTCCAAACCTGATTATGACTTGGGTATGTAATTGTCTCATTGACACACACGCATTTACCACATCTAATTATTTGATTATATCTTGGTGAACAGAGAAAACCATTTCACGAATTAAAGAAATGTCAAAGTACATGTGATAAATCAAGTTTTAATATTATCAAAACCTTTTATTTTATATTTACAAAAACAATTATAATCGCTCGTCTTTAATTTTCAAGTTCGCCTAAAAAATTTGCAAATTTAATATTTCTGATAAAAATTTCAAATCGCTCGATCACCCAAATTTTTGGAGACCAAAAATCCGTAGAACAAGAAATTAAATTGATGTGGCCTTAAACATGTTAAATGTAATTTGTTTTCGATTAGACAACAGATAATGATGACTCTTTAAAAAAAAATTAAAACGAATCTGTTTGAGATATACACTTACATCTTTCACTGGATATGGCAAATTCCTGTCACCAGAGCCGTGCATGTCCTTTAGATTAATGGGGTCAACATCCTTCTGGTTCATAAAACCGATGCATCCAAGATTCTCGTCGTCTGTCTTACGATTTGGTCCAATCTGGAACAAAGTTATACAATATTGTTACCATAACATGCAATCATTTGAATTGGGTTTTTTTACAAGCATGATTCGTCCGTTGGAACTTGACAAACTGTTTTAGTTTGAGTATTGAGCAGTATGTTTGTAAAATACATATAGCATATAGATGTAAAATGCTACAGTGTACTGAACATGTTTTATGACATTAACAATGATTGAGAAAGTGGTAGGCTGATTTGATTTATTATTTTGTTTTGTCTCCAAATTCTATTATAAACTATTTTTCTATTACGGTTACACAACATATAATGATGGTGCTTGGAAAACATAATCTGTTTAAGGTATACTCTTACATCTTTTATTGGTTTTGGCAAATTCTTGTCACCAGAACCCTTCATGTCCTCATGGATAACGGGGTCAATTTGTTTTAATAACAAACATCATATGGCCTTCGGAATTTGACAAGTTATTTTAGCATGAGTATAGCTGTAATTTAAAGACTACCGGCCTTTACAGGACATTTTGGCCATTTTTAAGGTGGCAGAGGTGTCTTCCTACTTCTTCGATTTTGAAGTAGCAGATAACAATTGGTCTAGATCTTCAATGAAAGTTTACAATTTGAGTGTAGCTTGTAATACATGTATAAGACTTGTCATGTTGATATAGATAATTATCGTCGCTGGGCTTCTAAAATGTTGTATATTACAAATTTTTCAAGAAAAAATTGTCTCACAAACAGGCTTTGAAAATTTTGGCAGAATGCATGCTTCCAAAATGTCGTATGTGAAGTTGAACATTTTTGTAAATAGCAGTGAAATAAGAACGTTGACATTTCTGGATTATCGAAGAACTTAAATTATTTTCACAGAAATAAAGAAATGTACAATTATTTTTTTCCCAAAGCCATTCTACAACGATTTTCAAGTTTTCATACAACATTTTGGAAGCAAACTTTACAAACAACTGACATTGGCAATTTTGTAATATGTCTTATTTCACACATTTTGATTGGTCTTACTGTATATTATTTTGTAATACCAAAGATTTCCTCCCGCCCAGACCATTGGTGTCAAAAAGTATTTTTAGCCAAAAAAGTCATATACAACATTTTAGAAGCCCAGCGACGTTATGTGTTTTATCATATTCACGGCTGTATTTAAAAAGAAACACAATATGTTTGTTTGATTCATTTATTCAACTTTGCAACATAAGGGGAGATAACTCAGATTGTAGGTAAGATAGCTGAGATAAAGAAATATTTATTATAGAAAGTGTTGTGAATTTATTTATTTTGATATATAGCAAGAAAACAAGTCCAGTGGCCTTATTTCATTTTATTTTTTTCTTATCTGAAAGCATAATTTAAGAGCTATCTTCTTACATTTTTTTCGTGAAATTCTATAGAGTAATTTTCTTTTCATCCCGCGACGTTGTAATTTCCATGCATAATCTATATAAATTTGATAACTTTGCAAAATCTGTAGCGTGAAAAAAATCCGTTGACCCATACTTTTTATTTAAGGTTTGACAATAGCTTGATAAAAACTATATTTTATCAATTTATCAAAATGTTCCATGGATTTAATAAAGACCCCCATCCACCTTAATAATTTATATTCTAAACTCAATAAACTACTCTACTTTGATGTTGCACATGACCTCAGCTGTTGCAGAACATTCTATTTCGGTTCTTTTTCTAATTTACTTACAAGAACATCCCAACTCTTCAATTCTAGCCACCATTCAATATCTTTGTCTCCCACAATTTGGTTCATAACAGATGTACCTGCTGCTACTGTCTCACTTTCTGATGGTTCAATTACCGTTGAAGTGGTGGAGGGTGGATCCTATATTAAACAAATTCTACACAATTAGAAATTGACAGGTGCGTATTTGCTTTACAAATGATTATTATCATGTAGTAAGTGAGTTAAATATTAATATTTATTATATACTTAGTAGTAAATACAGATAAATTGTATGTGTAATACAATCAATGGCAAGCGTGCTGTATCAGCCACCCGTGATGATATCAGCACGGTTGCAAAAGCTTTACCACACCTTTAATCTGTATGACGTCATGTCAAACCTATAATCTGTATGACGTCATTTTAAACCTTATCTGTATGACGTCATGTCACATAATTAACATCTACTTGAGGTATATGTATATAATAAGGTGTATATGATATGGCTTTTTCAATATCACACACCGTATCAACCCTCAACTAATATAATCCCTCGAGCAGAGCTCTTGGGATTATATTGGTGTCTCGGGTTGATACGGATGCGATATTGAAAACGCCATATGATATTTTCTATAACATGTAGCTAATAATAACAATGACCACTGCCCTTTTCTTGATCTTGATATCTATATCACTAATGGAAAGCTGAATACTAAAATTTATGATAAAAGGGATGATTTTTCATTTCCTATCGTTAATTATCCGTTTTTAGATGGTGACGTTCCCTTGTCACCATCTTACGGTGTTTATATATCTCAACTTGTACGATTCGCTCGCGTATGTAACAATGTTTTAGATTTTAACGAGAGAAATTTATGTATTACTGAAAAATTATTACACCAGGGTCTTCGATATCACAAACTAGTCAAAACATTTACTAAATTTTATCATCGGTATAAAGACATCATTCGTAAATATAGCTCAACATGCAGACTTCTAATACGTTCAGGTATTTCACGTCCAATTTTTTATGGAAATATTCTTTATAAAGCACAAAGGTGTCAGTATTCACCTCAGAAACTTACAAAACCTTTGAATAGACTTATTAAGAAGGGATATAATTACGATACTGTTGTCAAGTCATTAAAGATTGCATATTTTGGCGTTAATATTAAGTCATTGATAAGGTCTTTGCATCGGAACTAAACACATTTATTCTAAAAACAGTTGTTGGCATGACACGGGTTATGTTCTTCTCATATATCTTATGATGGTATGATACTAAACCCCTAACGGGAAGGATTGTGCCTGTTGTTCATATGATGAAATCATAATCTTTCAGTCAGTTTAATTGAAGTCTGGAGCTGGCATGTCAGTTAACTGCTAGTAGTCTGTTGTTATTTATGTATAATTGTCATTTTGTTTATTTTCTTTGGTTACATCTTCTGACATCAGACTCGGACTTCTCTTGAACTGAATTTTAATGTGCGTATTGTTATGCGTTTATTTTTCTACATTGGTTAGAGGTATAGGGGGAGGGTTGAGATCTCACAAACATGTTTAACCCCGCCGCATTTTTGCGCCTGTACCAAGTCAGGAGCCTCTGGCCTTTGTTAGTCTTGCATTATTTTAATTTTAGTTTCTTGTGTACAATTTGGAAATTAGTATGGCGTTCATTATCACTGGACTAGTATATATTTGTTTAGGGGTCATTTGAGGGACGCCTCCGGGTGGCGGAATTTCTCGCTACATTGAAGACCTGTTGGTGACCCTCTGCTGTTGTTTTTTATTTGGTCGGGTTGTTGTCTCTTTGACACATTCCCCATTTCCATTCTCAATTTTATAAATCTTAATCTTTTTTTTATTACTCATTCGTTCAATGTTATTCAACCCAGTAGTCAGCACTTCAGTGCTGACATGAATTATCATCGATATGGTTATAATTATGATTAATAGTTTCCTACCTCAAGAATAGATGACCTCAACTGTATTTGGCAAAACTTTAAGGAATATTTGGTTCTCAAACGCTCTTCAACTTTGTACTTTATTTGACAGTGTTTTTTATTCGAGCGTCACTGGTGAGTCTGTTTGCAGACGAAGCGTGCGTATTGCGTAATTACTTGATTTTTATCCTGGTATCTATGATGAGTTTATTCATAAATGCCCCCAAACTTTACTGGGTTATAACAACAAGGTCACTTTGGTCTGCTTCTGACTCGAATTAAAACTTAAGTCTACGTTTGGCATCAGTTTCGTTGTACGGGATATAAAAGTACCCAACCACGTTAATTAAAAAAAAATGGTTTAAACAGATGCCTGTTGTTAATAGATTGCAAGGATATCTGCATGTTGACAACCATTGCAACAACTAAGGGACAGTATATTGCCTGTTTAAATGCAAAATGTCTGTCCCTATTCTAATATACTCTCATTTTCAATTGATTGCCCTAATTTAACCAACCTTCATCACGGAAAGCCCCTATTACATGATCTTCTTATTGTATTATCTGCTGTAAAAAGGTGTCTTAAGTTATATATGAAATATTTGCCAATATACGTTAAGCTTCCAAAAATTATTATTCAATCATTCATAGATATTGTCTTAATGTTGTAACTGAATATTCCGTGTTTATTTGCTTACATTATCATCAATAGCCTCGTTGTTATGGTTATCCATATTGTTTCCAATTTTCGTCTTTATTCTTGAACTGTAAAATAATTCAATCAGTTATTTGACGCCTTTCAAACGCTTCGGGGATGCACCCTGGGTAAAATATTGTTAACATGTATATCAGTTTAAGAATAATTTATTAATGTGAACGGTTACTTCTGTCTCATCAACATTTACCTGTTAGTTAGCCAAAAATGAGCAAACTTAGATTGGTGACATCCACAAAGGGTGCATGTATGGATCAGGAAGTGTATCTTTTTAAAGCTAGTGACGTAAATCCCAGTTTTTGATTTCTTGATTGTATTTTTGTCTTTCCATTGCAGTGTATTAATTTACTGTAAATTCAGAAGTTATTGCGTTCATTTATTATTGCGATTTTGTCATTTTAAATTAAATGCGATTTTAATTATTGCGATTTTGAGAAAAGTCATGCTTAATTCAGTTAAGATATTACAAAATGCGAGTTTTAATTATTGCGTTTACAACTCTGTCGCATTATTCGCAATAATAAAAACCTCGCAATAATTTCTGAATTTACAGTATTTTGTTCGTCTTTTAATGTGGTTTCTGTTCCCAAAATATGGTATTATGTTTTCTTTTTCAAGCACGATAATGTAGAGTTAACATTAAAAAAAGTATTGTTGGTAGAAACTATTGTTGTTTTTGTATTTAATTCTAATTATATTTCTTTTTAAAATCTTTTGCAAATTGTTGACGGATGAGCATACCGTGCTTCTAAAGGGTTAAGCAAACACGGCAGGAGATTCTCACCATGTCGATGAATCCGCCCTACCTTTTTGTTATTTAACTTTTTAAATATAATTAATTACTAACACCAGTAATGCAAGCAAATAGTAAGTTATGACCATTAGTTTTTTTTGTTTTTTTTTTGCAACACATTACAATTAAATCAATTACAGCATATACATATCGATATGTCGTATATAAGTCTAAATTATGTTACCTTAACTTTCAACGTATTTAATGCGTATGAGGAAAAGTTTCAACTGATATAATAAATCACATGACTTTAATATAAATAGTAACTTACTATTTTGAACTACTAAGAAACGAAAGCAAAAGTTCATTTGCCAATTTTGTATTTTCCGTAAACAGTTTCGTTCTTTTGTTGTACTGTTATACCACTGTCCCAGGTTAGGGGATGGTTGGGATCCCGCTAACATGTTTAACCCCGCCATTCTGAATGTATGTGCCTGTCCCAAGTCAAGAGCCTGTAATTCAGTGGTTTTCGTTTGTTTATGTGTTATATATTTGTTTTTCGTTCATTTTTGATACATAAATTAAGCCGTTAGTTTTCTTATTTGAATTGTTTAACATTGTCATTTCGGAGCCATTTATAGCCGACTATGCGGTATGGACTCTGCTCATTGTTGAAGGCCGTACGGTGACCTATAGTTGTTAATTTCTGTGTCAATTTGGTCTCTTGTGGAGAGTTGTCTTATTAGCAATCATACCACATCTTCTTTTTTTAAATTCATACAATTTTAACTAAATTGCACTGATTGAAATATATGTTCCAATATAATTACATAATGTAATAAAAAAAAAAGTGTGTATCATTATGAGCGTCTCAACATGATCTAACCGGAACTTAAATCAATGTTTATATAATTTCTCTCTATAATAAAAATCATAAATAAACATGGAAAATCTAAATCTCTAAATAGGTCGATTGCCATGAGAATAGTCGAAAATGACCCTAAATCTCGTAACAGTCACAGGACATACTTTTTTTTTCTTTCTTATCAAATAGTTTTAAAGAAATTATGTCATGTATGTTTACAACCGTCAAACCCGTACTGATTTATTTTCATGTGACGTAGTGTAATGTTCCTATTTTATCACATATGTAATCTGTGTTTAAAAATAGATGTGTATCATTATGAGTGGTTTCATGTGATTTTTCTGGAAGTAATATTGCTATAAATAAACATTCCCACAATACTCAAAATCATAAATAAACATGGAAAATCTTCATATATTAATAGATCAATTGCATTGTGTATAGTCTAAACTACATTGAGTCTCGTTCTGTAACTAGGACATACTCAAAATTAAAATTTACTAAAGTAACTAGTTATTTAAATTCGATTAAAATGTATACTTTCCTTTTTCATGTAGCTCTATTTTCATCGGATGATAATGTACTTTCACATGTTATTTGTCACTTTACCCCCTCCCCCTAAATTTTTGGGATTCGATACCCAATATCATTGTTGTTCATTCCATATATGACATGAATGACAGGGACAATATTTAAAACAAATGTTTTGACGACACCTAAAAAATGTTAATGTCAAATAATAGGGGCTGTTCAGGAAGGATTTGCTGAGATGAATTGCAAACAAAACAGAAAACAAGACTCAGTCTGAAAAACACGTGCGCCATAAAACACTTGTTATTTCGTGAGCTTAACAAGGAGAGGAAACAAGACAAACAAACTTTCGATGCACTTTTTTGGATTATCTCGTGACGAACGCTATAAGGCGAACATAGGAGAGTCAATGATGTCAATGATGTATAAGAAGCAGTGAAACCGTAGAAGAGGTATATTATCAAAAGGACTGACAAATAATAGATAAATTCATCTTAGGACCACTTAGTTAGACGAACTTGTACCTTTATTCCTTGATAATTTCTACATATAAATTAACAGTTTTTGTTAATACAGTGTATGTTAATTTTCTTTGATAAATTGGGTAAGAATGCCATAAATTGATAAAGCAAACTATGACATAAACATATAGTTTTCAGAGAAATGGATGGGGTAAACATAGGGAACACGTATGAGGAATAAAATCTAAACTACATGATGAGGAATGGAGACACAAAATGAACAATAACATTGCTGTTCCTTTTTCTTTTTTTTTTTCGTCATATATGAATACCCCATATCCTTTGTTTGTTTGTTTTTTCTATTACACGAACCTACGATAGATCTTTGTTCAAGGCATTATCAAGCAGTTTTAACAATACCTCTAGTAGATTCAAACATCATTGCATGAAGAATTTATACTGCAATGTGACATACCGATTGTGTGTTCAGTAATGAATACTGACATAACATTCCGGTGTCTATTCAGGTGTCAGACCACCAATTTATTCCTCCAATTTAGAACGTATGTAAAAGTAGCCCTACTCTCACATAAAAGAGTGATTCTGCTGTCATTGTTAACTTAAACCTACCAACAAATTTCCAGAAATGAAACTTTTGGTGAGAGAAAAATATATTTAGATCATTTTGAGCCAAAATTCACTTGTGTATGAGCTTGTATTAAAAAATCAGAATAAAGGCACTTTATAGCATTCCAATTAAAGATTTATTTTTTTTGGAGTATTTCTGTTCGGCGGTTCGTTTTTGTATGAGAAGATTCTGAAAGTATGTTGAAGATTAGAAAGCTGATACATTTATATATCAGGATAAACCTGGTTTCTATGAAGTTAAAGCTGTGAAAATTGAAAAAATTGGTTGAACAGACAGGGATTTTTAATTGGTGGTGTGACACCTTCAAAATGAAATGCTTATAACATTTTTTGATTGATTAATTGAATATTATAAATAGGTCAACTGTACTCATTCTCGATAATTGCGCAAAAAAAAACTCGATAGTTTTATTTATAATATTTATAATTCTGATTGATCTTCTATGATGTACTTTCTAGAAATATGGGTTAAAATGAAGTTTGTGTATCACGCAGAGAACGCAACCAAATGTTTATTCATTTGAATTAGACAATACATTTTACATGTATTCAAATTATTAGCATACACAAATTAAACATATATATAAGGTATCAAATATCCTTGTTAAAATTCTAGACATACATATGTAAACATAAGGATATGACGGGCATAAAAAAATCTGTAGAAATGTCTTTAACATCAAAAGTCATCAAAAGTCATCACATACATTTAAAAACAAATAATGTTATAGTAATAATGTATATTGTAATTGTGTTATAAGTACTTACATTTTTTACACTTAAGGTAATAATATAAAATGGCTTTTGCATAAACTGCGTACTAGCCAATATTACCTCATATACTATATCTGCATTGTTATTGATTTTAACTGAATTTCATTGGTTGAACTGATTTCCTTTTTATAAAGGTTCAGCGGAGAAATAGAAAAAAAAGTCGCAATCTTCGTGATAAAGTATAAAATGATTTGAAAGAGAATGATATTCTTATTTGAATTACTGATTTTTATCGAACGTTAATTCATGTTGTGCTTGAAATGTATATTACAGAAATTACAGAAATAGATTTTATTTTTTTAACATTGTCTTTTCTGTTTTTTCATATCGCTCACAAACTATATAGACGACATACGTATATTTACAAAAAAACGAAACCAAAAGAAGAATCATTTCCAAAAAACAATTACATATTTTCACATGTAATAGATAGTACTATAATATATGTAGGTCAAAATAAGTTTGAAAATATACCTTTTTAATTGTGTCATAGTAATATACAACTTTTTCAGTGCATCTACTTTTTTTATAATATTTACTCTGAAAAGCATTGTCATTCAAAGGCAAATGCACATTACATTCATTTCATATCATGAATCACTAAATAGTGTTATCCTTTTGAAAATAGAAATTGCCGAATATGTTATGTATACACTTCGTTTCAATTTTCTTATATTTTTAACAATCGGATATAAATATATTGATTGATTACACAAAAAAAAGCATAATACAATGTAGGATTTCCTAAATCTTTTTTATTTTCATTTATTCAAAGAAGATGTGGTGTGATTGCCGAAGAGACAATTCTCCAAAAAAGAACAACTGACATAGAAATAAGCAACTATAGGTCCCCGTGCGGCCTTCAACAATGAGCAAAGCCCATACCGCAAAGTTAGCTATAAAAGGCCACAAAATTACAATTTAAAACCATTTAAACAAGAAACTTAACGACCTTTTTATGTTTAAAAAAAATTAACGAAAGCAAAAATATAACACATGAACAAACGACAACCACTGAACTACAGGCTCAAGATAAACGAAAAAAGTAATATTGCTAAAAAGAAAACTAACAATACTGTAACACGTTGTTAAGGTGATAACCATCGTAAGTGCCCAAAATTTGTTCTATCATAATACGGCCATCGTGTATTATTTACGAAGTTGATACAGAATATTTATCAACCAGAACGTTGTACCTTCCACACTTCCTGTACTTTTTTAGAAAAAGGACGAGACATTATTAACATATCACTAGTTCATTAAAGTCTGGGTAACAGCTTTACGCTATGGAATAACAATGCAACATACATAAAACGAACCAGAAGATAACAACTTTCATATTCAAACAAGCATTTTGATAGTTTTGCAATACATAGTCATAAAATTAATTGTACTTGAACAAAATGCTAACTTGATCTATTCAGCACAAAATCAATAGACGAAAACAAAAATCGAACTTGGTCTGTATCATGTCATGATAAAACAGTATACCAAATATATCAAATATTAAATCAATATTTTCGAGCACGAAGAAAAAAGTGTGGAAAACTGATTGCCTGGACTGACTGATGAGCTCAGACAGATAGACTGACAGACGAACGGACGGAAACCTGAAGTTCCCTTCGACTTGGTCGGAGGGGACTAAAATAAAAAAATGTATCAGTCAACAATTTAAAATATTTTTCGTTTTGTATTTTCCATAAACATGTATCACAAACATATTCAAAAATTGAACTAATCGAAATGTACGTTCCCATTTTATTCCATATGCAACCTCAGATTTAAGAATATAAGTGTTTTCATGTGATTAAACCCGGAAAGTCAATGATTTTTATTTTAAAATTTGAGAATACGCATGAAAAACGCAGCCAAATGTGGAATAACTTCATTTTCTATTCATACTTTTTGTTTAAATTGTGTCAATATAAAATAAAAAAAAGTATGAATATATTTTACAATCATTGAAAAAAAATAGCATTGTTAAAATTTACATACACATATGCAAAGGTAAAAGTGGCATAACGTTTTATGATCAAATTTTTGTCAACAGCAAAAATATGTTTAATTGTTAACGGTAAATATTGTGATTATTTTAAAAGTACTTACATGTTATTTTGTTATTTAAAGTTAATATTTTACAACTGATTTGGTATTTACTGCGCAACAAACAAAATATTTAAAACAAATATGCAATACATATATATAGAATCATTTGTTGAATGCATTTCAGGTGTGCTTGTATGTATATCTTACCTTATTTTTGTACTTGTAATTCATGAAGAAATTGGTCTGTTCAATTACTATGATTAGCATATTAAACTAGGAAATGTTTATTAACGCTTACTTTTTGAACATTAACTATATATTTATTAATTTGTGTATGAACACTTCATATCACTCAGTAACTTCAGTTTTATTCATTTTTTTATGGGCAAATCAAGTTCACTAGATATAAAGAAAATATACGTGTAATTCTTTCAAGTTTACAAAAACGAAACCAAAAGGAAAAATGTTTTTGATAAATCAGGTACAAGTGTCAGTATATAATAGCTCTAATTTAAAGACAGACAGTTCAAAAGACTCTGATTTCATGTCCGTGTTTTGTCCTTTTGATTAATCAGCTCTTTAATATTTGGTTTATGTTCTAGATTTCCAAAATATATTTGCAACGATCTTCTCTGTCGAAACGATCATCTGGTGCAGTAAAATTGTTACTGTTTGTATTATAAAAATGTGATATGATAATTAACTAGAACGTACAACACAACACGTAATAAAACCAATCAGTCGTGCGCCTTCAGACAGGAACATTATTGAAACAATTAGGCAGTTTCGGCTTTTTTATGTCAAACATTGAATATCAATTTGCAATCGTAATAAAAAAAAAAATTAAACTTTGTAACAGATAACTTGATACAACATATATATTTCTATGGTTTGCATCAATGAATTAAAAAAATAGAGAATGATTTAGTCATGTATTTAATACATAAAATATTTTCGAAAATTAATTATCCGCACATATGCCTTATTTTTATTTAGCTGACTGTATGTTTTATAATTGACATTTAAGATACACATTTATGGTTGATATAAATAAAAAAAAATCCTTTTTATCAGTGCAATCGATTAATCGTTACACAATGGTTTAGAAAAATAGAATCTATTATTTTATTTTTATATTTTTTTAATTTAGGTTCAAAGGTTTTGGCAATATATTTTATAATTACATTAAAGTAAAAATAGTCATAGTTTTAAAAATACATTTCTTAATACATGTCAACAAACATTTCTTAGAATTTTATGTATGGAAATCTCTTTTATCTTCCTTATGTTTGAATGTATATGATACAATTAGTCTGGGCAGACAAAGCAGTTCTTCACATACAGATTAGTTGAAAGGTAATATTCTGTCTGTTTGTAGGAAACTTTAATATTCAAATCTAAAATATAGACTAACTAGTATGAATTTCATACTATCACATATAGTTTTGTTTTGTATTTTTAGCTATACAAATTGAATACAAATTGAATACGTTTGTTGATATAAATAAAGGCAACAGTAGTATACCGCTGTTTAAAACTCATAAATCAATGGATATTATATATATATTTTGTACTTAAAATTCACCAAATATTATAAAGGTCAACGGATAATTTAAAGAAGTATGTTTTAAATAATGTCAGTACTACTACCGTCGGTAGCGAACAGTCCAGTGGTTACCCATTTATAGCATTGAAAAGTACACTCGATAAAAGTGCGTCCTGTGCAGTTTTATATGGTTATCTTAATTGTGACTTTTCATAAAAATGTAAAGCCACAGATGTATAAATTTTCAGACTATACAAAATTTCAAAGCGGAAATAACATGTACCTGGATATAGAAATAATTTGAAATATACTTTAATAAAACTATTAAACTTAAAGAATGATTACAAGAGGGACGAAAGATACCAGAGGGACAGTCAAACTCATACACCGAAAATAAACTGACCATGGCAAAAAATGAAAAAGACAAACAGACAAACAATAGTACACATGACACAACATAGAAAACTAAAGAATAAGCAACACGAACTCCACTAAAAACTGAGGGTGATCTCAGTTGCTCCGGAAGGGTTAGCAGTTTATTTTCGATTTATGAGTTTGACTGTCCCTCTACTACCTTTCGTTCCTCTTTTGTCGAACTAGATGGGAAATTACCAAAAAATACTTGTTATCATCAGCCAGTCTTTATATTGGTATTTTTAATATTGTCATGTAGGTTAGAGGTTTGAATAGCAATAAAACCAGGAAAAAAACCATTTTTTCTAAAATGTCCTGTACCCAGTCAGAAATATGGCAGTTCTTATCAAATAGATATAGGAAGATATGGTTTGAGTGCCCATGAGACAACTCTCCATCAAAGTAACATTTTATAAAATGTAGACAATTATAGGTCAAGGTACGGCCTTCAACATGTAGCCTTAGCTCACACCGAACAGCAATCTATAAATTGCCTAAAAAAATCATAGTGTAAAACCATTCAAACGGGAAAACCAACGGTCTAATCTATATAAACTGAGAAACGAGAAACACGTATGAACTACATTAACAAGGGACAACCACTGTACATCAAATAGTCTGTTTCTACGTATGATGGCGTTTGTTTTTGTTCCACTTTAGTGTTTATGCTGTTATGTTGTTATGTCTTTCCCATGGTTTAAGTTTATAACCCGGATTTGTTTTCGATTAATTGATTTATCACTACTGAACAGTAGTATATTTGTGTTGCCTTTATTAATTGATATATCTGGCTGATATTGGATTTCTACAATCTGATAACCGGTTCGTTATAGAAACGTAGTTTGTCTATATAAGACAATTACTAAAGGGTGTCGTTCGAAACTGTTGAATAGCAATATCAATAATCAAATTGAAAATCTTTAAAAATCCAAAATTATAAACATCATCATAAGATATACCTTGCCTATGTGTAGAATTTATTTATAAATATCCAATGGTTTCAAAAGCTCTCAGATCGTACTTAGTGTTTAGATATTGTTGTTGTGATTTACAAGTAAACCTCCACTTCCACTTCCGATAATTTGTTTCATCCCGCTACATTCTATATGTAAGTGCCTGTCCCTAATCATGAGCTTGTAATGTCATTTCTTGCTGTGTTATATGTTTGTTTTTTTTCTAATTTTTGGAATATTTTCAGAATGTTAGTTCTCATTTGAATTATTTAACATTTTGAGATTTCAGGCATTTTGTAGCTGACTATGCGGTATGGGCTTTGCTCAGTGTTGGAGGCCGTATGGTGACATATCATGTTTAATTTATGTGTCTTTTGGCCTCTTGTGAACATTTTTCTTATGGGCAATCACACCACATCTTCTTTTATATGTAAACGCCTTACACTAATCGATTTTAAAAGGAGAGAGTCGAGTACTCACAACTATTGGAAGCGATTTCCTGGATTAACCTTCATTAGGAACGCTCATAGAATGCTTTAAAACCAAGCCTGTCTTAGAACTGAAACAGTGGACTCAAATCAATAAATGTGTTCGTAGATAGTAGATGTTTTTGTGTTCTGTTAAATTGTTCCTTTTAAAATTGTTAAACGATGATGACTGATGTACCCATATTTTGACTATTATATTTATTGTGTCTGTTTATTTAACGCATCAATGCAAAAATATCGGAAATTGATGAGACTGTCATTAAAGTGAGAGGGTTAGCGCTATAGAACCAGGTTTAATCCACCATTTTCTACATTTGAAAATGCCTGTACCAAGTCAGGAATATGACAGTTTTTGTCCATTCGTTTTTGATGCGTTTTGTTATTTGATTTTGCCATGTGATTATGGACTTTCCCAATTGATCTTCCTCTAAGTTCAGTATTTTTGTGATTTTACTTTTTTCCAAACCAAAAGAAACATGATGTTATGAATGAAATGTCAATAGCTAAAACTTCCAGCATGCTACATTGTGTATATGTTACAAGTTCTCTGTTTTCAAATCAGTATGCTTTCGTGATAAATAGACTTAAAGGAAAAATATTATCAAATATGTTTGAGACATACATAGGAAATACCACAATCAAGGAAAGCTGTAGATGTTTGAAATTGTTATCCATAATAACTATGAATTTTAAAAGACTTAAAACCTTTAGGCAAATTGTAAGTTTAAACATATCTAACTTTTAGTGGCCATTGTTATATTATAGTTTCTGTGTGTGTGACATTTTAATGTTGTGTTTCTGTCGTTTCGAATTTCTCCTCTTATATTTGATGCGTTTCCTTCAGTTTTAGTTTGTAACCCGGATTGTTTTTTTCTCAATCGATTTATCAATTTTAAACAGCAGTATAATACTGTTGCCTTTTTTACATTATCTTGTTTGAAAAAATATGGATACGAAAAAAAGTGTAAACTAGTAAATTCTTGTAGTAGAAATTTATAACGAAAATATCAATTTTACAGAAAAGATATATTTATATATATTATTTACTTTCATTTATACGAAACCAAAAGTACAAAAAGGTACATTTCTTTTCTTTCAAATGAAAATAATTACTATTAGTACAATAAAGTCCACTAATATTAGCAAATTGTGTTTATGACTAAAGACTACATATTCGTCTACTTGAAAAATTTAACTTATCCCGACTCCTGTAGACTCCAAATTTACTTAGTATGAAGAAAACATAGTATAAGAGATGTTCAAACATTTGTACTTAGACATGGTGTTCTGAACCACAAACAAAGCTACTCACACTACTTTATAGGGTAATAATTATTAAATAAAGTATTTGGTATGAATAAACGAAACTGAGAATGAGAACAGCCAAGGCCAAAAATGAAGCAGAATAACCAAATCCCGGAGTCGGGCATCAGTTGGTCCTTACATGTACACAATAATTTATACTAGTTCAGTGAAAATGAATGTCACACTAAACTTCAAAACATGTAAATGAACCAAAGTAAATAAAAAACTTATAAGACTAACAAAAGTCAGATGTTCCTGACTTGCAACACACAAAGATGCCCCCCCTTATCCATCAAGCCAATGTGGATAAACAACAGACAGAAATATGCATAGCAAATTTTACCTTAAAAGAAGTCCAAAACATGATGTATCTCGATTTATAAAATGGGAAAGGTTTTAACTGTTGATAAATTTACTATACTTCAGTTGTATCTTCTCTTAAAAAACAAATATGGTTTTAACTTTTCAAATACTTTTGGCCACTATTATCAGTGATAAAGCGTCTTGTTCAGTTAGTTAAATAGGTCATTTTACTCTTTTAATTATGTACCATAAGTATATGTTTTACATTTGATTTAAAATTCAGTTTCGGATTCGTTCGTAGATTCATATTTCCGACGTTTTATTCCGGAATTTATATTTTCAGAAATATTGAATTTCTGAAATTATTTGTTTCTGTGGTTTTTTTTCAAATTATTATTAAGATAGGATGATCTGGTGCAGTTAAATAGGCAATTTTACTCTCTATTATTATATACCATAAGTATATTTTTTACATTTGATTTAAATTCAGTTTCGGGTTCGTTCGTAGATTCATATTTCCGACGTTTTATTCCGGAATTTATATTTTCAGAAACTTTGAAATTCTGAAATTATTATTTCTGTGTTGTTTTTTTTTTTAATTATTTTTTAGATATGATTATCTTAAGACACATTATAAGATGTCATGAATTTAGGACAAAAATGCAATATATACTAAGTTAAGAAAGCTTCATGAACACAAATTAGGACACAAATTAAGTATTTTTCCCATTTGCTTCATTCCTAGATTTTTTATCTACCTTGTCGTATATATCATTGTATCATATGTATGTATAATTTATGTTTAACATTAATGAATATTCCTAAAGGAAAAATGATAAGTTAGAATTATAAAACTATAAACACTACTAGCGTATTAATGCTATCGTTCGAAATGAAGACGTATGTTCAAATGACTGTTAGACTTTCAAAAAATATGAAGTTCACGTCAAGTGAAAGTAAAAGTAGATTTTTAAGTTTCTAGAAATCTTGTCACTAAGTACCTTTCGATATAGTAAATGTTAAACCAAACAGATTTTAGTGCATAAAAAAAGTAACTTCGTCTGGTAAGTATAAATAAACTACTTTATTTCTGTTTTTACTTGCGTTGTCAATACTAGTATATCTATACCATAAAGTAATAGTTTACCCATTACAATTTTCAGGTGTCCTTTTTAGATCCTTTGATTTAACATATTTGTTTTATTTGGATTCTTTTTGGTATATAATACTTTGCATTACTGACAAATCAGACTGATATATTTACAATAAAGGGGTTGAATCAAATTGTATTTGAAAGTCAACACAGTCTCTTTTTACATTAACTTTATATTTTTTATGTGATTCTAGACATCGACTCGGTTATTTGTTTGACCTAGAACACCCTATTATTATTGACCATCATTACCCTTTCAATGTATGTATGAACCACATGTTTTTAAAACATACTCAACTGTGCGTCTAAGCAAAGTTGACCTTCAATGAATTAGGGTATTCTGTTAAAAAGGAAAACAACAAGTTATCAATTTTAATGCACTCGAACCTTCATCAGGAACAATCAAATCCAAATAATTGAAAGCCAAGGATGTATAAGAACCAACACAGTATAATAGCAATACGACTAAACAGGAATTTACGATAGCCAAATCCATCTGAGGTAAACTTTGTATGAGGGAATTTAAACCTGAGTTTCTTCATAAAAGAAAGGCGAAAAATACTATAATATAAGTCCTAGATAATGTTTTACCCATGTCTCCTACTATTCTTTCAAATATTTGTGTTAAAATTCCTGATGAAATTGAATCAGCAGGAAAGATGCTTCGGACACATGAAGAATATAAAAATTATATTAAATGTTTATTTCATTTTTATCCTTTGATTTGAATTGAAACTATAGGATCATTGTCAATGACCCTTAGGTATCTGTTTCCTATTTTAAACAACAAGAACATAAACGGCAAAATATAATCAACTCTTGTTCCCTACTACTTAAACTGGATCCACTTTAAACATAGAAATCCAGCAATTCAACGATATGACTCCTTTGAAAATTTAATACAGATAATGTCGAAGTGGAATTTGCATATTCGGAATAATACAAACTGTTTATAATATTAAGATTCTATTTTTACTGAAATACAATTGAGAATGGAAATGGGGAATATGTAAAAATAGACAACCCTGGGGGAAATCTCTTATTAGGCATTAAGATTAGAACGATCATATCATAGGGAACAAGTATCCTATGTTTCAAGTTGATTGGACTTCAACTTTATAAAAAAAAATACCTCGACCAAAAACTTTAACCTGAAGCGGAACAGACGGACGAACGAACGGGCGGACGGACGGACGGACGGATGCACAAACTTGAAAACATAATGATCATAAATGTGGCATAAAAACACGTATCCTCGTATCGACCTTATACAAAGGCTACAAAATCAATACACTGGGAAAAGAGCAAAAATTCACTGGACTGATTGTTAAAGAAATAGATACACCACATTGCTAAGTGTTTTTGTCACTTCATAATAATTAGTTTGGCAAATACAATTAAATATCTATTTTTAAAACAAAATAATTATTCTATTCAAATCAATAATTGTATCACATATTACATATTTTAGGACAACTGCAATATCATGAATAAAACTATTTATGTGTTTCTATATAACAATAAGGCATGAATTCCATTGTAACCTATGACTTGTTATTGTGTAATAATTACATACATGGCTAGTGTTTAAACTACGAAGAAATGACATTCTTTTGGCACATAAGATTCATCAACATAAAGGTAAGTATGTGCTTTTTTAATATCATTACAATATTATAAAATATCTTGTCTTCTATTTGAATTTGTCTCAGACTGATCACTCAAAACTAAGATTTATGTTTAATAAAGTCACAAAACGAAAACCAAAGTATTAAGGTTGGAATTCAATTGACGCCTAAAACTTTCTGTTTGTATTATCGTTTGTATGAATAACTTGATATCATGCCAACTGGAGTTGTTCATTGGTGTTGAAATCTAAAACACTTTAGGTGATATGATTTTAAATTATGGTACATCCTTTTTTTGCTGTTTTTTAGTTATTGTACCTCAGTTATCATTTTCTATATTAAATAGATATACAATATTTGCATTATTTCAAATGGTAAGCAATTAAACTTCATTGAAACTATTCAACTGCAAGCGTCATTATATTTCGCAAAAATTCAACTGTTGCTACGGATTTGGCAAACTGTTTTTAACAATTCATTCGAGATTATCGTAATTTATCTCTATTGCCTTCGATTCCCGAGTCCTTCGAACCCACATCAAGTCGCATCAGACGACAGAATAATGGAACAATGAAGGCGATTTGCGATTGTTACTTTCAACAAAAGTAATGACCGACCGACAGAATGTTGTTCTGTTGTACGGAAGAGTTAGTTTATTGTCCCCTCGGATACAACTATTGTCCTCGTTTAATGCCTAAGGGCAATGGTTACACCTCCGGGTAACAATAAATGTTCTATTCATTCTTCTCATCCCAGTAAAAAAGGAAAAACTATTTACATCCGAGCTCCTTGGTTCTACTAGGGGTGACCTGAGCCGGATCATCCCTACCAGATCCCCCAGCTTGAGTTTCTTTGTTTTGCATGCTTACCTTTGTTTTGTAACATTTTGGCAGGAATGGCTAATCCACAATAAAACTTAGAAATATTTATTGAGAAAAGACACTTTCAAAATTTATGTAGAAAAAAATCATTGTCTCTACTGGCATTCGAACTCAAGACCTTTAGCATATCAACCCACGATACATATCCCTACACCAGGACGACTGGATACCAACTCTCAATAATTTAACATATTTAAAGGAAGCAACATATATTTGGAAGTGGGGCGAGTAGGCAGACCTTTGTTGAGTGGGATTTTAACCCTTTTCATAAATAAGGCGAGTTGTCATACTGATTGTTAAATGGCACTTTACACTTTTCATAAGGGGGCAAAGTATGAAACAAGAGTGGGACAATATTTTATAAAGTGGCGATTGTGCATTGGCCGATTGGCCAGTGGGGCGAGTTGACATGGTTTCATATTTATATCATTATATATATTAGTAATATTTAAAGTATATTATATTGGTTGTGCGGCGTTCTAAACTAGATTTTATGAATGGTAAATGTTTTTCGTCTTATCTCCGGCCATCGGAGTGATCTGACACTGACACACCAAGTCCTCGTGGGATATAACTATTACATAAACACCAAAAGCAGGAAATATAAATAACACAAAACATTTGGTGCGTCTGAACCGTTTTTTCCAGATTAAACATCATCAAGGCGATGTGTAAATACCGAATGAAAATATTGAAAGCCTCCTTTTTAATGAGAAAGATAAGCATGGTAAATACTGTGGATTTGTTATAATTATTCGTTGTATTTCGTCGGGATTCGAACTCATGCTACTTGGATATTGAGACAAAAGCACCTGCACTGTGCCCATCGCTCTAGACTACTCGGCCACCTACAGTCAGGATCCTACTTCGTCAAAATTATCTCCCCATTACGCCAGTTCATTTTCACAATCGTAGAAATGGAAGCCATTGTAGGGATGACGCGCTACCAATTTTGCTCTTGGAAACCGATAAATTTATCCACATTGCACCAGTACGATCCTTATATGTGAGTTTTATAAGAGAAATGTATCAACTCGCTAATGAGCATCAGTTAATGATCTTGTATGCATTGATTTAACTTAAAACTATTGTCTGATCGGTTGTCGGGTGGAATTTTCGAAAATTCACAAACATTTAAAAAAAATTATAATTAAATATTTCGTGGAAGGGCAGAATAGATTTTTGTAGTGGTTGAAGACTATAAACCCTAGTTATCATACACAAAAAATTATAATTTTTCGAACATATGCATTTTCATCATCCAACTTGAAAGACTGTCGTCAAGTACTTTTAGTAAAATAATAGCTATTCGAACACACCTACTCTGTTTTTGACAAATTGTGATTCATTAGATAGGTATTTCACTTGACCCATATATTTCATCTTTTAGTACTGTGATTTTTATAAGTTATAAAGTCAATCTGTAGCTTTGATATATAAAAATGATAGAATCTGAAGCGAGACGGTGTATGAAATATTCTTGCTTTGTACGATACCAAGACAAAATATTCAACTCAAACACGCCCTAACATAAAAAGGTGCACTCGATTTTCTCTTTTCAATACTGTTGTTACCCATTTTTTGGATTTTTTTCTTGAGTCACATAATAGAAGGGCAGATACGAAAATTACTGAACTAATAGATTGATATGTTTTCCGTCCGTGGTAATATTTTAAAAGAAATCGGAGGATATGCATTTTCTACATCCAACTTGAAAGATACCCATGTCGTCGACCTGATATCTAATTGTTCTGCTTAAATATGTACTAGATAAATTGAAAATTTATGCAAAAGGTGTTTTTAAAATATAACACTTCGGTATTGAGAAGAAAATTGTAATTTTGTTTGTTTCTATTAACTTTTAAATTTTTTGTCACTATAGTAAACATTATAGTACACATTTATCGCCTTCTCTAACAAAGAGCTTCGATTCTTTTGTTCTATTTCAACCGGGTTTCCGACTGCCTAGACTGAACTGACATTTGTTTTCACTTTTGTTTCATTCTTTAGGGAGCAACCATTTAACTTCAAGAGGGGCTGGGTTATGGTTTTATGTCCGAGTCAGAATTGGTTTTCGCGCAAAGCTTTGTGATCAATTTTATTTAGTTTTTCAACGTTATAAACCAAATCATTTTTTCTTCAATATTCAACACTATAACGTATGGGGAATATCTGGATTCAGAATATTTTGTTGTGTCATCTGTTTGAACAGAACATTCTTTTCATCAAATTTGGGATCAGAACCTTTTTAGAAAAAAAACATAACCCCTATCGCCACCACCAACCACCACTTGAAGTTAAATGGTTGTGCCCTAACTAAAAATCTTTCTATCAAAAAATATGAAGTAAACAAATGAAAATAAAAGTACATTTTTTTTTTTGTACCCTTCGTTTTAAGAAAACGTTAAAACGTACAGGTTTCGGCGAATTGGTTTTGTATTATGTATTTAATAATTTACTTAATTTCGGCTTTTAATTGTGTTGATGGTGTCAGTTAACAAATATTAATATTGTACTGAAAAGTATTTAAAACTTTTGATTTCAATTCTCTCAAACAATTTTGCTTGATATTGCTTAATATTTTATTACATTTTTGGGTAAGTGATAAAACATAATGATAAATGTATTGTGACTATGTGAAAGCTGATAATAAAATACTCTTTTAATCAAATTTTGATTTAAAATGCAACAAACTGACTTTTGATGCAATTGCTTGTGGAGTTTTAATTCCCGAAGGGTTTTACCAGCCCAGTAGTCAGCACTTTTGTGCTGACATGATTTATCATTGATATGGTCATAGTTATGAATTAACTGTTTACAAAAACTTTAGAATTTTTGAAATAACTAAGGCTTTTTTTCCTCAGGAATAGATTACTTTAGCTGTATTTGGCAAAACTTTTAGGAATTTTGGTCTAAATGCTCTTCAACTTTGTACTTTATTTGGCCTTTTTACTTTTTGGATTCGAGTGTCACTGATGTATGGTGGCCGGTTAAGGCCATTTCGCATTTTCGTCTTTCATATTCTATAGAGAGAAAACGCGAAATCGCGAAGTCAAAAAAGTTAAAGGCGAAGTCGAAAACGCGAAATCGCGAAAAGGCGAAGTCAAAAACGCAAAAACGCAAAGTCAAAACGCGAAATCGATTTCGCGTTTTCGACTTCGCCTTTTCGTGTGTTTGCCTTTTCGACTTCGCGATTTCGCGAATTCGCATTTTCGCGTTTTTGCGTTTTCGCGTTTTCACGATTTCGCCTTTTCGCCTTTTTGCTGTTTTACGATATACATGTTAATATAACATACCATTTTAAATATAATTGGAGACAAGACTACAAAGTATAAGTCATTCAAATGATTGTCATATAAATTTCATACATGTACATGTATCTGTGACGTATTTGAAATATTTTCATAAATTAGACAATTTCTTTACATTCTCTGTTGACAATTACTAAACAAATTTAAAAACAGATGCATTTGCATAAAATACCTTTGAACATACAATTTGCTGGAAGTTATAGTTGCATTTAATGCTTATAAAATTGAGAATGGAAATGGGGAATAAGTCCATGAGACAACATCCGACCTAAGAGATGAAAATAGCCGAAGGCCATCAATGTGATCCCCATCAGAAATATATAATTTATAATTAATAATGTGTCGGTGAAAACTCTGAAACCCTATTGATTATTGATTATTATGTGAAGATGGCAGATATTCAAAATTCTGATACAATTTCTAGTAAATAGGAAATGATGACATATTTAAGATTTACAAATTCTAGTATTTTTTTTTACTCACTTGAATAAAATGTTTACATTATCCTGTAGTTGAAATACAAATAAGGAAACATTGATTAATCAGATAATATATATTTAGCTACTTACGTATTTTATACGAAAACGAAACCAAACATACAAACCATGCGTTTTTGTGAAATAAAGCAAAATAATCTATTTGGTTTCATGAATTATGTCTTATGTATCAGCCCAGTAATTAAAAATGAAGCCATTTTGATTAGAATTTCTAGATTGACAGATTTTTATAAACAAAATTTGTATAATTTCTCCATCAACACAGCTCGTGCTATTCCGCAGATAAATATTTGTGTTCAACCTTATGAATTTAAAATAATTCGACGGATTCCTGGGATAACCATGTAAGGATGGTATCATCAAGAATTCGATAGCTCATCAAAAGGCCATTACCACAACTCAAGCAGCATCTAGATTAATTTTTTTTACGATTTAAGCTCCAAATAATGCCAATGCTAAATGTAAGGTAAAAGTCCGATTTAGTCTTTCCCTCCACTTTTTAAAAATCAAATATCTCAAAAAGGAGTTCCATAACCTTTCAATATTTTTGGCTTATCTTGTTCATTAAATAAATGTTCTTCTGGCTAACAGTATCAATTTTAAATTTTAGATTTTATTAATTTCACCTTATATCATAAAAGTTGCTGGTACTGTTATATCATTCAATTGGCCTTGTATGTATGTCTCTTTGGTGTTTTTGTTGTTGTGCTTTTTACCAATCTGATGAGTAAAGCCGTTTCAAACTGATTTTTGCATTTTGTATATAAACTTCACATCTATCCAAAATTATGGAGAGGGTCAGTCGCTCACTAACATATAAGAATCCGACAATGCACACTATTCTATGATTGTGATCAACAGTTAAAAGTTTTTAATTTGGTGGTAGTATTCTTTTAATTTTTTTTTTTTTTCGTTTATCCTTTTATGCATAAATCTGGGTGTTTGTTTTCCCATGTGAACTATTTGACACTTTTTCCACGCTGATATAAGTGTTGTTCATAGTTCAAGTCTGTACGATGACCCATAATTTGTTAAATCCTCGTTCTTATTTGTGTCTATGGATAGGCGTATAATTGGGAAATCATACATTTCTCCGTGTTTTTATATTGTTAAATTTCACATTTTAATTAATGTGATTAACGAACATAACCTGAAGTGAACGGAATAAATAACGTAACGAGTCATGAGGCTATAAAAAATGTCGATTTTAAATCGATATCGATGATGTCGTCGACACGACATCTTAGACAGATGAACAAGAAAAAATTAAAATGTCGAATTACTTTAGCATTTTAGCAGATGAACATTTGATAACATAAACTGTCGATATCGACTCGATGTCTTCGATATTGCCGACATTGACAAATGCAGCAAAAGGAGATATTGTAACCTCATTCAGAACACAAATCAAAGAAATGAGAATTGTAAATTCCTAGTATATAGAATCGATATCGATTCTGAAGCAGATTAATATAGAGTTAACTTATTTAGAAAGGTAAACTTAATCCCAAAACTCCTCTATTGTTTTTTTTTAGCCCATTTTTCTTTAATTTAATCCGAGCATTCTCTATTCAGTAAATCCCATTGAGACCCTTAATCATTACGATACCGGATGAATAAGATGTGAAATGCCAAATGAATATATTCCTTTTCATTAAAAAAATATATCTTAAAAACTTCTTTTTTTTCTACATTTGAAAATGCCTGTCAGGAATATGACTGTTGTACATTCGTTTGATGTGTTTTATTACTAGTATTTAATTTTTCCATTTGAATAGGGGCTTATCGTTTTGAAGTTCAGCAGTTGTATTTTCGATTTTTACAGCGGATGACAGTGAGGGCATTCCGGTGTATTGCTATCGCCTAGATTTCTATAACGTAATATTCGTTTTGGGTTTTTAACCGATCTGTAAACACGATGAATACGTAAACATCAGCAAGTGCAAACTAACATTCCTGACCGATTGTTATAAATTCATTTCTTCAAATACCTTTTATTACCTAATGATGTGGTGTCCTTAGTCGACTGTAACCCTAGTATACACAAGAATGAAAGCATTCTAGAAAAAGGGACAAATGAAGTTTCTACATTTTAAATTATTTCTTTTTCTTATTATTCCCCATTTATGGGCATTATGTTTTCTGGTCTGTGCGTCCGTCCGTCCGTCCGTCCATAAGTTCGTTCGTTCGTTCGTTCATTCGTTCGTTCGTTCGTCCGTTCGTGCACCCATGTATCTCGCTTCAGGTTAACGTTTTTTGTCGGGTTAGTTTTTGGTGAAGTTGAAGTCCAATCAACTTGAAACTTAATACACATAGTAATAGGAAGATGCGATGTGAGTGCCAATGAGACAACTCTCCATCCAAATAACAATTTAAAAATAAAAGGTAAACCATTATAGGTCAATGTACGGCCTTCAACACGGAGACTTGGCTCACACCGAATAACAAGCTATAAAGAGCCCCAAAATTACTAGTGTAAAACCATTCAAACGGGAAAACCAACAGTCTAATCTATATAAAAAAACATGTTCCCTATGATACTATCTTTCTAATTTTAATGCCAAAGTAGAGATTTTTTCCCATTTTTACGGTCCACTGAACATAAAAAATGATAATGCGGATGTGACATCCGTGTACTGGGGACACATTCTTGTTCTTTTTTTTTGTTTGTTATTATATCTTCTTTGAATTCGTTACCTTATTGCATATTGACACATGACATAAGCAGAATCTCTTTAATATAATTGGGATAACGCACACCAACACTGTGCATTTACTACATTAGATATACTGTTACCATTTGGGCCGGGTCAAGAATGGTTCAAGCGAAGCAGACGTTATTCAACAAAATGGGGAAAAAATTATTTCAACGATTTCAGTGAGTCAAACAAATTTTTTACGACTTTGTACTAAAAAACATCGTGCCAGAGTTGTGCCGTTTAAATGACATACACAGATGTGCTTGTTAAATAACTTTAACGCAATCATATCACAGATAAAGGTTGCTTCGTTGAAACCATTTATTATTGTCTTTTTTGTTGTTTAGTTAATTCCGTTATTTACTCTTATCTAGTCATGTTTATTTTAAAACCCTAGGTTGATTGGTGAATATACATATAGTCAGTTTTGTTTTTCTTCAAACCGGCAGTAAAAACTTTTGCTAAAATGGGGCGTCAGTTTAACTGTCCGGGATTTATTACATAGATCAGACTGTTAAGTTTCTCGTTTAAATTGTTTTACATTTTCATGTCGGAGCCTTTAGTAGCTCTCTATGGGGTATGATATTTACTCGTTGTTGAAGTCCGTATAGTGACCTCTGGTTTTACTTTCTGTGTCAATTTGGACTCCTGTTGAGAGTTGCTTTACTAGCTATCATACCACATCTTTTTATTTTTATATGTATATCTTGATGAGTTGCAAGGCATGCGTATTGTTCTCTATTTTACAGTGATAGTAAGGTGCCATGTATATGGCAATACTTATCATATTTCATTAATTGTCCATCATAGCTATATATATATATAGGTTATAATGATTTGATGTTGTCTTTGAGTGTGTCCTCTTATGTGCAAAGAAGCAAAAGACGATATCCTTTATTTCTTTGAAAAACATATTGTCTTTGTCTTTTTTTAACATTTTGACGAGAGAAAAATGTTTTGGGTCATGAGAAAGTATTAATTTTCATTCGATAAATCATCTTTTTTCTGTCGTATTTTACACCCGCTACAAATCTCTTCTTCTATTTCTTTTCATCAATTTTGATATTTACCCAAGCACAAGGGGTGCATGAATTATCTATTACGATGTTTTTACTCAAGCACCGGGGCGCAAGAGTAATCTATTACGATATTTTTTCACTCAAGCACTTGTGCAGATGAGTACGTTATTTACTAAGTACCTTTTACTCAAGCACAGAGGTTGCATGAGTTATATTCCATGATGATTTTTACTCTATCAGCTTTTTACTCAAGCACAGAGGTGGCATGAATAATGTATTACGATGCGTTTTACTCAAGCCCTGGTGCGCATGCGTTATCTATGACGTCCGTTTTACTCAAGCTCAGAGGTTGCACGAGTCATACTTTATGTCGCTCTTTGATTAATTACTACGACGAATTTCTGCACTTAATTAATCACCGGGCGTATGAGTTATCAATTACGATGCTTTTACGTAATTTTATCTATTACGATGTCTGTGTACTCAAGCGCAGTCCTTTTTTTGTGTTCCTAGTTAAATTATATCCTGTTAATATCCATCAAATAACTCTATATTATAATCTTTTGATATTTTACACATATGGATATTCGTGAAACCTGACATAAACACAGAAGTACTTCTGTTTTAAATATGACTATGCTATATGGGCAATGCTCATTATTGAAGGCCATACGGTAACCTATCATGGTCAGTAATTTCTGTGTTATTTGGTCTCTTGTGGAGATTTGTTTCATTGGCAATCATAACACATCTCATTATGACACGATCAAATACAAACAATATGTAGACACTACATTGTATGTGAATGACAGCGGCTTTAAAATGATAATTAGAAATAATGATAATAATAAATGACCATTAACTTTAACTTATTCTTCAAAAAATCATTAAAAGTCAATGTACAAAAGTGTAAAAATGTATAATGTCATGTTTTTTCTTAATGAGACACAATCATTAATTATTTAGTGATTTGCATATGACTATCGAACTAATAATATGAACATATGCTGTGAGTAGTGATATTAGTAAATGCAAATAAATATAATAAGAACATGATTATGTGTTTATTTCTTTTTTTAAATACGTATCTCTCAATGAAGCATGAAACGAACAGACTGAAAAGGAATAGAATGTTTCTTCAATTCCTAGTTGTCAGCACTTCATGCTAAATTATCTTTTCATAAATATATATTTTATAACATCATATAGTGACAAATATAATGTTTTATATGTACTAAAACAGTCTTTGTATTAATGAGGGTGTGGAAGGGATCTCCTTCATAGCTGTATTTTTTATTATTTTAGTATAAAATTGAGAATGGAAAAGGGGAATGTTATAGAGACAATAACTGAACCATTAGTAAAAAAAGCGAAGTCCAACAATTGGTCTAAACACAACCGGAAAATTCCGCGCCCGAACTTCAGCTGGTCCCTAAACAAAAATATTTACTAGGTCATCAGTGAAAATGGATGTCATATTAAACTTTAAAACATAAATGCACTACTATTTGAAAGAAAAAACATACAGGACTTACAAAGGCCAGAGGCTCCTGACTTGGGACAGGCGCAAAAAGTCGGTGGGGTTAAATATGTATAGTAAGATCTCAACCCACCCCTATACCTCTAACCAATATAGAAATAAAACTGCAAAACGCACAGTAAAACTCAGTTTAAAAGAAGTCCGTGTACGATGTCAGAATATGTAAGGGAGCTACTATTTAAAATTTATTGGAGATTGGGGCTGTGTCTCATGTTAGAATATGTAAGAGAGCTACCATTTGAAAATTATGGGTCTACGATGAAATTTGAAAAAAGGCAGTTTTGAGTAATAAAGTAGCAGGATTAGATACTTTCAAAAAAGGCTGCATATCAAATTATGTAACTTGTAAAAAAGGCAGGACCTAATAGATTGAAAAATAAAAAGACAGTACAGAGACTACATCCCCAAAAAATACAATGGCAAAGTAAAAAAAATAATTGAAAGAAAATTGCATCAGTATTTGTGAGAAAAAGCTTTAAAAATTTCATAAAACTAACAATTTTCTTCAGTCAGACAAACAGTATTATTGACCAATTATATTTTTCATTCGAAATTTTACCGATTGTGTTCTGCTTTTTTTTTACAACCCAAATTTGCGAAAGACATTACTAGATCTAAATTAATAGCTGAATATTCATTTAACAATGTGTTCGAATACACACAGATTTAATTAAGTTCAGCACCAAGTCTGAATTGAAAACTACGTTCAAACATATGATATACATAGAGAATAATACATGGCAAAATCCGTATCATATGTCGTATCATCCCGAGACATCAATATCAGCCCAAGGGCCTTTAGGCCCGAGGGATGATATTGGTCGAGGGTGATACGGCATGTGATACGGATTTTGCCATGTATTATACGCTTTATCATATATTTCAACAGAAGAGTATTATATTATATGAACTGTTTTCTGATCCCGATAGATTAGCACTGGGTTACCTTCAGTTCTGCTTTTGTCTTGGTTCAAAGCCTTAAAATAACTGCTTATACAAAGCACCTGGGTTACCTTACCATTTGCCTGCTGCTGTTTTAAAAATATTTTGTTTATTATTGTATTTATTTGAGTGTTTTGTATTTTTTATAGTTGCATTTTAGTGTGCCAAAAAATATGCAAACTTGATGTTCGTGACGTCACATACAATATGAAAACTTGACGTTCGTGACGTTACATATCAAACAACGACGTCATTAAAAAATGACCTATTTTGAGGAAATTTTTTCTTAAGCAAAAAAAAAAACAAAAAACTTTATGTAAAAAAAAAAAAAAAAAAAAAAAAAAAAAGGTATGCGATACGGGTTTTACCATGCGATACGGGGTATGCGATACGGGTTTAGCTATGCGATACGGGGTATGCGATACAGGGTAGGTGATACAGACTGGAAAAACAACCTTTATTAGATATACAAAATAGCTGTATTTTGTACTAAATATATGATAAATGTACATACTACAATATTAAACAATTATAAACGTTAACCAGGTGCTCCGCAGGGCGCAGCTTTATACGACCGCAGAGGTCGAACCCTGAACAGTTGGGGCAAGTATGGACAAAACATTCAAGCGTGATACAGCTCTGAATTTGGATTGTGATCAAATTTTTGCCATTACATGGTTTTTTTTTACACAAAACAAATGTCAAGATTTTACAAATTAATTAAAGATTTCTTCTTCAAACTTTTTAAATCTAAAATTAAATAGTTGACACAGCATAGGTTTCTGAAACAGAATGAATGTGGTCTAATGAACTTAAAAGTTTTTTTTTGCCTTTGAGCAATTCACTATGCTGTTGAATATTAATCCTCTCAAAAAAATGATTGAAGAAATTTTCTTTTTATTTATGAAATCTGAAATGAGAAAAATTTAAACCCCCCCCCCTTTTTCACATCCCCGTTTCCCTTTTTCCAAAACTGATATCAATTCAAATTTCTAATGGAGTTTGCAACAATAACTTCTCTTTTAAATACATCATAAAATATTAAAATGTAAAATAAAGTGCTTGTTATCACTGAATGGTAAAGATTAGTTGGTAGTAAAAGTGAATATACATTGTTTATTGTATAAAACAATAAAAAAAAACTTCATCAGCAACATTTTATATTGGCAAATTTCCAATGAAGTTATTTACATAAAGTTATTGGCAAATAAAAATAGAAAATGACATCATAGTCAAGTCTGGCAAATGTCCAACATACATTATCTAAAAACATTTTAGATAAGAATAGGAAAAAAAGCTTCATCAGCAACATTTTATATTGGCAAATTTCCAATGAAGTTATTTACATATAGTTATTGGCAAATAAAAATAGAAAATGACATCATAGACATGTCTGGCAAATTTCCAACATATATTATCAACTACTATTCTATACAAAGAAAGATAATTCCAATTGAAAATCAATTGCTATTGCACAATATTGTGCAATTAGATATTTCTTGCTATTGTGCAATACTGTGCAATTGAAAATTTCTTGCTATTGCACAATACTTGATATGGAATCCTGATTTGGACCAACTTGAAAACTGGGCCCATAATCAAAAATCAAAGTACATATTTAGATAAAGCATATCAAATAAGCCCAAGAATTTAATTTTTGTTAAAATCAAACTTAGTTTAATTTTGGACCCTTTGGACCTTAATGTAGACCAATTTGAAAACTGGACCAAAAAATTAAGAATCTACATACACAGTTAGATTTGGCATATCAAAGAACCCATTTATTCAATTTTTGATGAAATCAAACAAAGTTTAATTTTGGACCCCCATTTGGACCAACTTGAAAACTAGGCCAATAATTAAAAATCTAAGTAAATTTTTAAATTCAGCATATCAAAGAACCCCAAGGATTTAATTTTTGTTAAAATCAAACTAAGTTTAATTTTGGACCCTTTGGAGCTTAATGTAGACCAATTTGAAAACGGGACCAAAAATTAAGAATCTACATACATAGTTTCATTCGGCATATCAAAGAACCCCAATTATTCAATTTTTGATGAAATCACACAAAGTTCAATTTTGGACCCTTTGGGCCCCTTATTCCTAAACTGTTAGGACCAAAACTCCCAAAATCAAACCCAACCTTCCTTTTATGGTCATAAACCTTGTGTTCAAATTTCATAGATTTCTATTTACTTATACTAAAGTTATTGTGCGAAAACCAAGAATAATGCTTATTTGGGCCCTTTTTTGGCCCTTAATTCCTAAACTGTTGGAACCAAAACTCCAAAAATCAATCCCAACCTTCCTTTTGTGGTCATAAACCTTGTGTTAAAATTTCATTGATTTCTATTCACTTTTACTAAAGTTAGAGTGCGAAAACTAAAAGTATTCGGACGACGACGACGACGACGACGACGACGACGACGCCAACGTGATAGCAATATACGACCAAAAAATTAAAATTTTTGCGGTCGTATAAAAAGATCTCAACTTCTCAAATAAATTAATATATAAATGCTGCATCAAAATACTTATTCACGATTATACTTCATTATACCAATAAATTAAATACTTAAACTAATTTGCATTCCAAGATGATTGTCGCATTAATTAAAGCTTGTCTTCCTGATGAAGTTTCTTTAACATATACAACAACAACAACAACAACAACAACAACAAATAATGTATTAGAGTTTCACCTCTTTAAAACATTTGATATAAAACACAATATAATATTAACAGATCAATTTTTAAAAGAGCCACTCAAAAAGAGTCATAAGAGACTGTAAAAACACAGATTAAAGTACATTTATATTACATCAATAACATATATCAATATATCTAAGCATAAAACACCATACTATTAAAACAATTATACAAATGAAAACAAACAACATTATATACACTTATTACGAGTATAACATACAGTACTTCATGGCAGATTTTGGCTGTAAAATAGCAAACTCTATCATCATTAAACATAAATAAAAACTTTTCCTCATTACTTAAATTACTAAAACTACTTTCTGTATTACGTTCACTGTTAAAAAATATCGTTCGCAAATCTGCATATTCTGGGCATTCTAATAAAACATGTTTTTTTTATCTTCAATCATATTCAAATTAAGTTTTCTACAATTAAAACAAAACCTTTCATTTACATTCTATACCTTCATATCTGCCAGTTTAAGCAATCTATGTTTTAATTGTCTCTGTACGCACCGTGTCAGTGAATAAAACTCTAAACATGCATGCCGACATTACAAGAGAAACCCATTATACTAGCTGATGAAATGAATCAATGATCGGTAAAAAAAAAGTACAGTAACATGTGTCCAAAGAAAAATGAATCAAAAGCAATTTTGTAACGAAAACGGTTACCCGTCGCCAGTAAACTTTATTTGCGACCATTAAATCACAAACTGATGCCATCGGAGCTTAAAATACAATACAGTTTACTCCTAAATAGGAGCTGATGGATTTTTATATGTCCTCCTTGACAGCCATATCTTTCTGACAAATATTGCAACTATGATGATAATGGTGAATGTAACAAGAGTTCCAACGATTGATCCAATGATTGGTCCGTAGTCGTGCGCATTAGACAAATTGTCTTTCATTGTTGAGATTGTATCTGCCTCCAATGAGTATTCTTTTAACTTGTTGTTATTTAAAAAACATAATAGAAAACCTACTTTAAAAAAACCTCTTTGGTTTGACAGACCTATTTTAAAATGGTGCGATACCAATTTTCCATTTTGATAAACTAATAGTTTGAAGTCCGAAACATTTCTTGTTTCAGCACATTTGAAACTTATTTTGCAACTATCAAATGAAGGTAGTACATGCTCAACGTCGGAACCTGTGCAGGGTCGTTTGAATGAATTGTAAGTAGCAATAGTATCTAGCCTTTTTATAATCTCTTCGAATAATTCATTGTTTGAAATTTCGTGTGAGTACTGGCAGAAGTATAAGGTTAAATCCTCATACAACTCCGTATTTGTAAACGGAATTGTCTCTATACTTTTATTATGTATTGAATCGTTCAACATAAAGAATGTGTCAATTCGCGGTGGTTCTTGTGGATCAACACAAAATTGATAAAGTTGGCATTTAGAATCAGGAATACAATGATACAATGAAGCATTACCGCATAAATTCCTCTGACGTTTAATTCTGTCATGGCCTCTTGGACAACTTTCAATCTGTTCCCCTTTTGCGGTTACTTCTATTATAAAATACATCACAAGACATAATATCACTTGTGTAGGTTGTTTGGGCATGTTTACTGGCATATTGCATATAGTGTATGAAAACGCTGATCTCTAACAGTGTCACTGTCGATACTGTGTGGAAAGTATACACATCTATTGAAAGTAATATGAATACTATATTAATCATTTTATACATGGTATAAACATTTGGAATAATTATTTTAGATTTAAATGCAGCGTTTGTAAGTTTTAAGTAAGGGATGTACGTCACAATAATTTCCGAACATGCGCACAAAATGTTTTTAAATGTAATATATCATATTCTCATTGAAAGTATCGTACAGTAAAAAATATAAAATATCAGATTTGCTGCAACTGCAACAAAAGCAATATATTCACCCACCGGGTCTCAAAAAAACTGCTTTCTCGTGGATCATGATTCCAATCCGTCGTGTATGATTTCTTATCCTTTCAATGATGTCTTTGATAACTAATTTTTTAAAGTTTAACTGCCGTAATAATAACTTTATTGGGTTTTCTATACACGTTGTTATCGTAAAATATCACCCTCGAGATACAATGTTAACCTAAATAAAACTTCACATTGTGTCGATCGGCTGATAATTTACGATATCTAAACGAAGAAAACGCGATCATCTGTTTATTGTTCTAAAACTGTTTTTCATCCTCCGTAAACAGTTTTCCCGTTGACGGTAGCAAGCTTGATAACGGTCTCCTCACACATTGTGACGTCACTGATAACTTCTCCTCAGTCAAAACTCTTCCATCGAGTTGACTATCAAAATGTTTCGTAAGGGAAATATAAAAAAGAAGGTTCTACTGAACAAACAAAATACAGAATGCATGTTATGTTTCAGGAGGAAGAAGTCCTAATCATGTATGCTATTTAAAAAAATAGTTTGAAAAAAACATGCCCCTGCCAACAAACGATGAATGGTTATTTCCCTTCTATTAAATGGTCTAGGTGTATAAATTGGTTTACATAGGATCGGACGGACGGACAGACATTCAGATGAAAAAACTAGCATTATTTCCTTCAGAGTAAACACCTCTCAATTTGGATTTAGATAATTTTATAGTTCCAAAACCAAATACAGAGTTGTATAAGTCTGGTATCTCGTAAAATGAACCAAAAGTTTAGAATGCTCTTCTTATATAGTTTAAAAATCAAACAAAATATTAGAATTTTAGCATAACTACAAATATATATACTTTTAACATTACCACAAAGTTTGTACTGTTATGTCATATAATAATTGTGTATTGAATTTAAATTGTATTGTACCCTTATTTATCATCATTATTACATTTGAATTGTTTTTTTGTATAATGAAATTACTATTGTATTGAGATCCTGAATGAAAATTGGTGTAATCCAAATGGGTTTCTCTCTCTAAATTATTATCATTATTATAATTATGATTATAGTGTGATGTGTAAAAAATAAATTCCCCTTCTTGATTTCTTAGGCTGTATATTGTCAAATTTCTATTACTTGTCTTTGCTTGAGCTGCTTCATCATGTTCATGTCATTTTGAAACTTTAATAAACATGCCCAACCCTGGGTCGACCTCGATTTAATTTACTCGGGTTACACCGGTTAAACTTTTTAGTAATTTACGTAACTCTGCAAGCGCACTAGACATTTCAATCGAACATATACTTACAAGCCCAGTTAACTGTACAAACCCTTTAAAATGCAGCATATTAACGGAAGAAATATAAGCCGAACATAAGCGGAAAACATTTAATAAGAACTACTGTATGTTTATACATAGATGTAATTTACATCTATGGTTTATATCTTAATTAGCAATCATCAATGAAAGCAGAATGTTCGTGAATACTAAGTCATAGCTGTTAAGCTGATGAAAAAGAGTCCACATTTATAATACAAATAAAACATCATTAACATGTAGATTAAAAATGTCTTTAACATTTAAATTTACAATAATGTTTGTTTGAAATACCTCAATAGTCTAGACCAGCTGACACACTTGATAATCGCAAAAGGAAAGTGGTTTTGGTACCATTACTGTGCTACATGTATCCGTTTGTCGTTGAAATCCTATTTTTAGATTATGGTGCTTTGTCGGACCTCTCCTAAAACCACAATATCAAACTGAAAAAAACAAACAGAGAATCAATACTAGTTTGATTGTGTTTTGTTTCTTTTTGTGGTATTTTTGTTTAACACTGTATATATGTTTAATATAAATTTCTTAAAAGTCTATGCTATGGTTGTCGAAATGGGTGCATTGGTTATATTGTATTAAAGAAGAAAAGGGGAAAACCAGTTTTAACTGTGATAAAAATAAAAAAACAATTTCCCTTTTCTATTTTTAGTTAATTCAAAATAACATATGTGCAATGATAACTATTCCCCTCAGTTATTATGACGCACATTTAACATGTATAATATGACCTGATAAAGTGATATGGTGATTAAAAAAAATTGCCTACGTTCTAGTATATATAAACAGCACAAGCATATTTTTTATCTTCCTATTGAATTTTCTGAAAATGTGTTCTTGCATAAGTTGAATAGGGGAATATAAAAATGAAAAGAAGAATTATATAATTGCAAAGAATTGATATCCTAACTTTTCATTTTTAAGACTTAGGTGATTTTATTTTAAGTAATTTAACATGGATTTAGTGTTGAGAGAAGTCGGTAAAATGTAAGTTAACAAATATATACATATTTTTTATTTGGCCAATGAATTACTTCTCTCCACTGCAATTAATTTTTGGTTTAACTGGTTTTGACACAACCCTTCCTGGATAAATTAAAAACATACATGGTACATATGTACTATTCAATGTTCACCAATTACGACGAATATACGACTTTTTAATTACTTTTTTATTTCATTGAGGAATAACAGATAAATCATATAAAATAAATAGCATAATTTAGTCTTATTTTTATGACACCTCAATACTAGGATATCAGTAGAAGTACTAACAAAAAACGAAAATTATTCTTGATCATTATTTTCTTACAGCCGTATGCTATTTTGTGGACCAGAAAATCATATATTATGAACTGTCAACATAATATCAAGGTATATTAATCGTAAATGTGTTTCATATCTAATGCATGAAATTGAAGACATTTTTGTATTTATTCAAATAAAACATTCTGGACAAGAAAATAAAGGCAACAGTTGTTCAAAAGTCATAAATCGATTGAGAGAAATTAAAACAAATCAAGAATTTTTTTCTTCTGTAAAATTTTATTAAAAATGTGTTTTTATATGCAACCAGATGCTCCGCAGGGCGCAGCTTTATACGACCGCAGAGGTTGAACACTGAACGGTTGGGGCAAGTATGGACACAACATTCAAGCTGAATTCATCTCAAAATTTGGATTGTGATTAAATAGTTGACACAGCATAGGTTTCTGACACAGAATGAATGTGGTCTAATGAACTTAATATTTTTGTTTTGCCTTTGTGCAATTCACTATGCTGTTGAATATTAATCCTCTCAAGAAAATGTTTGAAGAAATTTTCTTTTTATTTATGAAATCTAAAATGAGAAAAATTGAACCCTCCCTCCCCCCTCAATTTTTTTTCACATCCCCCTTTCTTTATTAATTTAAACTGATCTCAATTCAAATTTCTAATGGAGTTTGCAACAATAACTACTCATTTAAATATATCATAAAATATTAAAATGTAAGAAAAGTGCTTGTTATCACTGAATGGTAAAGATTGTTTTAATTTATCAGTTGGTAGTAAAAGTGAATATACATTGTATATTCTTTAAAACAATGATTTAAGTTGATTCAACTACTATTCTGGACAAAGAAAGATAACTCCAATTGAAAATTTCTTGCTATTGCACAATCTTGTGCAATTCGATATTTCTTGCTATTGCGCAATACTGTGCAATTGAAAATATTTGCTATTGCACAATACTGTGCAATTGAAGATTTCTTGCTATTGCGCAATACTGTGCAATTGAAAATTTTTTGCTATTGCACAATACTGTACAATTGAAGATTTCTTGCTATTGCTGAATACTGTGCAATTAAAAATTTCTTGCTATTGCACAATACTTAATATAATAATTTTGGATCCTGATTTGGACCAACTTGAAAACTGGGCCCATAATCAAAAATCTAAGTACATGTTTAGATTCAGCATATCAAAGAAGCACAAGAATTCAATTTTTGTAAAAATCAAACTTAGTTTAATTTTGGACCCTTTGGACTTTAATGTAGACCAATTTGAAAACGGGACCAAAAATAAAGAATCTACATACAAAGTTAGATTTGGCATATCAAAAAACCCCAATTATTCAAATTTTGATGAAATCAAACAAAGTTTAATTTTGGACCCCGATTTGGACCAACTTAAAAACTGGGCCAATTATCAAAAATCTAAGTACATTTTAAGATTCAGCATATCAAAGAACCCCAAGGATTCAATTTTTGTTAAAATCAAACTAAGTTTAATTTTGGACCCTTTGGGCCCCTAATTCCTAAACTGTTGGGACCAAAACTCCCAAAATCAATCCCAACCTTTCTTTTGTGGTCATAAAGCTTGTGTCAAAATTTCACAGATTTCTATTCACTTAAACTAAAGTTATAGTGCGAAAACCAAGAAAATGCTTATTACGGCCCTTTTTGGCCCCTAATTCCTAAAATGTTGGGACCAAAAGTCCCAAAATCAATCCCAACCTTCCTTTTGTTGTCATAAACCTTGTGTTAAAATTTCATAGATTTCTATTCACTTTTACTAAAGTTAGAGTGCGAAAACTAAAAGTATTCGGACGACGACGACGCAGACGACGACGCCAACGTGATACCAACATACAACCAAAACATTTTCAATTTTTACGTTCGTATAAAAAGGTAGGAATTCCAAACATATATCTTTATTAAGCTTTTCTGGAAAATCACAATAATAATAAATCTTTCATCTTTTATCAGATTTCAATAATGCATCCAACAATTTCTAAATTTATAGCATTGTATGTGAAAGTACCATTACAAGCAGGTGCTCCGCAGGGCGCAGCTTTATATGACCGCAGAGGTCGAACCCTGAACAGTTGGGGCAAGTATGGACAAAACATTCAAGCGTGATACAGCTCTGAATTTGGATTGTGATAAAATTTTTGACATAACATGGTTTTTTTTTTAACTTGTGTCAAGATTTTACAAATCAATTAAAGATTTCTTCTTCAAACTTTTTAAATCTAAAATTAAATAGTTGACACAGCATAGGTTTCTGACACAGAATGAATGTGGTCTAATGAACTTAAAAGGGTTTTTTTTGCCTTTGAGCAATTCACTATGCTGTTGAATATTAATCCTCTCAAAAAAATGTTTGAAGAAATATTCTTTTAATTTATGAAATCTGAAATGAGAAAAATTTAAACCCCCCCCCTTTTTTCACATCCCCGTTTCCCTTTTTCCAAAACTGATATCAATTCAAATTTCTAATGGAGTTTGCAACAATAACTACTCTTTTAAATACATCATAAAATATTAAAATGTAAAATAAAGTGCTTGTTATTACTGAATGGTAAAGATTGGTTGGTAGTAAAAGTGAATATACATTGTTTATTGTATAAAACAATAAAAAAAAAACTTCATCAGCAACATTTTATATTGGCAAATTTCCAATGAAGTTATTTACATTAAGTTATTGGCAAATAAAAATAGAAAATGACATCATAGTCATGTCTGGCAAATGTCCAACATACATTATCTAAAAACATTTTAGATAAGATAAGGAAAAAAAGCTTCATCAGCAACATTTTATATTGGCAAATTTCCAATGAAGTTATTTACATAAAGTTATTGGCAAATAAAAATAGAAAATGACATCATAGTCATGTCTGGCAAATGTCCAACATACATTATCTAAAAACATTTTAGATAAGATAAGGAAAAAAAGCTTCATCAGCAACATTTTATATTGGCAAATTTCCAATGAAGTTATTTACATAAAGTTATTGGCAAATAAAAATAGAAAATGACATCATAGTCATGTCTGGCAAATTTCCAACATATATTATCAACTACTATTCTATACAAAGAAAGATAACTCCAATTGAAAATTAATTGCTATTGCACAATATTGTGCAATTAGATATATCTTGCTATTGTGCAATACTGTGCAATTGAAAATTTCTTGCTATTGCACAATACTTGATATGGAATCCTGATTTGGACCAACTAGAAAACTGGGCCCATAATCAAAAATCAAAGTACATATTAAGATAAAGCATATCAAATAAGCCCAAGAATTTAATTTTTGTTAAAATCAAACTTAGTTTAATTTTGGACCCTTTGGACCTTAATGTAGACCAATTTGAAAACTGGACCAAAAATTAAGAATCTACATACACATTTAGATTTGGCATATCAAAGAACCCATTTATTCAATTTTTGATGAAATCAAACAAAGTTTAATTTTGGACCCTTTGGGCCCCTTATTCCTAAATTGTTTGGGCCAAAACTCCCAAAATCAAACCCAACCTTCCTTTTATGGTCATAAACCTTGGGTTTAAATTTCATAGAGTTCTATTTACTTATACTAAAGTTATGGTGCAAAAACCAAAAATAATGCTTATTTGGGCCCCTTTTTGGCCCCTTATTCATAAACTGTTGTGACCTCAACTCCAAAAATCAATCCAAACCTTCCTTTTATGGTCATAAACCTTGTGTCAAAATTTCATAGATTTCTATTCACTTAAACTAAAGTTATAGTGCGAAAACCAAGAATAATGCTTATTTGGGCCCTTTTTGGCCCCTTATTCCTAAAATGTTGGGACCAAAACTCCCAAAATCAATCCCAACCTTTCTTTTGTGGTCATAAACCTTGTGTTAAAATTTCATTGATTTCTATACACTTTTACTAAAGTTAGAGTGCGAAAACTAAAAGTATTCGGACGACGACGAAAACGACGACGCCAACGTGATAGCAATATACGACCAATTTGAAAACGGGACCAAAAATTAAGAATCTCCATACATAGTTAGATTCGGCATATCAAAGAACCCCAATTATTCAATTTTTGATGAAATCAGACAAAGTTCAATTTTGGACCCTTTGGGCCCCTTATTCCTAAACTGTTGGGACCAAAACTCCCAAAATCAAACCCAACCTTCCTTTTGTGGTCATTAACCTTGTGTCAAAATTTCATAGATTTCTATTCACTTAAACTAAAGTTATAGTGCGAAAACCAAGAAAATGCTTATTTGGGCCCTTTTTGGCCCCTAATTCATAAAATGTTGGGACCAAAACTCCCAAAATCAATCCCAACCTTCCTTTTGTGGTCATAAACCTTGTGTTAAAATTTCATTGATTTCTATTTACTTTTACTAAAGTTAGAGTGCGAAAACTAAAAGTATTCGGACGACGACGACGACGACGACGCCAACGTGATAGCAATATACAAATGTACGACCAAAAAATTAAAATTTTTGCGGTCGTATAAAAATATACATCATTTCCTTGCTAAGAGAGACGGTCTAGAGGTTCTCACCCTTAAAATAAATCTGGGGGAAATCCAAGAATTGGCATATAGCCATACATAAATCATGAGAATATATTATCTTACAGCATGCATGTACAATGGAATACCTGTTAAAAGATCATCTCTCAGCATTTTCAAACTCATTAAACCGATATATGATTCAGAGTGTGAATGATGTGTAAACTCTCAAGTGATTGCCTCGCTCCAATGTCTTGAATATTTATTTTTCATTAACACAATTATTTCTATCTTCTTGGAACATTTGTTGTTGTAGCTTATCCCTTCTCTTGACGTTATCAATTGAATGAAATGTTAAGTAGATATAGGAAGATGTGGCTTTACTAATCTATAATTGTCATAAACAACCAATCAGAATTTAATATACAAAACTGATGATGTAGGTTCTAAATTTAGGTTTAACATTTTCATTTAAAAATATAGTCTGGAAAAACCCACTCGAAGTTTTTAGCTGAAGATATAAATAACCTTTATATAATCATTAGATTTATATGCGTCTTCTGAATTGGTTGTGTTTTACAAAATACTTAGTTTATATGCGTCTTCATAATTCTTGTTTACATAATATTTATTTATTTTTTTTGCGTCTTTTTTTTATTATTATTGCTTACGCATAAAAAGTTAATAACGTATATAAAATAATCTGAACAATCTTTTGAAATAATTATCAGAAAATCTCTACATGAACAAGTATGTATAGTTTTTAGATAAGTAAATATTGTAAGGGGATTATTATGAATGTCATGCAATTATAACTACTTACATGACATAGAACAAATTTGGAAGGAACCCACAGACAGTATTTTTGGAATTGTATTGTTGTTTGGTTGCCGTCGTATTGTCAAATTGCTACACATTTCATTTAATTCAAATTTTTACTTTATTGTCTATTTTGAATGTTGATATATGCACCTAGCCGATCCTGTACTTTTGATTTTTCAGAATGTGAATATCTATAAATAGAATGAATGACACAACACAGATATTATTCAATAGAAGTTGTCTACCGGGCACGTACATGAATGGAGGTCTAAATTTTACTGGAAACGCTGTGGACTTTTTTAATCAAAATACACGAAGTGAAACAGATAGCACTAGGACTACAACATTTAATAACTCTCAGAACTCAAGACGGGGACCTAAGTATCCCCAGTACTCAATTACATGCATAAGACTTTCTACTTTTCAAACATGGCCAACCAGTATACAACAACACCCAGAAACTATGGCAGAGGCAGGATTTTATTATACAGGTATACAAATTATTTTTTCTGAATAGATAATACTGTAACAAATATAAAAATAAAGATTGCTTTCAATCAGCTTTTAACCGTTGTCGAATACCATTTAAACAATTTGTTAGGGTACTTTTTAGTTATGACTGTATGAGCAAATTTAGTTTTTGAATTTTAAAGTACTTTTTGTAGACACTGAATATACAATATAATTAGGAATATATTCCGACTATGTTTTCTCGTTTGAATTTTTTTACATTTTTATTTCGGGGCCTTTTATCGCTGGCTTTGTGGTATGGGCTTTGCTCATTGTTTAAGGCCGTACGGTGACCTATAGTTGTTAATTTCTGTGTCATTTTGGTCTCTTGTGTGTCTCATTGGCAATCATGCCACATATTCTTGTTTTAAATGTACATACATTTGTACAAGGAGAGCAGAATTGTATTTAGAACCTGTTATTTATATAACATTTGGCTGATTGCAGGATAAATTTCATTTATCTTGTTTATTCTTAAAACAAGATAACAAACCAAATGTATTTATTGATTATGTATTTACAAGCAAGGCTACGTTTTACCATGTGCCCTTTTTCGGCCCTATGAATCCTGATTAAAAGTTAGAAATAAAATGCCGTACAGAAATAAGAAGGTGTGGTTTGATTGACAATCACACAAATGTTTTTTTTAGTTGATTACATAGCAACTATAGGTCGCCATACCCCCTTTAACAGGTCGGGACCACTACCTTATATGGAAATGCATAAATTAGCATACTTATGTTCTCGCACATGTAATTGTTCATTTACATGTGACGCAATTTATTTTTACCTAGGTTTTTGACCAATCCACCAAATGAGTCACAATGCATGATGGACTACTACGTGTTTACAATCAACCAAGAACACGTGTTATTTACTGAAATACAACACATTTTTTCGTGCAATGCGGGATTCACAATTTCGCTTAGTTTTTCATTTTGTGTATCCTCATTTATAGTTCGTGATATAAAGTATTACTTCCATGCTCAGATTAACGAAGAGTTGTTTCTATGCGAAGAAAACAGGGTTTGAATTACCCGATATATAGCCATTAACATGTTTGATGATGGCACAGATATTTCATGTATTCGTCTACCAGACAGCAACGAAACAACAGCTAAAAACACAGTTACCCATGAGACAAACTTACTAGTGTAAGAATAAGCCGTCGATAACAGCCAGTGCTAATATTCACGAGTACATCAATTTTCGTATAGATAATTAAAGACAAATGTGTGATCCTTGAATTTTGTGTTCGTAAAAAAGACGAAGAAACATTTACATACATGGCAGTGTTAGTATTTATTTTTGTCACATTTCAGTACGTATATGTGACTTCCAAACTGTTCCCTTTGTTTTCAAGGTAGTGAAGTCAGCAACTGTAGTTTCAGTTTGTTCGTTTTTTAACAGGCTCGTACTTTTGCCAAACTGGATTAATTATTACAGCTGATTTCTTATACCTGCAAAGTAAAACTTTGGTTGGCTTGCTTACTTTGTTTGTATAGTTGTTTATACAATCTTTAAATAATATGTATATATATATATATAGGCATAGTTTAACTTGTACATTTTATATGTTGTACGATATAAAAACAAAGCAAGCAAGCAAGCTAACCAAAGTTTTGCTCTACATGCCTTAGGAAATAAGCTGTAATAATGTTATCCATATGTATGTGCGACAAGGTTGAAAATTTGATATGTTTTGTGAAAATTGCAGCGATGGACCTATAATAAAAAAAGAAAAGATGTGGTTTGATTGCCAATGAGACAGCTGTCCACAAGAGACCAAAATGACACATAAATTAACATTTATAGATCACCGTACGGCCTTCAACAATGAGCAAAGCCCATACCGCATAGTCAGCGATAAAAGGCCCCGATATGACAATGTAAAACAATTCAAACGAGAAAACTAACGGCTTTAATTATATTAAAAAAAAATGAGCGAAAAACAAATATGTAACACATACACAAACGACAACCACTGAAATACAGGCTCCTATACAATATATATATTTTTTTATGGGATAGATTTCTTCTCCTTTGATATATTTAATTGGGCCGGGTTTTTTTGTTGTTGTTGTTGTTTGGATTGTTTTACACAAGTAATTTGTGGGTCATTTATAGCTTACTTTTCAGCATTGAACCTATGACTGCTTACTTTACTGAATTATGTCTTTGTTGGAAAGATGTCTCATTTGGCACTCATACCTCATCTTCTTATTTCTATATACAAAGCACGTTTTAGAAAAAAAATAATAGGTAATATGGCACCCACTTTGATCCAGATACTTTTAATATTGGAGATATTACATATGTCAACAGGACAGCAGCCGAACGATAAAAAACCTCTAAGGTATATTTTGTGATAAAATTGGCAATAAACTGATATTATCGATGGATGAAACAATAAAGAATGATTTGAGCTATATACCGTACCCGCTACAGGAGGGCGGGGGTTTTGGAGGGATGGACCCCCTTTTTTTGGACGATCATTGCATTTGAATGAGGACACGTAGTTGGAACCCCCTCCCCTTTTTGTCCAGGGTTAGGACCCCCCTTTTTAAAATGGCTGGATCCGCCCCTGCCGCTTTCATAACACTTATTTTTAGCATACTGAATATTATGATGTTCTTACTTTTAGTTCAGGTCCTGATAAAAAAAAAATTACACATTCAGTACAGAAAGAAGTGTTTCAATGAAAGTTTTCGTGTTTTTCTCGGCAGAAATGATTTTGGAATGACACTATACCGGTTTAAAAGAGCTCAAACGATTTTCTTACTGGACAATGGTCACTTCATTGGATATTTCACTGTTTCATGTCGTGAAATTAATGCAGGTTCAAGTCATAACAATGCACAAAACCGGTTCAACTACTTTTGCAAGGCGAAAAAGAAAGTCGAATCGTGAAGCCAGTAAACAATATTTTTTTAATCTGAGCATGCAAATTGAGGATTACGTTATATATTTTATATTAAATATACTTGCAGAATAAAAACATTGGTAATGAGAGTCCCAGACAACTATATTAGTTGACTGTTTTCCCACTAATTCCACGTGTTTTAAGTAGTAGTTTACTTGTAGTAGTCCACAATGCATTGTATTTCATTGAGTCGATTGGTCAGTTTTTCAAGGCCATATTGGCCTTGTGTTTTGGAAATTACTATGCAAATATATTCTGACGTCAGAAAATCTAGAGTTCTCGACCTGTTTAACAATGAGCAAAACCCATAGATACCCCATTGCAAGTAATAAAAATCCCTGACAAATAACAAATTATTAAATGTAAATGACAATCTATATTTGAAGATTGGAACTGTTATATAGACCCCAAAATGTATACATCAACTGCATAAATCTATCAAATTAATCATGCACGCTACAATGAGATTGTGATTTGTTGACAAATGCCGTGATGTACGCGTCTAATTCAAACATTTTCATGCTTATTTGGGGGCATATTTCACTTTTTTTTTTTTTTTACAATTTTGTTCCAAATCTCACGCTCTTGCTTCATGAAAATTTGACAGCACTTCGAATGCTTTCACGAAAAACACTTCCTTTATCGTACAATTATTGACAATGAGGATTATATAATTCTTTAGAGAATGTAAAGAGAAAAGCTTTTTTTTTCTAATCACCACAAAAGCATAAACATTTGATAAAAGACATCAGAAATATATTTGTAGATTAATAAAAATGTGGAATAATAAAAAGACTTGCCATTTCAGGGTGTTGACATGTTGATAAGAATGTATGAATATAAAATGGGTTCATGTAACATTTGGTAATTCCAAAAAATAGTTTATAAATAGCATTATGTTTTAGAGAATTGAATTCTTAGCTTCCTCAATATTTATCATCACCGTTTTTAATCCTTCATATGTATTTAATGTATAATTATCCTCTAAATTTCCACAACTTTTAGAAATGAGTCATATTTGTATAACATCTATAACTATCGTGAACTTTTAACCATCATCAAACTGTCTATTAATAATATAACTAAATAAGCCGACTCTGCTATAGGATTTGCAATGTGTATGAAAGTTGTTTCAATCTACAGTGTGGCTTACAGAAGTGACACACTTCCAAATGACACCTTTACATTTGTAAATGTTTAGTAGGAGAAAATGGTTGATTTTTAAATTATATTTGTCATGATAAAAATAAAACCAATTGTTGCAATATTAAATTTAGGTAACAATGACCATGTGCGATGTTTTCACTGTGGTATAGGACTTCAGAACTGGGACTCAGAAGATAATCCTTTTGTAGAACATGCTAGGTGGTCCCAAGAATGCCAGTTTCTTAAGGACAAGAAAGGCTTGGATTTCATTGCTACAGTACAAGATGCCGTCAGAAGAGTACAGCTGGTAATTAACTTCAAAATTGATAAATATCATCCGAGCTTCCTTTGTTTTGCCTTTTATTTCCTTTCCTTCATGTTTAAGATAATAATGTTTTTCAATGATAACAAAAATATAAAAAGCTTGAGTTAATTTAAATAGCATCAGGAATATGTAAACTTTTATGTGTACTTATTTGTCTGTTAATGTTGATAGTGACAACGAATCAAAAGGGATGAGTGATTTGTGCAAATTAAAAAATCGGGACATCTTCCAGCTTTATTTAGACAAATAAATGTTCGTCAATGGTAAACCCGGCACTCACAGCAATTTGAATGTTTGCTTTCATAAAAACAAAAGATGTCAATTGCGCAATTGTAAACCATAAATAGTGGAAATATCGACAACGTCCTAAGCAACAAGATAAAAAAAAACACAAACAAAATTACTTAAAAATTTACACTGAAAAAATGAAGCTGGAGGAACTCTAATGTCATTCAAAAGCTAGGAGATAATTCTGTGCCTTGCGGTGAATGATCATCCATTTTAAAAATCAGCAACCCAAAAATGTTAAAATATTCCGTGATAAGGTTTATGAGATAGGTGATCTATCTTACATTGTATAAAAAAAAGTACCAAAGTTTCATATGAGTATATATAATAACATAAAAGGTATAAATTTTCTGCAACAGATGCACATTTCGACAATATTACCAGTCAATCATTCAGAAAAAATAACCAATGTTATTGCTTTACATTTCAGGAGGAGGCCTTGAATACAGATGGCATAGCACAAACTTTCGATAGTCACAGTAGTGACTGTGAAGAAGATGGAATTGTTGGATCAGAGGACAAAGGCAGAGGTTTATATTACCCACTTATTTTAACAAAATTGCTAATTTGAGAAGATATCAGTAAATTTTATTAAAGCAATTCCAAATATATATTAAGAATCATTCCAATTGATAGTAAAATCTTTTCATTATTGTTGTTTAAATACATTTTAGATAAAGCCGCTCTCTTGATAATAATTATTCAAATAAAATAGTTTAAATAAAGGCAACAGTAGTATACCGCTGTTCAAAACTCATAAATCCATGGACAAAAAACAAAATCGGGGTAACAAACTTAAACCGAGGGAAACGCATTAAATATAAGAGGAGAACAACGACATAACACCGAAACGTAACACACACAGAAACGGACCAAGCATCAGACAAAACACCACGAGAATAACAAATATAACATGAAAACCAAATACATGAATTTGGGATAGACAAGTACCGTGCCACGTCTTATCTCAATTTCTCAAAAATAAGAGAAAACACAAACGACTCAACGTTAAAATGCAACACACACAGAAACGAACAATAATATAACAATGGCCATCTTCCTGACTTGGTACAGGACACTTTTAAAGGGGAATAAAAGTGGTGGGTTGAACCTGGTTTTGTGGCATGCCAAGCCTCGCACTTTAATGGCAAAGTTAAATATAACATTGAAATGACAACATAATATTACAGGACTACAATACAAATTAATAGAACATATTAGACAAAGAAAAACATGATTAATAGATAACAAAAAGCATCAGGTTTAAAATTCAATACGCCAAAAACGCGCCTTGTCCACACAAGACTTACAAGTGACGCCCAGATATAAAAGATCGAAAGTGAAAAAAAGTACAAAGTTGTACAACACTGAAGATCAAAAGTTGAAAAGGTTTCGCCAAATACGGCATTGTTTTTATGCCCGGGATAAGAACATTCTTATTATAAAGAACAATTCATGCTATTGCAAACAGTAAATTTTATCAAATGAATATGAAAGAGATATACATAAAGAAACTGAAGTATTAACTAACAGAAAACTAAACCCGAATACATAACGCCCAGATATAAAAGATCGAAAGTGAAAAAGGTACAAAGTTGTACAGCACTGAAGATAAAAAGTTGAAAAGGTTTTGCCAAATACGGCATTGTTTTTATGCCCGGGATAAGAACATCCTTATTATATAGAACAATTCATGCTATTGCAAACAGTAAATTTAAACAAATGAATATGAAAGAGATATACATAATGAAACTGAAGTATTAACTAATTACAGAAAACTAAACCCGAATACATAATGCTATTAAAGTTTAACACAGAATAGACACACCCGAATCAGTCCAGGCGTCAACGTAATTAAAAAAATGTGACGTCACATACGATGGCGAAAAGGCACAAACGTTATGCCACATTAACATATCTTTGCTGGCAGTGGAAAAATAATATTTTGCCACTAAAAGTAAAATTTTTGAATTTTTTTTTATTGCTTTCCCTTTCTCTTTCTAGAAATAGAATATTCGTTCATAAGGATAACTTATTCTCGAATAAGTATAAAAGTATAAGTTCCTCAAGGAATAAATAGTATAGGGTTATTGCATGAATATTGGGGAATATTGTCCCGAGTAGAATTTTATATTGCACGAGCTTGCGAGTGCAATATATGTTCTACGAGGGACAATACTCCCCAATATTCATGCAATAACCCTTTTATTGTATAGCAATATAATATTTGAAAGTAAAAATTGGTTTAAACTAAGATTTAAACGTTGATGACGTCATGAATTTTGAAGATTTATTGCACTAGTGCAATATTAGAATTTATTGCACGCTAACTTTTGGTAACTTTCTGTGGGAAATATTATATTGCTATACAATAATATAAAATATTGGTTCCAATAGGAACAGATAGTTTGATATTGTTTATAAAAAAGTTTCTTGTGAAATATCTGCTAGGCGGAACAAATATGCATTGAGAGCTCGCTCCTTCTTTTAGAGTCGGTTTCTGAAGAACTAGGAAGTAAGTTACTAACTGCCTATGCTTTGGTAATATTTCAGCTGTTCTCTAGTCTTAATAAGTAAATGACCAGAAGACATTGGTAAGGAGTTTGATATTTCTTTATATATGGGATATTTTTTTTTTATTTTAGACTTCTTACCAAGCGGAAAACCTCCTACAAAAGCAGAGAAGAAAAACCCACTGCTGACAAATGCAGCTCAGAGTATACTTACAATGGGATATCTACCTAAAGTTATCAGAATAGTTGTTGATAGAGTTTTGAAAGAGAAAGGTATAAGCCAAAATTGTGGAAATTTGATCAGTGCTAAATTTCTTCATTCATGCTAGGGTTGAAAGCTTTTTGAAGGTAAAAGAATAGTGTTTATAATTATCAAATCTGATTATTTATACAGTTTTAAATCTTAGAGAAACTATACACGAAATAGACCCAATCAGTTAAAAACTATTATTTTTGAAATTGAGGAAATGCATAAGCAGTAGTGAAAAATTGAAGCAGTAAAGGTATATAGTTCATAATTAGATTTTCAGTTTAGCTTGTTGTGACCTACGCGTCTTGTCATCTCAATCACAAAAATTACTACAGTTTGATATAGTGGCAAGCGAGACTTCAATCTAGTGAAGGATATGGCACAGTTTTATTTTGTTTTGGCTGTCAGCCTTACCTTTATTGAAAATAATCAGAAATTAAGCTTCAATTTAGTGGCAATTTGATTTACTTGAGCATCCTTTTTTTTCTTAGCACCATAATAATATTTTCAGTATTATGCAAAAAAAATGTGTTTTAATGCTAATATTTCATGAAACAAATGGATTTTTATACTTAATGAAGTTGCTTCTGATTGAAATATTTAACTTTAAAGCGATAGATTGAAAGGCAGTCAAGACATCAGGTAAGAATCAAAGTGATTATCATTTATCTTTCTTCCTGAATGTTTGCTGATTGTATGGTAAATGTTAAAGTTGTAAATGTTCACACAGTCAGTCAAACATCTCAAGGATGTTGATTTTCTGTTAAAGTTTCATTAAGTGTTTTTGGTGATGGAGATCAGATACTGATAAAAAGATAGTCCTAAATAAATACTACAATTTAACTTTCTTACAACAAAGCAGATTCTTACTTTTTTAGATTTAAGTTTTAACCCATCTATTAATTCCTTAGCTTCTTTTAAACTAATATTATTGTAGTATTTATTTGTGTTCATTAACAGAGTAATGCATGTTGTATAATCAAGAACTGATGTAGAATTAGAAAATAAAACTTTTGCTTTTTGTGTTTATGTGCAGATAAAAGCATGTTAAGCTTCACTTTCTGTTTTTGTTTATTATAAATGAGGCAATATAGTCATATTTGTTGATCCAACAAACATAAGACTTTTACCTGAGAATGTTATTTTGCTGTCGACATTCTATTTGCTCATTGTTGAAGGCCGTACGGTGACCTATAATTGTTAATGTCTGTGTCAATTTGGTCTCTTGTGGAAAGTTGTCTCATTGGCAATTACTTTTTAATATTCAGAAGTCCTCTTGAAAACAAACGTTTTATATTCATCAAGTCATATATCTTAATAATATCTTAAAGGACAACTGCCTCTGTCCGTTTCAGGTGGAATACTCTCCTGTAGATTATTACCTTGTAAACAAACAAATTAAATATCCTCTGACAGTGATTTGGTCATATAAAACGCGGTATTCGAAATGAAACTTATTAAACAAAACAATCATGGTCTCATCCTGATTTGTAAGTAAAAGTATGCCTCTTGAAAATTAATTCATCGATATTTTTGATAGCACACATCTTTTTTGGAAGCATTTCAAAACTTCGTGATCCTTTCAATAAATTTCATGTGACCGAAAAACTTTTCTGAACTTACCATCATCAGGAATGCTCAAAGCCGTATATTGAAGAAGATTATGTAGGAACAGAAATATGCACTGTACAATTGTATGTTGTTTAAATATTCAGAAATATTTACCCGAGCATATTCTTAGTTTAAACGGTATAAATTTTAAATCCTTATATTTAAAATACAATTGAACAAACGTTTAAAAACTGCATGAATTGTGAGTGTAAAATATGGAAAACATACAAATGTTGAGTTTCTGGATATATGATGGTAATATGCATTTAAGATGAAAGTGAAAGATTGTTTTCATTTTCCTTAAAAACATGCAACCGAATTAAAGTTGTTTTTCAATCCTAGCCTTTTAAGAATGACGATAATATAACACCCAGTGCCTTAATTCTCTATTTTTATTAACCGGATATTTTGGTTCTTTGATATGCCGAATTAGGATATTGGACCATGATAATAGGTAAATGTCCACTTTCGAATTTGTCAGTTCTTTGACCACGTTTATTTTGTGTCACAAACCTATGCTGTAACAAATATACAATAACAATTCAAATTCAGAGCTTTTTTTAAGCTGGAATATTGTATCCATACATGCTCAACTGTATTGACACAACTTGCTCAACTGGGTTTGACCTCTGCTGAAAATTCGGTATGCTGTCTCCCTGACAGACCCCTTGTTATTTTTACGACTGTATATTAGAGACAGTTATGAATTACCTTTATTTATATGCTATTCATATTTTTTGTATTAAGGCTGGAATGGAATGTCAGCAAGGAATTTAATGGAAGAGATGACCAAAATAGAACAGAGTGGTGAGATAGCAAAATCGGAATTGACTGTACCGATACGTTCTAAACTTAAACATTCTGTTGTAAGCATGAAGAGTAGAAAAGTTCTTTCAAAAGGTTAGTGACTTTCTATGTAGGCTTAAGAATAGCACATTCTCTTAAATTTATGATGTAACGCAAAATGAAAACATTATTAGAGACCATTAGACAGTATTGAAATATCAATCAGTAAAAATCACTCGTTCTGAAACAAATTTCTGGTGATGGTGAAAATTCACCATCTTAGTTTTTTTAACAGCCATCTTTTTTCATCAAAATGTTACCAAAGGTACCAGGCTTATAATTTAATACACCAGACTTATCAGTGACGCTCAGATAAAAAAAAATGTAGAAAACCAAGCAAGTACAAAGTTGAAGAGCATTAATAACCCAAAATTATTACAAAATTAATAAAATAAAATTATCACTTTTGCCATCTGTAAAGAGATGTTTTTTGTAAAATACGGTCACTGAATCGATTGTGATATAAATATGCTATACACAAGGGTGCATGGTTCTAATTTATAATATTTTCAATGGGAATCATTATGTCAAAGTAAAACATATCTAAAAGCTTAATGTTATATTGGTTATTTTTTCTGCACAGATAATGTAAAGAAAATAGCAGAAGAAAACAACGAAATGAAAGAACAAACACAGTGTAAGATTTGTTGTGAAATGCCTGTTTCTATTGTGTTTTTGCCCTGTGGTCATTTATCTTCCTGTTCGCAGTGTGCCCCCGCCTTGAAATCATGTCCTGTATGTAGGTCAGAAATCAAAGGTTCTGTCAAAGTCCAGTTTAAATAACCAAGTCATGTAGTAGGATATCTGTCATTAATGTTTTTTCAATCTTGGTAAAATTCTTATAAAGCATTCCTGTGTATTTACTTGTTTTAAAAAAGTGTCAAATATAAGAATAACTATGTGATGTGTATGATTAAAGAAATATTTGTTATGTTCTTTATAAAATGGCATTAATATTGGTTTGTTTGTTTGTTTATTGACTGTGAGTAACTGATTTTGTTATATATTTGCAGTTATTTATGTTAATCATTCATTATTACTGAAATTTGTCAGCCATTATTGTTTATCTTAGATGTTCCTATAGTTTTGATGTCTCAATAAAATTTCTTGACAGCTGAGTGGAAATTGTTGCATGACAACAAAAGTTTTAGTGTCATAGACTCCTTTGAATTGACATGATCTTCATAAATTCCTTGAGACACGTGTTTGTACACTATGCCGAAATAATTTTGAATGTTGATATGCTAACAGCAATGCCTTAATGGCAAATAATGTGATAAATTGTTTTAATAATACATATATATTAACTATTGTTTTAATTGCCTTACAAATTGTGCTGAAACTATTATCGATAATTTTAACCAGAATCCAGATTCATGAAAACATCTTAAAGGCCCTTAGCCATAATTCAAAAGATTCTATGTATGGAAGCAGTGCTCCCTGGAAAAACGTACTATAAAACATGCTTTCTTATTCATTATATATATATGTCACTATTTTTTTTTTTGCCACGTGGTCTGTATATGTATCCATGAAGTTTGTCTTGTGCTTTATTTCAATTGTAGAAAAAGTGATGATAGCTAGAATTAAATACCTTATTCATGTTATTGTTTGCCTACATTTTTAGCCAACATTGACATCTAGACAACATTGTTCTTTCATTTATTTGTATTGTAGTCCTGTCATGTAATGCTGTCATTCTAGTGTTATATTTAATATTGCCATTAAAGCAGGCAAAACTAGTTTCAATCCACGATTTTTTGGTTAAAATGTTCTGTACCAAGTCAGGAAAATGGCTATTGTTATCTTATAGTTCGTTTCTGTGTGTGTTGCATTTAAGTGTTTCTGTTGTGTCGTTGTTCTCCTCTTATAGTTGACGTGTTTCCCTCAGTTCTAGTTTGTAAGTCGGATTCGTTTTTTCTCAATCGATTAATGGATTTCGAAACAGTGGTAAACTACTGTTGCCTTTATTTATGCCGAGTTTTGTCCATGAGTAGGGTTGATGTATTTCCTTTATACATATTCATAATTTGAACGATTGAATGATTCTATTTTAAGGAAAAATAGCAAAGCGCGGTTGTAGAGAGATGACCAAGAAAAAAAATATACAGGATAAAAAATTATTATGAATTTATGTGCTCCGGAAGGGTATATAGTAGTTCCTGTTTGAATAAGGGACATTGTTTTGTACTTATATCAATTTCACATTTTATGATATTCTTATTTAGTGATGTCACAAACGAAAAAAGTCAAAGATATTCCGTACATGTCTACCAAATCATGATGACGTATGTCCGTATAACGCAAGAAAAGATAACGGCAGCTTTACTATTGAAACCTCTTGGCTCAATAGATTTCTTGTAAGGCAGCAACCAACTATCTTGATATCACAATAGTAAAACAAGCCCTGAAACATCGTGTCCACTGCAAAATGGATATACTCTACATCGGGCTCTGATGGCATTTTGTTACAAAGCAATGAAAAGTTTACAAAGGGTTTATGACAACATTCTCATATTTTTTTATTTTTTTACTGACTGCTACTGTCAATTTGTTGACGGGGTTTTGGCATGTTTAACTGCTGCTAGACTATAAACTGTGAAATGATTTATTATATTATCATCTTTTTTCAAGTCAGTCGCTGTTTTGAGTAAGTTGCGACAAATAATGCATTTCGAATAAAAAAAAAATTATAACAAGTATGCTTTCGTCCATTTGTCTTCGCATTTTAAAAAAAGGACAAAATTTGAGTAATAAAATTGCGATTTCATAAATGTGAAATGCAAATAACATGAGTAATGATTAAAAGATAACATACGAGAGTATACAGTTGTAAATGAAAACCATGCTTCAAAACAGCACAGTTTGATACTTGACAGTTTCACAGATGTATTAGGTTTTTTGATAAATGTAGTCTCTGACTTTTGTTCATTGTTCTTCACAAAAAGATTTCTTCAACGTCTTTATCAGCAGACAACGTTTTTGTGTCTTCTAAAAGGACAGTATTTTCAAGGTCACGTGGCAGTAGAGATTTGTCTGAGGAATAAAACGGACAGAAACTTGGTTTATAATCTTCTACCCTGATATGCACCGTCTGCCTCCCAGATTGTATATGTTTAGTCGTGTTTCCTATCTCGTCTTCTAGTTTATTTTCCACATCAGTACTTAGTTCTTTATAATTATCTTGTGATCGGTCTACTCGTGCTTTCCTGAGCTCAATGAACGCCTCTATGTCATGTATTTCTTCTTTTCTTTTATGTGTCTCTACCAACTGAATAACTTCTGTTGATTGTTCTTGAAGTCTGTCGTGCACTTGCATTTCACTAGGATAATCTAATAATTGAATCTGTCTTTCTGATGTATCCTCTTTAGTGTTGAATATTGTCGGGATTTTACTTCTCATTCGCCAACAAATAATAAAAGTCAGCGCAATCACTATACAAAAAGCAATGATACCGACAATAACTCCGGCTATAATTTCTGGGCTCTGCAGTTCTATATTGACTGACACGTTTGTGCATGATGCCTGTGAATTATTAAATTTCCAAGAATCATTTCCTTTGTTATCGTATTCTTCTTCGTGATAAGTTGTGAATCTTTCTAATGTACAAAGAATAAATCCTATTCTATAATAAAAGGAACTGTTTGATGTTCCCACATTGAACTCATGAAGTTTAAGTCTACCCCCCTTGAAAGCACTTTCATTATAAATGTATAATCGCACATTTGGTGACATTCTTGGTTTGTTACACGATTTCTTCATTTCACAATCCAATGTCGCTAAATAATGATGTGTTGTTTGAAGAGCACAATGTTTTGTGTATGACCCAGTGTCTTTTGGTACCGATACATTCAATTTCTGCAAAATCTTATCAAATAACTTTGTGTCTACAGTATCCAGAACCGATAGTTTACAAACAAAAAGGCTAAACAGTTCATAAACATCTATATTTGAATTAGGTATGCTGACAACATATTCAGGAAATAAAGTTCCCTTGGCATTCAGGATGACAAATACTGATGCAGACTTGACGGGTTGAATGCAGATTTTGTGTAACTTACATGTTTCATCGGGTAAACAATGATACAAAGATGAGTTGGTACAGAAATTTGTTTTTGCTAAATATCTTTCTCTGCCTTCCGGACACTCATTCACGACTGTACATAACATGACACTTATTCCACCAAATAGCATTGCTGCTGAATAAATGGACGACCACATCTTTGATCTAAAAACAAAATATGAATTTAATTTGTTATGCATTCTAGAAGTGGATTAGTATAATAACCGTAATTAGAAAAAAAAATATAACACAAATACCTATCTAAGGCAGCGTGTTTCATATATTCAAGTCTATGTGCATCTTAAACAATGGACACTCTCTATTGTGAACTAAATTAGAATACATGACAAATAAAACAAATCTTGATGATCATTTTTTTTTTGTACAGTTTATCTCTATTTTCGTTAGTTTTTGTCATACACACAAAAAAGTAAAGCAATGCTTAGAGCAGTCTTTCCTATAAATGGTCAACATAAGAATTAAGATGATTTTAAAACTTGTCTTTAGATCAGGTTTGCAATTCAAAACATTTATCTACATAGTATATGTTGCAAGAGTATAGACAGAACACTAAACATGGGTAAAGATGGCCAACATGATTAAACAGTGATCACTCCAAAAAATAGTGATATGACGATTTCAACCAAATGCCATATATATAAGAAGATCTTGTCTTGGTGATAATTTTCGTTGTTTATAGTTTCTCTCTATGTACAACAATGTTTAATGCGATATTGAGTTGAAACACAAAACTTGATAAAAATCGTTATAAAATGTCAATAACTCAATGAATCAAAATTCGTAGGACGATTTTGATCCTCAAATGTATTTCCAGAAACTCAACATACTGCTGTTTTCTTTTTTTTATTATTTGCAGCTCATGTATTGCTGATCTTTTTGCTTTCTATATAAAAAAAATCATCATAGAGACCAGGACTAAACTTAATATATACGCCAGACGCGCGTTTCGTCTACAAAAGACTCATCAGTGACGCTCGAATCCAAAAAAGTTAAAAAGGCCAAATAAAGTACGAAGTTGAAGAGCATTGAGGACCAAAATTCCTAAAAGTTTTTCCAAATACAGCTAAGGTAATCTATGCCTGAGGTAGAAAAGCCTTAGTTTTTCAAAAAAGTCCAAAATTTTGTAAACAGTAAATTTATAAATATAACTATATCAATGACAATTCATGTCAGCACAACAAGTGCTGACTACTGGACTTGTGATACCCTCGGGGAAATAAATCTCCACCAGCAGTGGCATCGACCAGTTTCTCTTTATTTTCATTTAGTTTTCAAGATAAAAGGCATACAAAAAGAGAATGCAAGAAATATTCATTAAAATGCAATAACTCAAATAAGGAGTGGACTCGTGATTGGACCATTAAACATATTTGTAGATCTACCCTTGCTGATTTTTTGGCGTTTTAAAGAGACTCCAGCTTTTATATTGAGATATCCCTTCGTAGGTTTCCTAAATTCAACAAAATTTTGAGTTAAAGGTGTTTAGTAATACACGAGTCGTTTATGAATAGAGTGGATATTTTAACAAGTGGAAATTTCCAATAATAGAATTAATAGGTTTTCCCCATTTCATAAAATTAAACATTCGGTCAATTGGTAAAATCTTAAATCTAGGATGGTTACACTCAGATCCCTAAAAATACCATTTCATTTTAAATACAAGCTTTATCTGTAAGGTATACTTGAAATATCTAGTAAACTGCTTCTTATATATTTTGAATGTATTTAATTTCAACTAATGTCAGTGAAGATCAGTGTAAATCTGGTAGAAAAGTTGTGCAAATTATTACTAGTAATGTGTATTTTTCTTTCAGATTGATAATCAATCGAGCAGAATATGTCTATAATTTTTGGATTATTTACTCAATAAACATTATTTCATAGGAATTGAGATGTGATATACTTGCTTTATGACGTCAGATTTTTCCATGAAAAGTAACAGTTCGAAGATCATGTATGAACTCAATTATTCGACATTCTTTGTATAAGTAAGTAAGTAAGTAAGTACATTATTTAGTATAGGGACATGTGTTTTTCTAATACAATGAAAAATAAAAACAATAACTAGTACACCAGAGGACCTTTAGGTCTATAAGTCACTTTGAACATTAATGTATATGGTACGACGAACAAAATGAATATTTTTTTTGTATACCAACATTTTGAGTCATTGTTCATGTATTGTGTTTATGTTTATACATTTACATTATTAATTAAGGCCGTGTTCACATTGACCTAAACTCGGTTTTGTGTTAGTGTACCTCACACATAAACTAAACATAATTACGTCCCCAATGATAAAACTCAATGTTTACATGTAGTTTAAATCATGTTTTGTCTACATGCAGTCGATAGTCGATGTAGACCTTGTGTAGGTTAAGTGTACACAAAACTAGTCATTTAGATTTTTAATTTTCCCATATATACATTTAAAAAATAAGAAGACTCATCCATCATCATTGCCGAACATATATATATCATTTGAAAAGGTCTCCCAGAATCAACTGGACGTACACACTGACAGAAATATTTGCCACTGGTCTTTACTCAAACAACGATTCACTCATAAATGCATTACTGAAAAAAAGTGAGGTTAATTGTTTGTTTGTGTAGTATCTCAGATCCGTTAAAATACAATTAGGAAAAATTTGAAACAAATAGAAAAGATAGAAATGTAGTGATCCTTAACAACCACTTTACTTTAAAAAAAAAAAAGAGGAAAGGGGGGGGGGGGCGGTGGTTGAGTCAGATTTTTTTCTCGCACGAAAGATTGTATTCAGTGTTGGTTTTTTTTTCGTTGGAACCAATTAAATATTTAACTTATAATGTATGGGGAAACTTTGGATTCAGTATATTTGTTGATTCTAATCATTTGTATGGCCCGATTTTTTTTAAAATCAAATTGTGGAAAAATCCATCCCCCCCCCTTTTTTAAAGTCAAATGGTTGTCCACTAACTGCTAGAAAAGTTGTTCGAAAATTTTAATTCGGTTCTACGTAATGAACATTTAAATGACATATAGTTTACAAGTGTGAACAAATCTTATGTACATTTAGCTAAATAATGTGTACAGATGTGAACAAATTTAATATGAAACTAGTGTACATTACATTAACCCGAATGTAAACATGTTTACTGTACACGGCGTTTAGTTTGAACACGGCCTAAGTCGTAGTTTTTAATCATTAATTAGTTTTAGCTGAAGTGCGTTCATTAGTCTCATTCAAATTTCGTAGATTATTAAGTTCGAATTTATTTCATATTTTTCATTCACTGGTATTGGAAGATTTCTCAATTGGAAAAAAAATGTAGATTAAGGAAGTTGGATAATGAGCTTGATAATACATTGCAAACGTATCATCGTTATAGTTGGCATGAGTATTTAGACTGGTTTTGTGTTGAGTTCATTAACCTAATAGTGTTGAAAGTTAAGTGAATATAGGCATTTCGAATAAACATCTTAACGTTCACTATATTTTTTATCACAGATCACATTAAAAAAAATCGTAAGGGTTCCGCAGATCCTAGTGTCTCGCCTACTTTTGCTTTTAATTACAGGCTCAACAAAAATGAGGACAAAAATTAATAAAAATATTCCTCTGGATAATAGCTTTTGGTTATAAACAAGCTTGTAAGTTTGGTACAAATCCAAAATAGTATAAGAAAGTTATTAAAATTTTTAAAAACTTTAAACACAGAGTGAAAGTGTTGTTTCCTGGCAGAACATCTAATTCCATTTAAAAGTAAAATACAGAAAAAATGGACTTATTTTTTTACAAAATTTACTTCTGGATACTAGCTTTTGATCATAAACAAGCTTTTCTCTAAGTTTGGTTCAAACCCAGGATAGTTTAAGAAAGTTATTAAAATTTTAAAAACTTTAACCACAGAGTGAATGTAATGTTTACCGGCAGAAACCGATATGTTATAAAGATGTGTACATGCTAAGTAATATGATACGCGATCGAAAAGCATTAACCTTCCATAAGGATAACTGCGCAAATTAGACAAACTTTTAAAGCAAGTTTAATGAAAAAGGTGTAAGACTTTTCATTGTTTACTTTCATAGAATTTTATTAATTTTAGAAGAAGTCTTTTTAATGTTAAGGGATAATGTCTGCATGTGAGTTGCCAAAATAGTATTTTCCTTTTTCCATTTTTTACTGATAAGTGGATTTTGTTTTTATTTGCAATTTACATTTAAACACAGTTTTCGATTATATTAGAAAATAATGATGGGGATTAAGGCAAAGAGACAACCAGACCAAAGTGCAGAAACAATCAATGCCTTAATTGTGTCTCTGATTAAAGGAGAAATACTGCACCTCTGGGTGGCCATTATGTAACCCTATAACTATGTTTAAATGTTTTGCGAAATGGAGGCCACTTTATTTTGAAACGTACAATCAACTTTCATTTAATAAATCCACAAGAGTAAAAAGGTCTATATACTCATGACTTAAAACAGGCGTAAAATGCATGATCTCTATCCTATCCTCTGCATCTAGCCATTATGGGATAAACAAACAAACACAACATAATGCTTCCAAAGGAAGTCATCAATTAATTTGTTAAACCTTCATGGAATGTTTTTGATACTTCGAAATGATATCAAGAAATAGCATCAAAAGAAAAACAAGTTTTAATATAATTCTCTATATTTCCTTCATTTGTATTACATGTACAAATATTAACTCATTTAATGATGAACTTGTTTTTGGAAATAAACTTTACTTTAAATACTACAGCAGCAATTGCTGGCTAGATACACGGTTCAGCGGAACCTTTTTAAACATATTTTTGTACTACTGAAATATTTTTCGATCATAAAAAAGATCTTGAGACCAAATGACACAAACATTAAAAACTATAGGACATAAGGTCACCGTCTGGCATACAACTATGAGCAAATCCAACACCGTAAAGTTAGCTATGAAATCCCCGAAAATGACATATTTAAAATAATTCAGCTTAGAAATATAAGTGCCTTTTTGATGTGCAAAATATTGAAAAAAAACAATATGTAACACAACAAAAAACGACAACCACTGAATTACAGGCTTCTAAATTAGGACAGGCATACCTATACAAATGCGACACAGGGTTAATTTTGCTTGAAGGCGCCAATCCTTCCCTAGACTGGAACAGAAATTTTGCTATTGAGTATTTAGAATACAGACGGACAGAGCGACAGGCGAAATGAACCCCTAAAGAACTCTTCGACTTCGTCGATAGGGATAATATGCCAAAACAATATTCTATCTGTCACAACAACAAAAATAACTGTTCCTCAAGATTTATTCTTTTCAAACGCTTTTTTTTCAAATCAAGACATTCGTGTTTGTTTTAAAATCTCAACCTTGTGATCTGATTGTACATGGATATCTTTGGTAATCCAAACATGTGTGTAACTAGCCATATCCATTATAGGTCATATAGCTGCAATAATTCAAATGCAGAAATCTTTTTCCAGTGCTGTTTGATAAATTGACAACTCCCGTATAAAAAAAATAATAAACAAACTAGATAAATGATAATCTTTTTTAAAGTGTTAAAGACAGTATGATAATCAGCTATATTTATGGTGAAAGAAAACAGATAAATCCCTGCACAACGTTGGAATTAACCCATATTAATTTGTAAAGATATTATGTGCTAGGAATTGTGCAATACAAATTATTATGAAAATCAAGGTAAATCACATTGTTTTATACATATGTACAGGTATGCATGCATCTTTGGTTCTCAAGCTTTGGTTAGAGCAAATATAGATTTACTATTCAACACATATTGATCAACTAACCTTGTGAAATTTCAAATGGTTTTAAATCTTTTTCATTTGACACAGTAAACTAGTTTTAGTGTTTATTTATCAATTTTAAAAGATCAAATTATACACTTATATATTTAGTGTTTATGTTTGTTTTGCAACATGGGCATTTTGACTCCATTACTGTGCTTTATTTTTAGAGTATACACGCAAACATCTATTTATAGGTAATGGAAATCCGTTAACTTAAATTCAGAAAATGGAAATTTCAAAGCTATTTATAGATTGGTATACATTATTTTTGTATTGATGTATATATGTTTTATAACTGAATAATAATTATAAAATCTTTAAATTACCTCCAGAGGTAGCTTGATTAAGATTTGATTTTGTGCAACAATTTAAATTTTATAGGATTATTAAATAAAACAAACAACTAAGCATTTCATTTTTTGAAAGAGAAATAGCCTCAATGGGGAAAACGGTATGTTTTTTTTTGTTCATGGTTATTTCATTCAAGACAACAAAGAATAAATGTCGATTAGAATTGGCATTGGTAGTCTAGAATACTCCTGAATTCATTGACAATATGAAATTGAAAAGTGACACTGTTACATTTCTCGTGATACAGTTGAAAATAAATATGTTAATGATCTTCATATATAACATTCAAACATTAAGTTTCAGTCCTTATCAGATGAGGATTTAAGGGTCAAGTCAGAGCTATATATATGGTTATTGAAACATAATTTTCACCATTCTGTCCTACTGCAAATATTGTTTGTTTTGGGTCCTGTCTCCATTTTTTTTCCAAAATCCTAAATATGCATCTATTTAATACTATTTTTTATTCATTAATACATATGTGTAATCGAAAATGAATTGAAGCTACTGAAGGTAGGAAATTCGAACCAGTTTTTAAAATCCCTTGGTTATACAAGCTGCTTTTTTTTTTAAAACACACTTTGCAATCTACTTCTTGTTATAACTGTGAAAATTTTCTTTTAATCTACATACATATATATATATATATATAAATAAATAGATTGTGTTTGCATGTTGAAAAAAATTTGTTTAAGACAAAATGGTAAGCAGACAGAATGTTGAAAAATTTTATAGGAAAAAATGTCACACAAGACAAAACAAATCACAAATAGTTACTAATTGTTATTATACGAGAAATTTCCAAAGTAATTTCTTTTTATAACAGATGGACTATTTAAGTTTAATATATTGTTTATTGGCCTTTATAAAGAAGATTTGTATGCAAAGGATACATTTATTGGCACCATGAAGCCATTCTGTATTGACATGATTTATAACAATCTTTTCTAAAATTGTCCATTTATGACTTTGTAAATTATAACAAAGAAGGTTTCAACTCTCTCAGTCAAAGTTGACCTTAGATAGATTTCCTGTTTTTGCGGTTTTTTTTTGTCATATAGCTCATCAATTGTTTCGGTTTTTATAAATCCTTTGATTTCAAATATTTGGCTTTGAGAGTTCCATACATCTACATAAGCGCTTTGGAGGCATGACAATTATACAACGATTTATTTTCATTTTTAAGTTCCTAATTACTTCGACAAATTGTTTTCTGAATAATTATTTGATCATTATTGATATTTTCAGAATGCCGAGCGTTTACAAAAAAAATATAATAAGTGTTTTCTTATTCAAAAAGAATAATCTCAAAACTGAATTTTGACTTTTAGTAAAATGAATCCCTGTCATTCATTCGATACTACTTGATTGCACATGCATGATTGGTTTAAGTTCTTTAATGAAAAAAGAGGGATAAAAATAATTTTAATAATCATGGAAGTAAAATCAGCTAGTGCATATGCACTTTGAATTCTGAATTTTATGTTAACCTTAAGCGTAAAACATATTACATCACAAAAATTTTCCCATTGCATTTGTCTAAAACCTTTTTTAGATAACTTCACTCTGAAAGATTAAACTTACCTGTTAGTATATAATCCATTCATGTTTAAAGTCATAAGAAACCTCAAATTAAAAAAAATCATGCATATGTTTTTTATAACTAAATGGATGGTTTTCATTATACAACTTATGTACCTATACTTTTTTCTGAGGAAAATTCTTTAATGTGTCCACATTTACAAGAAGTTTATTTGTTTTTAATTGCTTGCTTCCAGGAAGCAATTCGCCGACGTATTTTCCGTATGCATAGTGACCTGAGCGTAACCCTCCTCGTAAAAATCCGGCGATCGCAATACGCATGGATCTGTCATTAAAATAAACAATTGTCTGATTGTACATGTTAAACACGTGCTCAATACCCATGCTTTTTGTCATTTATTTACTATAAGGTGACAATCGGTAAACTAGGGCTTTAAAACACGGCATTTAATGAGCAGCCATATTTGTTAAATCATAACAGACAGAGAGGAAAAAAATTGACGATTATACGATATATTTGCGTAAAAAATGACAAAATCGTGCACAGAGCTCTAAGTTTATGATATAAACATGCATTGGTTCAAGAATTGGATAAACATTATTTTTCACCACTCGCTGGTTTCATATGACTTTAATATAGATTTACCATAATGTTGCATCATTTCCTTAAATACAGAATAGTAAAAATTTAAAGCATGCGGATGTTCATTTGAAGTATTTATACATACAATGTATATGTACAATATATACATACATATCGATATGACAATTGAACTAATTGGTGTTTAAATGCATACATACCCTGCAAATGTAATCATGATGACACTTTGTGAATATAAATTACCTTGATCATGTTTAGTAATAAATATGAAGAATACTTGAAATAACATATCATTGTTGTAAAAACATGAATGATGACTGTTTCAAATTTCTTGAAAAGTAAACAATAAGAAAATGGTGGGTTTTTTTTTTTATTTTCATTTCATTAAATTTTTAAAATACACTGTAATCGCATGGGGTGATTGCAATGGTTGTTTTATGGGATTTATAACTATAATAGGAACGCAATTCACGTGTAGATCATATCAGCTATTACTGCGTAGGTGACCGTCAAAATGTCTAAAAATTTCTAAAAAACTATGTAATAATTTGAATACGACCTCAAAATTATTACGTACGTGTAATGTTATGATGTTGTGAGTTATCGTCCGAAGACATTTGGTTTCCAATAACATAAGTATAAGACTATGGATCTCCATGAAATTGTGGCACACGTTTCCAAAAGGTTCAAAGGATACAAAATTCACTTTGTTTGATTTGTACAAATACAGATGTGTTGGTGCGCTTTGCCCATTATCAAATTGGTCAACATTTAGATCCAAAGGTGTCCAAAATAAAACTTCGTATGATGAGGCAAGCTTTTTTAAACTGATTTGGTTTAGTCGTGTTCCAATACGCCACTATCGCTACAGAGGGTTGGGTACCAGCCAATTGTACTTATCGAGTCACATTATATATATGTGACCATGACCCGTCCAGAGCATGTCAGAAGCCTGTCCTTCATTTGTTGTAACTTGGTGATGTATATATCATTAATGTTTTCGTGTTTAGGTTTAAAGATAGGTCTGGCAGTTGTTTTTTCGTTTAAATGTTTACCTTGTCCATGTAGGGGCATTTGTGGCTTGCTATTTGGTCTTTGTCTTGTTGATTGGTAAAGACCTTGCGATGAATTATGGTTGCCTATTTCTTAGACAGCGCTTCGTAAAAAAAGTAACGCATAAAGGGAAAGTGTTACATTACAAGAATGAACATCACATTCCTTGGTAGGACACATCATATCACATTGTCACAATCAGGAAAAAAACAAAAAGGCATTATAGAGAGCAAACTATACCAAAGAGTCATTTAAACTTATAAACCAAAGACACATTGATAACGCATTGACATTAAGATGAAAAACGACGTAAAACAAACCACAGTAATCATAAAATAAAACTTAAAACTGAGAAACAACAGAAACTGTTCATCTTTTCGGGGCACCTGCGTTCTTTTCACGGTTTTAAACGAGATTTATATAGTATGGTTTTTAGTTTTCTTCGTAATATGGTGTTATTGTTTTCCGTTCATTCTAATTTTCTTTTGCCATTTTGTTGACTGTTTGGTTTATAGTGGAGTTTCTTATTTATTATTTATAACTGTTGATGTAAATGTCCTTTAGTTTTTTAGTCTTTGTTTACCCTTTTGGTTTTGATTGTTATTGTCTTATTCCTTGGTACCTTCTTTAATTTACCTTTTTGATTTAGAATGAAATTGTTCAACTCAATTTAACCTGTCAGATTTCAATATGTATTATTTTTTAATTTGTTTTATCCTGGTGTAATATTATATGGTGAGAAAACGAATTTACTGCCTTCGAGGACGATTCGAATCTTTTTTTGGGGGAATAACTTCCTTCAATAGATTTTACCTCCATTCAATATTCGGGTCTTTCAATTAAGCAATCTGAAATATACCTTCCTGTTACTAGAACCATTTATTTCATTACCTCCAAAAGAAAGATTGAATAAAAAATTAGCTATTTAAGAAAAAACAAAAGCATTTAATGATATTTATTATTTCATTCTGTAGGCAACTCCACATGGCATTTTTTCTTCGCTTTCCAAATTATAATTGCTTTGTGTGCCGCTTGAACCTTGGAAGTTTCTTTCAGTATTGCACGATGTCTTGAATGGATCATCATCGTCAGTTATCTAAAAAAAAAATAAGAACCTTTATGTGTTTTTGTTTACAAAAACGAAACAACAGAAACATTGAACTGCAGCAAAACGTATTCCTACATACATTTGTACTTATAAACAGACTATTGGATACCAATGCCATATTCATGACTATGTACAAGATATCTAGAGAAAAATATGGTGGTTGTGAACCTGATTGTATGGCTAACAAAGCTCCTGCTTGAATGGCAATGTAAAAATAGACCTCTAAAAATTATAACATTAGGTGACGGGAATATACTACAAATAAACGCAAGAACACTCACAATAGAAAAATACATACATAAATAAACTGTATAATATTGTAGACCACAGAATGTCAACGGACACACGAAAGTAAGGACATTTGAGAAGACATTTTATACTACAATGATTTATAGGACTATCGTCATGTGAACTTAAACGACATTCAAATATGAAATATTCATATAATTTATCAAATGTTTTATTCCTCTCTCTTTAAATACAATGCTACAAATTTATTTACCTTTCGCACTCTACTCTTCTTTAGTATCTCCATTGCAGCTTCTGTTGTCAAAATATTAGATTGCTGTTGCATGTCCTGAATGTTTTTTCTGTAGGCATCAACAGCTTGATGGTTCTGTGGAAGTAGTTCTTTCTGGCATCCGACTCCGTGTTTGGGATAAGACTGAAAACAGATTGATAAATAGTTATCTGAATCTATCAATATAATACACTTTCAGTATAGTATTTGTTTCCGTGCAAACATTGAATAGACTAAAAAGGGTATATGCTATACAAAAGAGGCGGACATTCCGAAGTGTCATTCTAAACTCAAAAGTAGAGAAAAACTGACAACAAAATTGCAACAACGAAAGACGACGAAAAACAGATATAGCAACAGTTGTATACCGCTATTCAAAAATATAAATCGATTGAGAAAAACAAATCAGGGTTACAAACTAAAACTGAAGTACACATCATCTACAAGAGAAAATAAGTTAACAAAATATAAAATATAGAAGATATGGTATGATTGCCAATGAACCAACTCGACTTGAACCCACTTAAACGTTAGGAGTGTTCAAATCTACTAAATATCAGAAGGCTTATTATGTTTCAACGTTTGCAACCGTCGTGTTACTCATTGTTGATATATATATATTCGATTATGTCACAATTGAGTATAAAGCAGGATTGTTAGTTACGATCATTGGTACATATGAACATATATGAAAATCATTTATGATACAACTATGTCATAATGGTCAATACAATCGTGATTGTGTTCGTGAAACTTATTAAGGAATGACTTCAACTTTAACACTTGGACTTGGTTAAATAGCTCCCTTATAAGCATTTACCCCCAATCAAGGAAGTCATTATAGAAACATTGAAAGTTCGGGAATATGCATATCGACTGATAGGTGTACAATATATTTACAGCCTGTTGGAATGCTTCTACTTAGAAATAAAAAATTCAAAACTAGGAAGAAGAAATTTTCTCCAACGATTGTCATTGTCAATTTCTAGATGTAATTGAAGATAAAAGTCAGACAACATAGAACTGAAACATTCACAAACTGAAAGCTGAGATCACCCTCATCTAGTTAAGAGCTGTTTCCCGTCCACCCTAATTGTAAATTGCTGGATGTAATTGAGTAGTTTTTGATAGTTATTATCTAATAGTTAATTTCTATATATGTTGCATTGTCGTTTGTTCTTTTTTGCAATTCAGTGTATCTGTTGTTTCGTTGTTTTCCGTTTAAAATTGATGTGTTTCCCTCGGTTTAATTTTGTAACCCAGATTTGTTTTGTCTCAATCGATTGATGACTTTTGTACAGCGATATACTACTGTTGTCTTTATATGTGATGTTCATTTCATTTACAATCCAAAATTTCAGCTTAATCCGCTTCGTGTTTATACATCTAACACTTATTTGACATAAGCGCTCATCTCAACACAAGAATTTATGACAAAAAAACGATTTAACTTTTGAAATCATAATTTTTTCCAACTTTAGCAGCAATATACCAGCTTCGAATTCACCTACATATGAAATATACGTTTCCCTAATATGTTCGGTATTCAAGAACTTGCAGCTGCTACTTTGACTTAATAAACCTTAACTAATGTCGAAGCAGAAAGTTGATGAGCCTAGGCTATGATGGTTATGTCAGAGAATGTCACGCTTTTTTTCTAAAAAAAAACCTGCCTTTTTATGAAGGATTTCCCGTTTTGAATTTCCTTTGCAGTTTGGTATTTTTGTTATTTCACTTTTTGCTTTGTATCAATGAGTTTTATTTGAACTTACACGTATGTCGTTGAGAAAACGAACGTTGATTGAAATCGGATCAGAGTTCATCCTTTCTTGATTAACTCCTACATCTTTTTCTAAGTAGGGCATATTCTTTTCATCCAAGCTCTTTATATGATTGAGGCCAACAGCGACATCTTTCCTCTCTTTGCATGTAAAGTTCAAACCACTTGTGTTGGAAGAACGTCCCCTCTTAAAAATACAACAGTAATTTTCCATAAATTATTATTCACATGATGAATATTAATCTAAAACCAATTATCAAATTATAGATAGGGAATTTGTCTATGGGACATATGTGATACCCCTGCTTGCATATCATAAAAAGTTACAAAGGTTCTGAAATGATACTACCCAAATTTGAACTTGATTCAATTTTTGTGGTAATAAATAATGCATATAAGTTTCATCCAAATTTGGTTCAGTCAAGTTAAGAGAACTCAAACGAACATTTCAGCAATGCTTCTATTTGTGAAAGGGCTCTAGAACGGTCAAAGTGACACCACCAAAATTCAAACTTGATCAGTATTTTTTGGTAATAAGAATTAAGTAAAAGTGTTAAAACATTTGGTTGAGGCAAACAAAAGTGAGAGAACAGAAACAAAAAATTCTGCATTGTAAAAGGACATCACTCTAGAACGGTTTGAGTGACGCCATCAAAATTCCTACTGCATCTGTATGTTGTGTTAATAAGCATTGCGTATAAGTTACATAATATTCGGTTCAGGGAAACTAAAGTTACAGAACGAAAGCAATGAATTCAGCAATTCTTTTCCTTTGTAATGGGACATTTCTCTGAAACAATTTAAGTGACGCAACAAAAATTCAAACTTGATCTGCGTTTTGTGGTAACAGGCATTTTGTAAAAGTATCATAACATTTGGTTTAGGCAAACTTGGGGACGTACAGACAAGGGAAAACTGAATGCTCCCTCTGCTATGAGAAGGGGCATATGTTAAGACAAACTTGGGGACGTATGGACAAGGGTAAAACTGAATGTCCCCTCCCCTATGAGAATGGGCATAAACACAGTGACACTAATTGTATCTTCCTTGCATATATTCTAATTTAAAATGAACAGGAAGAAAATGTTTTTCAATGCAAGTTTGTATATCAAAAACAATCGCAATTTCCTTTAAAATTAACGTGTATGTATTTATATCATCTTTTGCAACAAAAATACTCCTCCATGAAACTTTGATATTCTAAATTCCAAAGCGATTATCCGTAAACCATTTTAAAGGTTAAGCATAATCTTATAATTGTATAATTTCTTATAGGTTAATGATACAACATATAATTTTTCATTTTTAAAAATGTTGATATGCCAATCGGGTATTTTTTCATTGATTCAATGCACTTCTCACATACAAAAGAAGTTAAAAAAACGCGTGAGGAGTTCTGTGATAGAAATGGTTCAAAATGTCGAAGGCCTTAGGGTGACATGTAGGTGTTCCCATCCCTGTCGTCTCCATTATTGTACCAAAAAGAAGAAAATACTGCAACATCGTCATTGTATGACATTTTAGATTTACAGCCAAAATGACTACAGAAGATTTGATTATTATTACACTTCGCACTGTATTATCTTCACAAGTTCATCTATTGCAGAATTATTTTCTTGTCAATACCTCAAGTTTTTTTACCATAAAAATATCACTTACAACTTTTGGCAACTCATTTACGATGTTTTTAGTAATATCCTCTATGGATGGTTGCATATCACTTTCTGAAGTTCCATAAACCAAAGTGTGGCCGAAGGGGGGAATATCCTACATTGATAAAGAGAATTATTAGAAAGCATTATCCTAAAAAAAATAATTATGAAATGGCTAAAGTATTTAGCTTTTGAAATAAAAATTGTCTTTAACATTTACTAAGATAGTACAAAATGTACATGTGAATTTCGTTTTCATATTTTCGAATTTGTCCATCATTTATATTTGGTGTAAGTGTTTATTTCTTATTTCAAGATAATTTATCAATGCTATTTTATTGTTCATTTACTTACACTTTCAACAACTGGTTCGTACATGTGACTACTCATATAGTTTCTCATGTTATCTTCTTGTTTCTTGTACTGAAATATAAAAAAAATAGTTAATGACTAAACGGAACAAGAATTAACAGGAGTGAATTTATTGAATCACATATTCTTATCTATTATAATAATTCTGATATCGTTCCCATTAAATTTATGCATTTCACTTAACTGTAGGGCTCTTTATTATATTTTTTGTAATTAAATTCAGGACCAAGACCTGTATTATACAACAAATTCTTCAAAATGTTTGATACTTTTGTTTCAACAACCGTTTCTACATATATATTTTCCTTTCTTTTTTAATATGCTGAATGGGTGTTTCTCATTATTGAAGGCCCTACGCAGACCTATAGTTGTTAACTTCATATGGACTCTTGTTAGGAGTTGTCTCATTTGCAATCATACCATACTTCTTATTTTCATAAGGTGGTGTAAAATTGTTGACTATGAGACAATAATTCAACCATGCCAACAGAGTCCAAATAATTTAAGATATCATAGCTCAACGTTTAAATGAGCAAAAAAAATATACCGCAGTCAGATATGAAAGATTGAATAAGAATGTACAACTCGAATTGGCAAACCAAGAATGCTAATACAACATTAATGACATTCTGACTGCACAAAAGATTTGCAGTATTTCTATTAGTTGATTTTGTTTTGGAGAACGAGAAAAATATCCATCATGACGATAATTAAGCTTTTAAGTATCAAAACAGTACAAATGGTATTAACCCAGAAGCATACTCCGACGCTAACGGATTATTGTAATGAAAGAAGCCAAAATATTTGTCTGATTGATTGATTTATGGTTGCTACAAGCCACCTTTATCTAATTAATGTGTTATAGATATTGTACTATGATTTCGTAGTTACGATTGTATGTTTCATATTGTGGCGTTTGTTTATCTCGTGATCAGTATTAAAACAAAGGAAGGTTGAATAAAATTTTAAAAGACTTATATGTGATATGTGCATGATTTTTTTTTTATTTCAATTGAATATAAAACTAATATTAACTAGTACAATGTTATGATTGACAATCCAGCCAAGACACAATGAATAAAAAATATCATTTATAGGTCAAATACGATTTAATACAGTGAGCTTGCTCACACCGGACACCAAGCTATAAAGGGCCCCTAAACGACTACTATAAAACAATTAAAACAAGTATTCATACGGTTTAATCTTTATTTAAAACGGGAAACGAGAAATACCTATTTACCACATCAACAAACGACATCCACTGAACAACAAACTCCTATCCTAACAGGTGCATATAAATGCAGTGGGTTTACACGTTTAAACAGGTGACAATTTTCTTTTTTTAGATTTAACGTTCTACAGTTCGAATTTTTATCAAGCGATTATGGAATTATTCTTCGGGATTTTATCGCAGAAATCTGAAATTTAAATCTAAATACAAACAAACAACCTATGCAGACGAGGACTTTCGATAGTACGAATGATATAAAATTCCTGTCCTAATTATATTCCAAAAAGAAAGTTAACTTCAATTATGTAGTTGTAATAGTACCCATTAAGGCTTTGTCACTTTATTTTCAATCTACAAGTTTCACTTTCTTCCTGGTATCTTTCGCCCCTCTGTTTTAAAATGGCGGTATTTCAATGAACTTCTTTTAGTTGTTATTCTATGCATAATTCACATTTTCTTAGTTGTAACACACAATCTTTTCAAGATGTCCAGCAGTAATTAAAACAATCTGTCAAGGCCTAACAAAAAAACTGGTGATCACCTACGACGTCTCAAGTACAATATATACCACGATTACCGACGCCTAACTAAACTCTATTCAGCAAATTATGCTTAACATCAATGACTTAGATTATTGCTCCCCTGATATTCTTACTTCCTGTTATGTCAAGGATTATACATGTAATACTTATTGGTTACAGTGGTGTTTGTTAATAGAAACACGTTAGTAATCGTTTATTTTCTTTTTCCATGGGACCGTTTGAACTATGGTATATTAAGCATTGTTTTAAATCATATACCAATAATTTCTGCCTTATGCATTAATAGAGTCGTCTCAAACTTGCAGTAAAACACCACCGTAGACCATATAACAGCTGTCAAGAAATTGAACGATTAAGTCGATGTGTTGAGACTTCATTTTTATGAAAAGCATAGTTTATCTGTTTACTTTGATAGATATTTTTGGTTTTTGAACAATTGATGTTTGGAGCTGTATCTTATTTTGTGATCCTAATTCATGGTTAAAAAGTGTAACAAAAACTCTTATCCATGGATAATCTTCTTACTCAATCTCTATTTTAAAATGGTCTATACTAATTGGTCCGAATTCAAACAAGATGAAAAGTAACAAGTTTACATAGGTATTAGACAGAAAATTTGTTAAAAACAATTTCCTTCATCTTTAATAATATGAATATATTCGCCTAATTTTATATATTTTGGGTTAAAATGTCTGTTTGAAGGCAGGAATATGGCACTTGTTACATTGATAAATAGCGTTTGATTATTTTTCAGTTTGTATGGACTTTCGAATTTTCCTTTGAGTTTGAGTTTTACGATGATAATTATTTATGTATGCATTTTTGTCCATTGTGACACATGGTTAGGGTTAATATTTCTCTCAAGCTGAATATACAATATCTGCGTTTGTTTATATTATATTGTTCTCAAGAAGTGGCTTTTTAGTTGATGGACCAATTGTTTTTGTTCTGATTATATTTTTCTTCTTCCCTTTATTTATGAGATGTCGATTTTGTTTTTTAACGATATTTGGTTATGATATTAAAAAAAATGTATTGCTTTTGTAATTTGTAATTGTTTTCTCAATCTTTGTAACGTATCTTGTTAAGCCAAAGACTTTTTGTATAGGAGTTATCTTTCGTAAATTGTTTTCTTGTTATCGCTTGTCTTCAGAAATCGTAACGTTTATCGCTTTATTCACGAAGATGATGTGTTAAATAAGGATCGAAGACATCCGGTCAAATGAGAAAATATGTTTTTCCCTTGTTTTTTTTAAATGAGTTGTTTGTATTGTTAATTCATAAACCGTAAGTCGTAGAGACTAAATGACTTTTAATAAGACGTCTTTGGTTAATAAGATAGAAATGGAGTTTATTTTCAAAAGTTTACTAATTATTCATGTTATCCTAACTCTTCATAAACTTTAATATTAATTGAGATAAGAGTGTATGGTAAAATTTAAGTTGTGTTTTGACGCTATGTGACTAAATTTGGATTGAAGTGCTCTATTGACGTTTATAATTTTGTCCCCTTTAATCTTCTAAAAGGCTGTTTGGTAAGGTAACTGCTTTTCCACATATATCCCCATATCATGGATCTGCGTTATGAGATTCGATATTGAAATTGAAGTTCAAAGTAACGTCTGACGTTCTAGATTTTGTCATATCTTCAAACAAGTGAAAGCTTAAGATAGCTATAAAACCAGATTCAATCCACCATTTTCTACATAAGGAAATGCATGCAAGTTCGAAGTCCTGAATACGACAGTTGTTTTCCTATCGTTTAATTTGTTTGAGCTTTTGGTTATGCCATTTCAAAAAAGACTCTCCGTATTAAATTTTCCTTGGAGTTCGGTACTTTTACTATTTAAGTTTTTTTTTATACTTGCACTTGATAGTATGACTTGGTAGAAGAAAATTATCCCCGTTATTCCAAACATTTGACTATCTTACACCTGAACTTTGAGAATGGAACTTTAGTATTTTTGTTAGTTGTCGATGTGCTTTCGTTACTATTTTTACCGTCTGCTCTAATGATGTGCTCTATTTCACCGTCTTAGATTTAACCTTGCTATATTCTGTAATCTCTTGTCGGTAACATGCCTAAGTCTGGAAATTTTCCTACCTCGTTTGAATTTTTAACATTTAACCATGTCAGAGCCTTTTTTAGTTATCTTAGTGTGATTTATGTTGAAAACCATACGACATATGACATTCAAACTGAAGTCGAAGTTTGAAATTGGCGTTCTCTATTTTGACCTTTCTTATAAATTAATACTTGTATATAAAAAAAACATACTCTATTTGAATTAATCTGGATAAAAAATGACTTCGAATTGAGCTTATTGCGAATCCAACTTTTGTCTGTTCTATTGTCCCATTGAATAAATACAATAGCTTTTGTTTTCAATGCAGTTTATTCACTGGGACCTTTAAATCTTTTCTAGGAGAAATCTATTACATTTAAAGTTATGTTGTGTTGTAGTGACCAAATGCAGTATCATTTGTTTGTATCTCAGGTTACAAGAAACTCTGTATTTTCAGATTTAGTCTGAATCAACATATCATATGAACCGAAAGGAACATTTTTAAACTGGATATAGTCATATGTTTTTCAATTCAATGTAAATATAAGACTAAGGAAGTAGTTGATCAGTGCCTTTAAAAAAAGAACCATACTTGTATATTTTTGGAAACTGTGTACGATATGTTATATTTTGACATAACTTTTGTCTATTGTTATTATGATGGCTTTCTACATTTCCGTGGAAAGACCTAGGTATTTTGTTCTGATACTCATTTTCTCGAACAGTTATTTTGCTTTTGAAACTCATCCAATAAAACCAAAGACTTTTTATTGGAATTTTTTTCTTTCATTTTTTTTTGGTACCTCCTACGTACCTAAAAGGAAAATAACCACACTATTATGTTTCTTAATTCTTCGTTATCTGTAGAAGAAATGATTTTGACCTAGCTGATCCAGAGACTGCAAATGAAAATTGTTTTCCCTTATCTTCTATTTGACATAAGTTATATGTATTTTTAACTGGCAAACCTTAATTGATAGAGACCTAGTGTCTTACCAAGGGTCTTTTGGTATGAGGTCCTTAGTTGACCAAGAGGGGAATACGTTTGGGTTAAAGACCAAAGTTTGTGCTTAAATTAACATGTATATTTTGGTTAAAAAGGTGCATCGCAACTTCTTGGAAGTTTGCTCACCTTCAATTTTTAAATTAGCTGTATTGGGGTATAAATTTAATATATATAGATATGTTAGGATGATTTGATTTGAGACCATTGCGTTATGACCTTTAAATTCAGGTCAAGGTCAAAGCAAAAATTGAAGTCCTAGATTTTGACCTTTGCTATTAGGTCATATTTATATTGGATTAAGCTAAGGGGATCTTTTGTATAATTTGGGAGACACATGACTTTGAATAGAGGTAAAAATTGTCTTTTGTAAAACAGGATTACCCATTTCATGCCCAAATATCATATAAACGTACAGATAGCCGTATATATTTGGAATCAGTATGAAGTAACCTACAAGATGTTAGCTGTCGTGATGTTTTGTAGATAATATATTTCAAGTAAACTCATATTATATATAAGGAATGAAATTTTGTATTTGCGCCAGACGCGAGTTTCGTCTTGAGAAATTGTAGAAGATATTAACAAATATGTTTACTAAATTGTTAGTTGCAACATTTCATAACAGCTAAATTTGGGTTGAAAGTTAACAGTGTTATTGAATTAGATTTTTCTCCCATCTTATACTAGTATTCAAAATTGTTTTTATTTGAATATTAATCATAAACCGTAAATAGTAGAGACCTAGGGTGTTTGATTTGAGTTCTTTAAAACTTTTATATGAGCTACCATTACTTGATTTTTGGTGCTTCATCGCTACTTTTAAGCACCGCTTTTGGGTTATTTCATGGCGGTCAGTTTTAATTGATGGAGGAAGCCGACGTGCTCAGTGAAAACCATCGACCTTCGATAGGAAAATTGACAAGTTTTATCAATTAAAATTGGAGTCGAGTGCACATGCACAATCGGTGTTTCAACTCACAACCTCAGTCTTGGCTGGCTAGGGATCAAAGTAGTAACTACTAGTACTTAGAACACTCGGCAACCGAGGCCCAACCTTAATATCAAATGTACTTGTAACTGGTAAATCAATAGTAATAGAGAAATACTAGTAGTCATTTTTAGTTTGAGGTCAAGGGTCAAACAAAAGAAAACGATCAATTTTTATCTCAACATTTTTTTTTTTTTTTTACCGATTGTAATGCTAACTCTTCGGTTATGTTAGTGGTGACTCTGGATCCGTCGGTTTCTGTTGGTGTTTACTTTTTTTATGTACGATAAGAAGGATACCGAGCTGAACCAGGACTGTCATACCCTTTCGAATCCCGAGATATATTTCAAGCTTGGTCCCCTGTTTGCCTTTTCGCAGTTTTTCTTATTGTCATGGTTTTCTTCGATTTGTAATCATTTAATATTCTCAACTATTTTTTTCGCGCATGGTATGTTTAATCGTGTAATAAATATGTTTGGTTTTTTATCTTGTCTTGTGATTTCATCATTTAAATATAATTAACAGATACGTGATCTTTCTTTTTTTCATAGTAAGGATTAAATCATATAAAGGGGATGTCATAAACACACTAAGAATGAACACAGCAACAATCTTTAGATGAACATCATATCAATTAATTAGTTTGCACTGTTAAATTTATTATGATAAATTCATCAGTTATGCCAGGAGTTTGTTAACATGTTCACTTTACAGTTTCTTTTCAAATATTTAGAAATATTTGAAAAGAAGTTTAATTTTGTGGCTCAAAGCCTTATTGATGCATCTATAAATATAAAGGTTTTGCATTTTAACAAAAAATATCAAGATTCATTTCACTTACGATCACCGATACTAGCTCGAACAGACGGCTCCTAATACGAGTTTTTGTTTCTGACATATCATGATTCAACGAATTTTGATTTTTTTTAAATATGTCTGAAATAGGGTTCGGAACCCCAAAAAATCCGTCTATCTTATCATGTTTTCATTTTAAAGTTAGAATTAAAAGGCTGTTCGATCGAAAATGACTATATCGAAATTTGTATTAAAATACCAAGTGTATTTAACTAAATATTAGGAACTATTAACATAGATTCTTGGCCTTTTATATCCATGCAACTGCTGGTTGAGATTTATTTCCCCGAGGGTATCACAAGCCCAGTAGTCAGCACTTTTTGCGCTGACATGAATTGTCATTGATATGGTTGTATTTATAAATTTACTGTTTAGAAATTTTTGAATTTTTTGAAATACTAAGGCTTTTCTACCTCAGGCATAGATTACCTTAGCTGTATTTGGCCAAACTTTTAGGAATTTTGGTTCTCAATGCTCTTCAACTTCGTGCTTTATTTGGCCTTTTTAACTTTTTTGGGTTCGAGCGTCACTGATGAGTCTTTTGTAGACGAAACGCGCGTCTGGCGTATATTCTAAATTTAGTCCTGGTATCTATGATGAGTTTGTCTTTATGGTATGGGTCTTTCTCTTTGTTTAAGGTCTAACAGTTGTCTTTAACTGCCTACATCTACTTCGTTTAAACTTGGATGGATAGTTGTACATGTCTCATTAGCAATCAAACCACATTTCCTAATTTTCATATTAAAAACAACAATCATATTGTATCGAAAGATTAATAATTTATCCTATAATGAAAATAGAATTCTGCATTGCATACTTGAAAGTTATATTTATGATCCAATTCAATATTTGATTAAATGTTGAATACCAAGGGATTAATATGGTATATTTTTGCGTTTCAATGCAACAGGACATTTGTAGTTATGTCAAAAGTATTACATTCTTCAAAATTACGTAAGACTAAAATTAATTAAACTTACATGGACATGAACTTTAAAAAGTCATTGCTCTTTGACGAATATACAAAGTGTATTTAAGGGTGTATCAGGTAATATTGATATCGTTTAAAAATAGGTACGGTTTAATTTCGAAATACAGAATAACGAAAGCAAACGTGCACTTTTTTTTAATTTGACAAAATGTTAATCATAACTTGGATATTTTTTAAACACAAATTAAAATATCTTATGTTATTAGGATGGTTTAATGTAAAAATGATTAGATGTGTTAATTTTTGTCTCTTTGTGGCAATACAGTATTTTGATATTGGCTAGATGACTGAAATATTAAACTAGTTGTAGAATTGAACGGTACGTAGATTGTCGGTAATTTATACATTATTATTCAATTCATTGTCAAAAGCACTAAGTAACAACGCAGAAATAAAAAAAAATACGCAGTTTGGTGTTCCTTTTGTTATTGTAATTTTGATTTTTGTTTTGTTTTATAAGGCGGAACAATCAACAGTAGCCACATTGAATGTTTAGATCCTGATTATTATTCATATTAATGATAGTGCTACTGTTGTTTGTTCTCAATATAAAGATTAATTTAAAGAAGTCTTAGTTTTCTCATTTAACAAAAATTATTTCCTACGTTAAAATGATCTCATTTAAATGATATTTACCAAGTATGATTTTGTCAAATACATTAAACATGTTAAATACATTTTGAGTAGAATAAAACAGAAATACTTTGTACTTACATTTAAATGAGCTATGTAAATCTGAATTCTTGCACAAAAATGTCCTTCCTAGTTAACTGCGAATCAGGTTATTATGATTTTTTACGTATATTGATTTTGACTTACTTTTGTTACTTACTGAGAACCGAAAGTAAAAGTACATTTAGCCAACTCAGACAAATTATACCAAATAGAATAAATATAGGGTTTCAATTTTTAAATACATTATTTTGACAGATATCTTGTTAGAAATATTTTCATTATAGTTTTCGGATTACTTTTGGGAATGTGTTGTGGTATTAAAATTTTATGAATTTCGAGGCAACATAGTGTTATGATATTTTGCATTAATATGTTTGTTGTTAATACATTTTTTGTAAACATGTTAATATGATAAAAACGTAATCTTTCGATCAGTTTAATTGAAGTCCGGAGCTTGTGTGTCTTTGACATGTTTAACTACAGGTAGTTGTTTGCCAATGTATTTTTGTAATGTAATTTTATTTCGTCTGTTACCAGTTCCACCATCGGACTGGAACTTCTTTAAACAAAGTATTTCTGTACGTAGTTCAGTGTATTGTCTATTCCAATTGGCTAAAGGTTACCCAACAAGAAACACAATCTTTTGAGAAGAAGAGAAGCGTCTTTATTTTCATTTATGTTTAGGAAACCACTGTATGGTGCATTCATTGAGTGTGGGTTTTTTGGTATTTTACTTGAAAAAAAAGTTGAATAATATATTGTATATTTTTTTATCAAATTTTGGAGTATCATTTTTTAATTAACATCTATCTCTATTCTTATGAAGTAACTGTCAATATATATGATAGAATTATCAGAAAATACCAGATAACACACGAAAAATCTAAGTCGCCTCAGATCACAAAAAACGCAAACTAAAAGAATTCAACGATTTTCTGGATCAGCTTTGATTTTGTTTTCCCCCTTTGTTTGTTTGACTATTGCTGCTCGATTGGGTTTTTTTTCTGTTGAAGGCGGAGAGTATTCCCTTATAAGAAGGCATTTTATTTTGTTTCGTAACCATTCTTTAAAACGGTGATGCTGACAGAGGGGCGAAATATACCAGAGAGATAGTCAAACTCATTAGTTAGATTATCGTTACGTTTACGTTCAGTAGACAGAGGGACAGTCAAACTCATTAGATTTTCGTTACATTCAGTGGAAAATATTACGTGCACATAAGAGCGCGTACATGTTTATACAATATTCAAATGTATCTAGCTGTGAATTACACTCAGACGTTGAGCATGGATTTGACGTGCAAGTTAAGATATTAACAGTCATGTCATCAGGCCAGTATTTGCTCTAACTTATAAATGGTTTTGTTTTCTCATATGTGTATAGCATTTATGTCATGTATCAATACAATTCGGTCTTTCTGTTCCATTTCTTCCATTTATGTAGTACACTTATGAAATTATATTTTTTTTAATCTTATCATAATTAACTATATGTTAGGGGGTTGGGTTTTTGTTTTTTGGTTGTTTTTTTTTTTTTTTTTGTGTGTTTTTTTTTTTTCCACTGTCGCATTCTATTTTATATATTTTTAAATATGTTTTGCAGTAGAATATCTTAAGTATTTGTTTATCAAGATTTAACTACAAATAATGAAGAATTGAAATTTATAGCATTTCCTTTACTAATAAATTACTACAGAACAATAGATTTGAACAGTTGTTAAACTATTTCCTAGATCGGGTAAGGTTTTTAGTCATTTTTCCTATCACATTAACTACACTTATTTTCGGAAAATACTCAATGTTAAAGCTTTTTTATTTATAGCGGATAAATTCCGTTAAGGTAATTATAGAGGTTTTTAATATAGGACAAAGTGCTAAAAATAAATCTTGTAATAACCGAATACAATCTATCTTGATTATAGTAATGTACACTTACGAAAAGGCAAATAAAATAGAGCTAAACACATGGAACAAACTTTTAATAAAACATGAAGATGAAAGTTCATTTTGCTGTTATTGGATTTAAAGAGAAATTTCTAGCGATGTATGACTAATATGCCGAATAAAGCCCCTTTAACAACAATCACATGAAATAAACATGATAAATAGGACAAACCGAATACATTTTACAAACAAAAATAATCTTGGACATTGGTAAACAGTAAACGAAATAAACGAATAGAATGTCCTTTGACTTTCATAGATATATGCAAGAGTATGTACATCAAAATGATTTTTGCTACAGTTCCGTTAATACAAAATCATGTTGACTTTTAATTGTTTGCATATTATAATTTTGGCTTTGCCCTTTTTCGAGTAGTTGAATACTGTGTCTTGACACTTTTTTTGAGGTTTGGAATTATATTTCTTCTCGAATATAAGCAATGTATAGGACTAAATAAGTAGTGCGTCCTGTACTTTGGTTGCTTCTACACAAATCGTTTGTTTTCCCTAGTTACGTGTGTTACCTTTCTGGACCTTTAAAAGGATGGCATTACATGTCATCCACTTAAAATAGTTTTTGTATATGGTGTAATAAAAACACAATTAAACGCTGCAGTACAATAAAAATATTCTTCACGACAAATAATTTGACTTGGATATGGCTATGATATAACAAGATACTGTGATATAACAAGACTGTTGCAATGATTACATTATTTATTTCAATTTACAATGAGACACTATGTTACTATTTACACAAAACTCTAATTCTATAAATACAAAATCCAGGAAAAACCCATATCTCAATTGATAAGTTTTTCACGAAAGTCCAATTGCTATAAATATAAAATCCAGGGAAAACCCATATCTAAATTGATAAGTTGTTCTCGGAAAAGATCAGTAATAAATAGATTTCCAAAAACAAAACAATAAAAAAAGAGCGTTTTGTTCTTATTCTAGGGAATTTTCAAGATCATACATAGACAGTCCTTGTTACAAACTGATAACCAATATGATTGTTAATCATTCAGTCATAAGGAAAACCATGAAAACGCAGCTACTCTGTTTTGATAAAATACAAATTTTGAAATAACTTTTTTTATAAATTCCCTTTTCGAACGAAAATGAGACACGCTTATACCTAATTCTATTTCCTGAAATGCTACAAACGATTTTGAAATAACAAGTGACATATGGGGGTTTTACAGGATATTAATCGATCTGATGATGTAGTCCAAAACAATACAACAGGGACATGGTACCGATTCAAGTTTTGTTGCATTACATTTTTGTCCTCAAGCTTAAGTTTGACATCGAAAATAACTTTGAATTTAGAAAACGACACTGTTAAAACAAAGTGGAGAATCGAAACACAATAATATAAGGATTAGAAACCGATGTGTGAAGTTTAGATTTGTAGAACGATAAAATTATAATAAGCTACTGATCAAGTGCTTGACTATATTTTGTTTTATTTATAATGAAACGATTTGTTTCAAATTACTTGTCATACACATAAACAAGTTAACGCATCAATCTTTAAATGGTATATATAGGAAATACTATCTTAAATATGCATTTAGGAGTGTGATATATATTATGATGATAACTTTCTAAATTTATCTTCATAAAAATTAATAATGACTCTTGATCACAATAAAGGTCCATTTCTATAATATATAGTGATATCAGGTTTGAGAGTGCCTAATAAAACAGGTTAGAATAAGGCCAGAAAAACGTACGTGTCAGTCACAAGAAATTTATTACATAATAATTTCGAAAAAACGTATGAATAGTATTGTAAAGCATCGAAAATTAATATAAATTTCGTACTGATTTCTTGTTATTTTTTTATAATCTATTTTAGGTGTAATGCGTCTTCTGATTCGCTGACGTTGTTAAGTTTATCAGCTCATAGACATAATTTAGTCATGTGACCGTGACGTCATCAACGTTTTTTCATGGTTTACTCCGGTTTAAAATGAAATTAAGAATTTAATTATTAGAAATAACTGTAATATTTATCTGTCTATTCTAAATAGCATACGCGCGTATTCAGTGTGCACCACATTTTTAATGTTATTTCTTCATAGACAGAAAAAATATTGCAGTCATTAAAGAGATAACGCATATGAATAGTATTGTATAGAATCGAAAACTAATATAAATTTCGTACTGATTTCTTGTTACTTTTAAGAGCATGATATTGCAAATAGTTATCAAAGGTACCAGGCTCATAATTTGATACGCCAGACATGTGTTTCGTCTACATAAGACTCATCCGTGACGCTCAGATCAAAATAGGGATTATAATATTACGACATGGAAGAGAAGATATAACTTCACAATAAATGTGACAAGTTATACAATTTTCGGTCGTCTTTAATTTAACTATTTTTGGTCCGTTAGTTAGCAGTAAATATATTGAACAACTGCTGAATCTGTGAATCAAAAAGTAGAATACAGAAGACAAAATAACTATAATCTATTAATGAAATGACACGACAAAAAACTGATGCAATGGAAACAGTATTTATTTCAATGTACAATGAGATATATTTGGTAAAATATCGATTTGCCATACTCACATTATCCATATACAAATAATCCAACCCAGTATATGTAATTTATAATAAAAAATAAAATTTGAATTAAGTCACGTTTTACAGTTAAATAAAAGTCAAAAAGATTACTGTCTTATGGTTTCATCTTCCGTAAATAAATAATGAAATTGCACTTCTAACACTAAGTACCTGAAAACTGGTGTTTGCTTTATATTCCATATCTAACAACTGAATATTGATGTTTAAATAAAATAGTGTCTTACATATGTATATGCTTATCGACCTGTCAAATTTCTATAAATAAACATGGGGATTTAATATGTTGAAAACCCGATTAAATCTCCCAGGAAAAATATAAAGTTGTAGTTTCACTTTCTTTTGGATATAATTTCAGAAAACACACAGTTGGCAAATGGTTGGGTCAATGAATGAAGATTACGTAAATGACATGATATAGCAGATTTCAGACAATGTGTTAAGTCAATATAAAATGTTGTTTTGTAAGAACAAATACACTCAAATGAAAATTTTTTATCTCAAAACAAAAGAAAGGACAGATGTAATGTAATATCGATCGCAGCAGAGGTGTGACAGTATCAAAGCAGGTTTTTTTTTCAAAAAAATTGCTCCACGCTTTTTATGATTTTATAACTTACCGCATACCATTCAAAATTGAATTTTGGTATAAGGTTTTGACGAATTAATGGATAAGAAAATGGTTAAAAAACTGAATGATGAATTTGAAAAAAAAACAATTTACAACTTTTAACAATAATGCCGATATCAATGTGACAACTATTCATCAGAGCTGAAATGAAAAGTAAAATCTCAAACATACAGATCTGAACTAAAAAATTCAAAACGGAAAGTCCCTAATCAAATGGCAAAATCAAAAGCTGAAACACAACAAACGAAGGGATTGTATAAAATTATCGACCATCGGAAAACCCCATACCGTATATTCGGTTATAATTGAATCCCACATAGTTAATTCATTCGATAACATATGGCACTTTGATTCAACCAATGTCTGAAACGATTATTAAATTATACATGTTATAACTTTCTATTAATTTCTATTAATTAGTAAGACAGAGTAAGATCATAACGGAAGCATATGATCTGGAAGAGAAGATATGACCTCACAATAAATGTAATAAGCTATTGTAAATTCCTATAGGTCTATAATTAATCTTTGTGGAACGAAACGGACGGTCAGCTTTGTTCATTTAAAATCAAACAACTACTGAATCGACAGAATCTATCATGGCCGAATCAAACAGAAAAAATCAAGAGACAAGATAACTATTATTTATGTATATAATGATACGACAAAAAAATACTGATGCAATGGTTACAATATTTATTTCAATGTACAATGCGATAGTTTGATAAGATATCGGCTGTCATACTCACGCTATCCATATAATCCAAATCAGTTTATGTAATTAATAATAAAATAGATAGAGATCTTAAATTCACGTTTTACGTCAAAATCGAAGTCTTAAGAAGAACTGTCTATTGGTTTAATCTTCCGAAAACTACTAATGAAATTGCACTTTAAACACTAAGTACCTGAAAACTGGTCTTTGCTATTGAATCCATAACTTACAACTGAATATTAAATTCTTATATCATCAAGTGGCTTATAGCCAACTTGTATCACAGTGCTGTCATCTTCTATAAATATATATGGGAATTTTAAAACCTGAATTTTTTCTCCCAAGAATTTATGTAAAGTTGTATTTCTATTTGATAAAAATGCTAAATCATCATTGGGTCAACGGTGAACTTAATTTATTGATTGAAAATTTCTTGACTTTAATGATATAACAGAAAGTTTTAGACACTGTGTTTAATCATCATACACTTAAGTTTTATACGTACACTTCCTTTAAAAACTTTTTTAAAAGACAAAAGTAAGACAGGTATGATTAAATCGTAGCAGATCTTTTCAGAAAATGTGTCCACACTAAATATTTCATAAACGACTGCATATTATTCAAAGTTGAATTTTAAAAAAGTTTTGGATTAATTACATGGGTAGACATGGCATGGCAAAATTTAATGGTGAATGTAAAAAATCATTCATCTCTGCGATATAAAAACGTTATGTTTCAATCTTAATTTTTTATCGACTTTTCACTTAATAGAAAAATATAGCAGAACTGAAATGAATCAAAGTGACATATTATTGAGGAACTAGCTCGTTTATTTTCTCGTATGAATTGTTTATAACGTCTTGAAAGTTTTATACTTTGCCAAGCTGTATGGGTTTTGTTCGTTGTTGAAGGCAATGCGGCAACCTCAAATTGCTAACAACTACGTTATTTGATCTATATAAAAAAATCTTTATCAAATAAAATATAATCAATATAAATTTCTTCAACTAAATTGTCGATGGGTAAAATTATTCAGTACTTTTTCCCTTTCTTGGCAGAAATTGCCAACACCAGCTGATCTCATCAATTGTCTTGCCTAACTTCGGTATGCATACTAGTAAAATTGCGTTGTAGCAATCTCTGAAGCATTGATGCTATATTGTTGTTAAAATGTTATGAACACAGTTCCTAATATGTTTCCATTGCAGCAAATATTTAAAATAACCCCAATTTCAGCTCACATTTTGTTACAATATAGGTATAAAAGAAATATTTCATATTTATTACTCTTAAAGAATTTGTTTCAATGATTCTATTATTATTGTAAAATGGATTGAAGACTAAACTTTATATAGATTTTCAGATAAAGAAATGTACGTTTTATTAATAAAGTTGAATTATTGATGGATGTCAACCAATTTAAGAAAAAGATGAACCAATTAATTATCAATTTTCTATCTATTCTTAGAGGTTTACCGTATGCAACTGTTATAGAAATGAGAAGTTTAGCTAGCTTAAAATAAACAGGTTTCATCGACCATTTGCTACAAAAGACAATACTTGTAACGAGTCTGAAATATGACAGTTGTTATTCATTCATTTAATGTGATTTGATAAGGGACTGTCCGTTTTTAATTTTCCTCGATGTTCAGCATTTTAGTTATTTTACTTTCATATATATATATTCAAGTGAAAATTTAGTTTTGTGAGTATATGCGTTACCGAAAGACGATATCCATATAGGTAAAAATAAAAAGCATTATATGTGTTGCATTGATGCAGGTACAATGATAGACAAACTGAAAAAAACGAATCAACAATGTTTACCGTACCAATTTTCAGAACATCAACAACATTGAGAACGGAAGCACAAAATGTGTCAACAACCAGACCAAAGAGCAGAAAACAGTCGAGTGACAACCGATGTGTCTTCAACACAGCGAGAACATTCCGCACCCGAGGGCCAGCTTCAGCTGGTTTTTAACCAAAAAGTGTGCTAGCTCAGCAAATATTGACGGCATACTAAGTTCCGAAACGTATAAATGAACCAAAATTAACAAAAAAACAAAACTAACAAATGTCAGAGGTTCCTGATTTGGAACAGATATCACGTGTTTGGCTTATAAGCTATATTCTAGTATCCTTTTTTATGGAATCTGAGATACTCCGATATCAATCTAGTCACCATACTACTAAAAGCTACCTGTTAGAGGAACTTCGACCATTCCTTTGGGAAATTACAGTTTCAAATCAACCTGGTAGCTTGCAACAATCGTAAAGCTTTTAAACGCTTAAAGCACTTGCTTCAACCACTAGCTTTTAACTTTATCGAACTTATTGGTTTACAAACTTCTAAGACCTTATTTATTACCTGGTATTTTCTTTCCACCAACGGCCAAATAACAAATGTACGAACTTGCACAATGTATCGATGACTTTATATAGCATGTTAATCTATTGTAATAAAAATTCATAATATCTTATAAAATTTGTAGATTTAGCTAAAAAAAAGTCCTTTTATTTGTATAAAGTAACATTCGTTTATAGTGGGAAATTGTTTTAACGCGTTAAATAAGCTATAATTAAAAATAGCTTGCTAGTCCCTCTCTGTGATTAATATTAGATAACTCTTGTTAATTTCCCAATCGATCTATTATGAAGGGGAGATAGATAATTCGACTTTCATTTATAGTCTTTTTCAAAAATGATGAACGGTTCTTTATATTGGTATGTAATCATTTTAAACGTTTCAAATTTATGAAATTATATATCGTACGTCAATGCTTTTGATACACCAATAACAAAAACTGAAATCTATTGAATTGATACATTTTGTAATTATTCAAAATTATATCAGAAATCTACACTTAATTTAAGAAATAATTCATGGAAGCCCAGGCCATGTGTAAATTTCCAACAATCTATGGCTTCCATGAATTATTTCGATTCTAATAGGACAAATACGGACATTAAAAAACTGAAGCGAGGGTGGGTATGCTGTGTGTGTGGCTGTTCTTTTTTACTCTCTGTTAGATAAAGCTCAAATATTTTTATAAATATGCAGCTTGCGTAGGTCATTTCGTGAATAACTGCTAGAAAAAAAACTTTTTAATTCTTCAAATTCACAAACCCAACATTTGCAATTTCTAATTTACATGTTTTTCTAGTAAGCTTCATCAAATCTAAAGTTGACATTTTGTAACTAAGTAGCCGCCAGGTTGACTTGCTGAAATGAGTAAATATGCAAATAATGCAATAAAATAGAAAATAAAACAAAACCTACCTCAAAAATAGTTTAAATAGAATATCATACGAATTCCGATGGTTCACGTAACAGAAAACTTTCAACTTTAGCGGTTTCAGTTGTATGACGTCATGTTTTAAAATGACTTAAATGCGCCAAAAAGATTAATAGACTTTCGCGGACTTTTATGTTATTTTTATTTTGTTGATTTCTTCGAGCTCTTGTGCATTAATTCTTTTTATTATGCATACGAAAAAGAAGAAAAGTTATTTTGTCTTTTTTTAATTGCACTTTTTAAAAACAATAAAATCGGCAAAGGGTCTGCAAATAGGTTCCAATACATAAAATTGAGAATGGAAATGGGGAATGTGTCAAAGAGACAACAACCCGACCAAATAAAAAACAACAGCAGAAGGTCACCAACAGTGTATATTTACGTGGGTAGTATATTATAACAGCCATTATTATGTATATCTCTGAGTCTGCGCTAAGTATATTTTATCGAGAATTTTATCACATTGTTGTTTATAAGCTAAAGGAGCACGTCATATTAGAATATAAAATAACGAACCTGTTAAAGGGAGACAATACTCGCATAACTTTTTTTCGAATCGGCACATATTACAAAGGAATGTCACACTTGCATACAAATGGCACATCAATATAACTAGTTAACTGTGCATTCGTGCTCCACCTTCAATGGAGATTATAAATTATAAATATAAACACAAGTTCTTAATCTATAGGATGATGAAGACTAATGAAAGCTAACCAACTGTAAAAAATATTTCTTTGAAATTTTTTAAAACTTCTTCAGAAATATGCTCGAGCCACTTGACTTCCATAGCTCATAATAACGTTTTAACACAATATTTTAATAAAGTAGTTAAAGATTATTTGCTTCTCAAAGTGTAAGACGCAATAAAAATCATATGCTTGCATCATACTACCCAAATACAGATTTAATTAAGTCCTGAACATTTCGACATTTGTTTGTTTATTTTTATCAACTATAAATAAATATTATTAATCTATAAATTTATTATATGATTAATCTCAAAATATAGCTCATTAGTTGCCAAAAAAGTATTCATCTAACTTGGATGAAAATGGCACATTCAGTCAACACTTGAATATTAATAATGTGTTCATTTATAAAATTCCTGTTTACAAAACTTTGATTTTTTTTTTTTGGAATTTTGGATCTTCAATGCTCTTCAACTTTGTACTTGTTTGGCTTTATAAATATTTTGATATGAGCGTCACTGATGAGTCTTATGTAGACGAAACGCGCGTCTGTCGTACTAAATTATAATCCTGGTACCTTTGATAACTATGAGGACAAATTGTAGTACAAATGTGTTTTCATCACTTTAATCAACCATAAACAAGCTACAGAAACCGCGTCTCAGACTTTTTATATATGCTTTCAGTAAGAAGATATATTGATTGAACTTCTTGGTGCCAAACCTCATTTCACCTTTCATTTTTGGATACATATAAATTCATTTCGACAAAATTATCCAAAAACTGGGACACGGTATTGTAGAAAATACTCCCTTGGATCACATATATCAAAGTCAAACCAAAAGGGGTACCCTTAAAGTTTCTTTTTTTCCTATTTTGCTAACAGTTCTCATAACAAACGTGTTCTGAAAAATGACATAAAAACTGAATTTACCCCTTAGTACCCCTATAAATGCAGCATAAATACAAAATTTTCACTGAAAACATCAAAGGAGGGTTTTTGCACCATTATTTTATAAACAGAACCACACACTTTGTGTCTTTGATGGTTTTCCCTGTAAATTTTGCATTATATATACATTGACCAATACTAACTTGTCATTTGGCGGGAGTCTGACTTCACAGATTTGACCAACATATGTAATGTAGTAATTAAATAAAGACAATGCTCCGCTTCTGTCCAGACAGTCTAAGATAAGAGAGTAACAGGATTGACCAGCTGCATGTAATCAATATTTAACTTCATTATTATCACTACAAAGAATGATTTAAATTTGTATGTTAAAAAGAAATAAACTATAAAATTAGCTAAAACATTAAAATTATGCAATAAAACACATGTTAAAAAAAGTTCAAGACTATCCCCTTCCTGAAAGTAGACTGTCCCATATGATCTTTAATTTTTATGGAATTGAAAAATTTCACATAAATTTAAAATTGGTTAACATGCCAAAAAGTCCTAACAGAAGACAGATTCGGAGACATATTCTTCTTGTTTGTAGAAAGTAAGAACCTTAAAAGTTTGTCAAAGGCTTTCAAATATACTCTTATCCATATAAAGTTTTGTTCATTTTGATTATATTTTTTTCAGATTTACTTCTTTTCATATCTTTTTCCTTTTCTCTGTTTACTTCCATGTTATATAAATTACTTTTGTTGCAATACAATGCGATATGACCACTATATTTAGCTTTTGGTCAGCTGTACACTGGAATCAACAGATGATTGACATATTAGCCCTCCTAAATGCCTATATATTTAGATAAATTAACATGTGCTCTTACTACATACATTTATTATCAATTCACTCCCTGTTGTGATATGATAATGACTATGGGATTTTGGCAAACTGTGCAGAATAATACTTACTTAAAAATTATGTGATAAAAAAAATATCTTCAAAAAATCATTGTTAGACTGCTACCTTAAAAGAAGTCCAAGTCCGATGATAGAATGGGTGACAGAACAAACTAAGAAAATAACAATGGTACATAAATCAACAAAGGAATAAACGAAGTTACTGACATGCTAGCTCCTGATCTCAACTAAACTAATTGTGCGATCATGTCTTCATTGTATGAATACCAAGCAATAACCTTCCCTTTAGGAGCTTATTATCATACCATTATAAAATATACGAGATGAACATAACCCCAAGAATGTCAAACACTTGTTTTGGAATAAATGCGTTTATTCTTAATGCAAAGACTTGTGAATTATTCAAAACTGATTCCAGAATATGACCAGATAACATTATTGTACGTAACTATATCTCTTCTGAATAAGTCTGTTTTAAGGTTTAGTTAGCTTTATAGCTGAATGACGACATTTTTTTGTGCATTTTATAGAATATTTCCATGAAAATTGAATCTGAAATACCTGATCGTATAAGATGTCTGTACGTTGATTATAATTTACGGTTGATATTCTTGTACTGATGATAAAATTAGGTAAATGTGTAGACAGTAGACAAGTTTGTGATGTCGAAAACTCTACTGTTATAAGTTTTCAGTAATACAGAGAGTGTTTGCGTCAAAAATCAAATACGTTTTTACATAGCCGAGCAAATCGAACAATTTGAGATATATAAAAACCAATAGATAGTGACAAGAGAACTTAACATGGATACTTAGCAATAGAAATAAAAAATCATCTCTTTTATTACAAGTTTTGGTCTTTGCTTCCCGTTAAAGATATAGATTTCAATAACCAGAAAATTGCAGTGTTCATTGTTAGTATTAACTTAATGTAAAGTCAGTGTAAATACTGTAGTCGTCATGTAAACCTATTCAATACGATTCCAATATCTGGAGTAAAAAAAAGGGTAGTCGACGGTTATTGTCACATGCAAATCAGTCAAATTGAGGACCTAAAAGGAATACTAAATATTGAGATAATACCAAGTCATCAGTGTCTGTGTTACGACGTATATAGTCTGTCATTTCATTCTCAATCCTGAATATCAATTCAACCTATATGAACGTTGTGCTCTACAATAGTCACAAAGATATAATAAACAATACCTTTCAAATAAGGTTTCATATTGCCCTTATAAACTATGGGAAAAAGGTTTTGGTATCATAGACAATTTAATGTGTTTATCTCAGAATATAAATTAATCAAAGAAGGCGGTACACAATTAACAGCCGTGAGTTACTGTACTGTACATCGTTTTATGCCACATACCATGAGCAGGATTCTTAGGATTAACTACTGTATATGCATTATATCCAGTGCCACTAGGGTCACTATAGACATTGGTTGGCCCGGAAAATTCAGATACAGCATTTAAGATTTTTCCGCCAAAAAATAAGCTAATCTTTACATTGAATCGAAAGTTCAATATCCGATTTTCAAGAACAGTCTGACCTAACGTCAATAGTCATAATATAAGCCTCCACAATGCTTATGACAACAGGCATGGATATGATATTACCAATAACAGAAGCTGCAGTTTTATCTTAACTCTACAAAGACAGCGCAATCTGTTATTAGATGTCCATCTGTTTTGACAGCTCTCCACTAGAATGGTTTATAGTTATAAGAAAATAACTCAAAATATTTCAAAGTTTTACTGGGAGACCACACGGATCATTAGCAACCCCCTGTACAAAATTGCTGTCATTAAGGTCTTTGTTTTCTGTGCGGCAATTTCAGTATACCCAGCAATATCAAAATGAATATCAATGCCATCATCTGAGCACAAGGAATGTGTTAACCTTCGACTCTCCATCATCAGTAGCCTGATAACTTTAGTTATCATTTAACATGTAGAACTTAATCCGAACTGGTGACCGAAAAATCTTTTATCATGAGGCAAATTCTTAGTATACAGTGTGTGTCTCATATATATTTATAACGTGATAACAAGAAAGCATGGCAAACTTTCAAAAACAATAAAAAAAAAATCAAAAAGAGCATAGATATGGTTATCTTCAAATTTCACAAATGTCTTCCACTTATATAAATTAAAATGGCTTGGATTAAAAATAATAAAAGTTTTTTAGCATGGTTTTGAACTTGTTGCTAATGTACAACCAGTGGTTTTACGTTGTTTAACATCTCAATAACGTGTTATAGAATTCTTTTATGTGTCTTTATTATATTACTTTTACTGCTTAGTTCTTTCGTTAGTATCAATTTGACGTGGCTCTGTACTTCTAATGTGTTATTGTGTTATTGTTCTTTGATAAATTTTGTATTTTTGTCTTTCATTTTTACTAATGTGCTTTTTTCTATATGCCTTTTTGTGTTTTCTTTGATACATATGACTTTGCTCTGTACTTATACCTCCTATCATTGTGTTATTTTATTTTGATTACTTCTGTATTCTTGTCTTTTGTTTTGCTTATGTGCTTTGTTTGTGTGCCTTTTGTGTTTTTTCTTACAGAGGACGTGGCGCTGTATTTATACATCCCGTCATTGTGTTTTTGTCATAGTAAATAAACTCATCATAGATTCCAGGACTAAATTTTACATATATCTTTGGAAGTGCCCGGTGTTGAGGTTATATGGATTCAGCTAAAAATAAATAACAAAAATGTATTGTACGGAACCTTCTACGTTCCACCTAAAAGTAATAATGAAATATGGACAAAAATTTGAAAGTTCAATTGAGTCTGCCGTAAATGATGTAAAATGTGACCGAATTATTGTAACGGGAGATTTTAACGATAACTTGCTAAATGGGGCTAGTTCCAAAATACATAATATTTGTACAAATTACAGTCTAGAACAACTTATTGAAGATCCAACTCATTTTACGGAACAATCGTCTTCGCTAATTGACTTAATTATAACTGATAATTCCGATTTTGTACCGTATTGTGGAGTCGGGCCACCACTTTTAGACCAAATAAGATATCACTGTCCAGTTATGGGGTTTATTAATGCACAAAAACCTGCTTGTTTGTCTTTTAAAAGAAAAATATGGTTATATAAGCAAGGTGATTTTGATGAATATAGACGCATATTGACCAAAACCAACTGGGATAGAATATTTGATCTAAATGATGTTGATAAAATTAATTCAGAAATTTCAAATCGTATCCTTGATGCAGCTGAAATTTCCATACCCAATAGAATCGTAACTATTCGTAAAACTGACCCTGCTTGGTTAAATAACGATTTAAGAAAACTCATAAGAAAGAAAAACCGTTTACACTCGAAAGCTAAGTGGTTTAACCGACCCGCCGATTGGAATAAATTTAGACAAAATAGAAATAAAGTGACCACTTCAATAAGACAAGCTCGCGAACAATATCAAAATAATCGTATACAAAAATTGTCAAATAGTAACCTATCGGCAAGAACTTGGTGGAAAACTTGTAACCAAATTTCTGGTATCAAACCTACTCACTCGGGTATTCCTCCCCTGCTTGAGGATGATAACTTGATTTTTAATGATATTGATAAAGCGAATGAATTTAATAACTTTTTTGCCATGCAGACAAACATAGATGATACCGAAGCTGTTATTCCTGACTTAAACGTTCCAGACTATACACTAAGTGACATTACACTTAAAGATAGTGAGGTCGAAGATGTTTTAAAGATTTCAAATCCAAATAAGGCCTCAGGTCCAGACTTGATAAGTCCAATTTTATTAAAAGAGGCTGTATCACAGCTAAAATTCCCACTTTGTAAACTATTTAATTTATCTTTATCTAAAGCTATATTTCTGGCAGATTGGAAAAAAGCAAATGTAACTCCTGTTTTTAAGAGTAATAATTGTAATGAAGTAAAAAATTACAGACCAATCTCGTTGTTAAGTATATTATCAAAGTGCATGGAGCGATGTGTCTATAAACATGTACACAACTTTCTAATTGAAAATAGGATAATCACCCCTAATCAATCGGGTTTTACAAAAGGCTATTCTGCCATAAATCAACTTATTGATATTTCTAACTACTTTGGTAGAGCTTTAGATAACGAAAAAGAGATTAGGGTGGTTTTTTGTGACATCAGCAAAGCTTTTGATCGGGTTTGGCATAAAGGGCTATTATCAAAACTTAAACAATATGGAATTTCTGAAAATTTACTTAATTGGTCTTGTGATTATCTATCTGAGAGGAGTCAACGGGTGGTCTTAAATGGAAGCAATTCAATATGGAGACAGATAAATGCAGGTGTCCCACAGGGCTCAATTTTAGGTCCGTTACTTTTTCTTATCTTTATTAATGATATAGTATGTGATATTAAAGCTACTATCAAATTATTTGCAGACGACACTAGTATTTATTTGACAGTAGACACCCCTGAAAATACTGCTGAAATTCTTAATGGAGATCTGAATAAAATTCATATGTGGTCCTCTAAGTGGCTTGTAAACTTTAACTCACAAAAAACAGAAACCATGATTATTTCAAGAAAATCAATAAAACCTAGTCATCCGATCTTAAAAATGAATGACACTGATCTTCAAGAAGTTTCTACTCAAAAACATTTAGGTATTATTTTTTCAAATAATGGATTATGGAATATTCACATTGAATATATAGTTAAACGTGCATACAATAGAATAAATATCCTTAGGAAGATACGTTTTGTACTGAATAGGTTCACTTTAGAAAAAATGTATTTTTCATAAATTCGACCAATATTAGAGTACGGGGATGTCATTTGGGATAATCAAACACAATACTTGATAAATAAAGTGGATAATGTTCAAATTGAAGCTATGAGAATTGTAACAGGTGGGAATAAATTAACTTCGATACAGATGCTTTATAAGGAAACTGGTTGGGAAACACTTTCAGAAAGAAGGGAAAAACACAAGCTCACAATGTTTTATAAAATGGTGAATAAGGAAACTCCATATTATTTACAAAACTTGGTACCAAATCAAATAGTTAATTTACATAACCATTTCCCTCGTCAGACTCAAAATACTTCGGAAATTCGTACAAGAACCAATCTTTACTCCGATTATTTCCTTCCTTCGTCTATTAAATTGTGGAATAAGTTACCAGACCAAACGAGAAATTCTACGTCTTTAAGCATTTTTAAAAGTCGTATAAAAACCCAAATAATAAATGCCAAATTTTTACTACACTGGTACAAGAATGGGTCAAGTATTACATGACAGATTAAGGATGAATAGTAGTTCTCTAAATGAACATTTGTTCAAGCGAAATCTAGTAGATTCTTCAAACTGCTCGTGTGGTTTGATCGAGTCTACAGCTCATTTCTTATTGTATTGTAAAAAGTATGACGAATTGCGTAATGACATTATTTTCTCAATTAATTATCCAGTCACACTAAACATGAATTTACTTTTATTTGGATAACAAGCTCTTAATTTAGACCAAAATAAAGATATTTTTGTAAAAGTACAAAAATTCCTACTAAAGTGCAAGAGATTTACAAGTTAAATTGTTATTCACTATTCTCACTAAATTGCATTTCATCTAAACATGTGTGTAGTATTTCAGTGTAGTTTTCTTTTTTCTTTTTTTTTACTTTTTTTTCTTCTTTTGTTGTATTTATTTTAAAATGAGTTTTTTTTTCTCCTTTCTTTTTTTTTTGTTATATAGTAACTTAGTTTATTCTTGTTCCATATCATAGTAACATTGCATGCTATTTTTATGTAATAGTTAACTGGAGTTGGTATTTCAAGGAAACGGATTAATATAAGCTATATTTCCGAATCCTATTATTATTGTGTATTTTGTATGATGATATATTTGTATTGATGATGACTAAATATGTTTAAACTAAATTTTATATATACGCCAGACGCGCGTTTCGTCTACAAAAGACTCATCAGTGACGCTCGAATCCAAAAAAGTTAAAAAGGCCAAATAAAGTACTTAGTTGAAGAGCATTGAGATCCAAAATTCCTAAAGGTTTTGCCAAATCCAGCAAAGGTTATCTATGCCTGAGATAGAAAAACCTTAGTATTTCAAAAATTCTAAATTTTGTAAACAGTTAATTTATAAATTAACCATATCAATGATAATTCATATTGTTTGCTTATATATCTGTTTTATAGTGATGAAAATATTAACACAATGCTGACCCATATTTTTGATATTTATACCCCCGCTTTAAAAAAAGGGGGGTATACTGTTTTACCTCTGTCTGTCCGTCCATCAGTCCGTCAGTCAGTCCGTCCCATGAAACTTTCGTCACATTTTTCTCAGGAACTACACATCCACCCTTTCTGTAATTTGGTATCAACATTTATATATGTCAGCCATACCGTGTGATGCGTTTTCAGATTCATCACTTGACAACTTCCTGTTTACCGAACACTTGTCTGATTTTACACATGATAGCCAAGTTGAAAATTTTCGTCACATTTTTCTCAGGAACTACAATACAAGGATTTTTGAAATTTGGTTTCAGGATTTATATAAGTCAGCTATACCGTGTGATGCGTTTTCAGATTCATCACTCGACAACTTCCTGTTTACCGAACACTTGTATGATTTTACACATGATAGCCAAGTTGAAAATTTTTGTCACATTTTTCTCAGGAACTACAATACAAGGATTTCTGAAATTTGGTTTCAGGATTTATATAAGTCAGCTATACCGTGTGATGCGTTTTCAGATTCATCACTCGACTACTTCCTGTTTACCGAACACTTGTATGATTTTACACATAATAACCAAGTTAAAAATTTTCGTCACATTTTTCTCAGGAACTACAATACAAGGATTTCTGAAATTTGGTTTCAGGATTTTTATAAGTCAGCTATACCGTGTGATGCGTTTTCAGATTCATCACTCGACAACTTCCTGTTTACCGAACACTTGCATATTTTTACACTATTAATATTATCCACTTGCGGCGGGGGTATCATCAGTGAGCAGTAGCTCGCAGTTTCACTTGTTTTACCCGTTATGTCTATTTGTTTTGTTCACATATCGTCAATATAATGTAATATTATAAGACTGTCATACAAGTGAGAGGTTTAGATAACTATAAAAACAGGTTGAATTCAACATGTTATCCTAAAGAAAATGCCTTTACCAAGTCATGCAAGTCAGGTATATGACTAGTGTTGTCCATTCGTTAGGTGTGTTTGATTTTTTGGTTTTGGGATTTGATTAGGGACTTTTCGTAATAAATTTTCCTCGAAGTTTTTGTTATTTAACTTTTAAATCTTCATTTGAAGGTTTTTATAGACTGACCTTTATTATTCAAATATTTGTGTATGATATTCAGCACTGACAAAAATAGAAAATTTTAGTTACAAAACTTTATATCAAACAAAACATTCCGTTTTTGGCTTGTCAATTGCTTTTGAACGGACATTTATTCCTCCAGTGTAACACAGATTTACAACCATAACATGTTCTGTGCTTGAATTTAGGCAGACTTCCGCTAGAGCTAAAAATTCTTCAAAAAAAGGCTGCAACAAGTTAGCCTTTTATCCGATCTCTAACCAATCTAACATCCAAGAAAATGTGTGTCTGATAGATAATACTAACGTGTAGTGTAGAGGATTGAAACGTTTTAAATTCAAGTATTTTGCTTTGAGTGTTCCTGAGGACTGTAGATCCAGAAATGCACTACGAACACAAAGTGTTATTATCATATGTTTTTGAAACTTCCTACAACATTTGCTACTATCTTATTCAAAGGTCAAAGTATAGGGCTCTACGGCTGTTTTTCATTATTCATATGCTCTGAACTTCTTCGAGTTTAAACTTATACTAAAATTATATCCTATCATTACCTTTTCCTTTAAAATCCTAAGAATTAATTTTAAGGCGCTACCATGTTTTTTTTATATACACAGAGATCATATCTGAGAACCAGTACATTAACAAATTAACATATCTATGAATATTAAATGTAAAATACTAGAGGATGAGAAACATTTTTTACTCTATTGCGATTATAATAAAACACTAAGAAATGCCTTTTTTGAACACATATGTATTGAAAATAATAACTTTAATAATTTAAATAAAGATGAAAAAAATCGTTATCTTCTAAATCTATCAACACATTTACAAACAAATAAGTTCTGACCGTCTTGTAAAAATCATTAGAACTGAGGGCAGGGGACTCTTAACAGCTTGGTTTTTTTTAAATGTTGATGCTGTTTTTATTGTGTATGAATATATTTTTATTGTGTTAATAATATTTTCAGTTCTGTTAATCAGCGAGTGAAGATTTTGCCTTGAACAAAAATATTACAACTAATGTTTTTAGAGTTTAATATTATTTCTAATCTTAAAATTGAGAATGGAAATGAGGAGTGTGTCAAAGAGACAACAACCCGACCATAGAGTAGACAACAGCAGAAGGTCACCAACAGGTCTTCAATGCAGCGAGAAAGTCCAGCACCCGGAGGCTTCCTGCAACTGGCTCCTAAACAAATATATACTATATACTAGTTCAGTGATAATGAACGCCATACTAAACTCCAAATTGTACACAAGAAACTAAAATTCAAAATAATACAAGACTAATAAAGGCCAGAGTCTCCTGACTTGGGACAAAAAATGCGTCGGGGTTAAAAATGTTTATGAGATCTCAACCCTCCCCCTATACCGTTAGCCAATGCAGAAAAGTAAACGCATAACAATACGCACATTAAAATCCAGTTCAAGAGAAGTCCGAGTCTGATGTCAGAAGATGTAACCAAAGAAAATAAACAAAATGACAATAATACATAAATAACATCATACTACTAGCGGTAAACTGACATGCCAGCTACAGAATTCAATTAAACTGATTGAAAGATTATGTCTTCATTATATGAATATCAGGCACAATCCTTCCCGTGAGGGGTTTAGTATCATACCATCATAACATATATGAGAAGAACATAACCCGTGTCATGCCAACAACTGGTTTTTAGATAAATGTGTTTAGTTCCGATGCAAAGACCCTAAAAGTGAATCAATATTAACGCCAAAATATGCAATCTTTAATGACCTGACAACAGTATCGTAACTATATCCCTTCTTAATAAGTCTATTTAAAGGTTTTGTTAGCTTCTGAGGTGAATACTGACATTTTTGTGCTTTATAAAGAATATTTCCATAAAATATTGGATGTGAAATACCTGAACGTATAAGAAGTCTGCATGTTGAGCTATATTTACGAATGATGTCCTTATACCGATGATAAAATTTATGTTTTGACTAGTTTGTGATATCGAAAACCCTGATGTAATAATTTTTCAGTAATACATTAATTTCTCTAGTTAAAATCTAAAATATTGTTACATACACGAACGAATCGTACAAGTTGAGCTATATAAACACCGTAAGATGGTGACAAGGGAACGTCACCATTTAAAAATAGATCATTAACGATAGGAAATGAGAAATCATCTCTTTTATCATAAATTTTAGTATTAAGCTTTCCGTTAATGATATATATATCACGATCGAGGAAAGGGCAGTGGTCATTGTTAGTATTAGCTTTACTTTAAGTAAGTTCAACAGGATAAATTTCTTTACTATACATACTGAAGTCGTCATTATTGAGAGCCAAAATATTATCCAAATATCTAAAGGTATTATTAAATGTGTGTATCAGATGTTGTTTCGATGGGTCTTTGCTGATTTTTGTCATAAATTGTAACTCAGGTCCGCAATAAGTGGCGCACAGTTAGTCCCCATTGGAATTCCGATAACCTGGCGATATACGGAATCTCCAAAGCGAACAAAAATGTTATCTAGTAAAAACTCAAGGACAGATATAGTATCAAAGCATGCCCAATTGACATAGTTTTTTTTCTTTATTGCTACTAAAAAATGACCTAAAAGCGTTTGAACATATATATTCACATTCTGACTTTTTAAATGCCCATAAGAAACTTATGCACATGATTTCTTTGTGTTTACACAGATCTGATTAAGAAGAAAAACCAACTTTGTTAGAAAATACAAAAAAAAATGCACTTCTGTAAATATAGACAATGCAATTTCCCATCCCTTTGCAACTAAAGCTGTGCCAATTTTGCTATAAAATTTCGAAAAAGAATATATCCTAGAATGGAAAGTTTATATGCTTACTTTTTTATTCGAAGGTAAACAATAAAGATGTGCGGCACATTCTTAACAGTTAAAATTTTGTACTACCCCTACCTTCACTTTGAGTTTATCTAAGAATTTAATTTTCGTCACTCCCATGTGCTTTTATCCTGGTAACATTTGCAAGTTATTTCTCTATGAGATGAAACATAAAGATAATATATGAGAACCAGTACGTAAACAAAACAAATAATCTATAAATATTATATATCTCTCCAATAGTTGAAAAGAGGTGTGGCTTGTGAAACAGGTGTTTTTACAAAGTGAAACCTTTAATTACACAATTATGTATTGATATTCTTGTAATGGTTAAAAAATATATAAAATAAACTTAATCCTTATTCAAAATTCTATTTTTTGAAACTTACCTGTGACGTTGAAACATTCCTGTGATGCAAAGCTAATAATTATTTTGTTGTAACGTGCTATTGCTATTGTATTATTCGTTTATATATTCCTCTGTTCTGAGTGTAGATGCGTTAATTAGTAAAGTAGTACTGTTTCGTCATGCTGACACTTTAAAGGTATTTTTAGCATTGCCATATTAGTGGGAGGTTTATATTATTTAGGCTTCACACCATGTTTAAACAGCGATTTCTCTCTTAAAATGTCTGGTACTTAGTCAGGAATGAGGCAGGTTGTTATCAAATAGTCCGTTTCTATATATGTTGGCGTTTGTTGTTGTATTAGGTAAGTATTTCTGTTGGACCGTTTGTTTCCAATTGCCGGAATCTTTGACATATAGGTTGGTGGCCCGGATTTGTTTTTGGGTTTTTTTTTTTGCTTGGTCAGTTTGGTACTATTGAACAGCAGTATATTACTGTTTCCTTCATTTGATATAGAGTTTTACAGAGAGGAATTTTCAACATATACGTGACTTTAAATACACATGTATATGTTCGTTGATGAAATCAAGATATGAGGTAAATCAAATAGAAGGATCGAAGAGGAAATACATAAAATAATTAATAATAAATGAACATATTTGGTAAAAAGCTTATCTTGATATATTATTCATACATAACAATGCGAAACATTACCTAGCTTTTACTATCTATTTCTCTTAACAGTTCATTTAAATAAACACAATTATCACTGAACTAGTATACATAGTTGTTTAGGGGACAGCTGAGTACCTCCGGGTGCGGGAGTTTCCAGCTACATTGAAGACCCATTGGTGGCCTTCGGCTGTTATCTGATCTATGGTCGAGTTGTTGTCTCTTTGACACATTCCTCATTTCTATTCTCAATTTTGCATTTTTTTTTTCTGTATCTGAAATCAAGATTCATTGCATGTTCTTTCAGTTACTCTTTGATTGAAACACAATTATCATAACAGTACATGTATTTCCTTTTTTTTGCCTTGTTTCTATTTTCAATGTTTATAAAAAGAGCATAACAGCCATAATAAATGTAGTAAAATAATCATTCTTGATTTCCCTTTTTAGTGTTAAGTTATGCCTCTTTTACCGACGAACATAACTTTACACAACTAAAACTGCTGTCGAAGATGGATACCATTAAGCTTTAATTGTTTGTCTTCCCAACACGCCTCAGCATATTTTAGATCTAAACATTATTAGAACGTAACACGATAGTTGTCTACAAACTTTGGGAACATTTAAGAAAAACGTTTATCACATTCAACTAGCACATGCATATCGGTATAATTGAATTTGTTCTGATTATTATTATTAGGTCTTTCCACCTTTCCTTGGAAAGACCTATTGATTTTGTTCTGATTATTACGTCTTTCCACCTTTCCGTGGAAAGACCGTTTGATTTTGTTCTGATTATTATTTTTTACTTTTTTTATCTTCCGCCTATTTTTTTTCCTTGCGTAGTCAGCTGGTAGTATTGATGTTTCAAAAGATTTCACTTAGATATTTGGAATATGATATCGTATAGTTTATACGCTTTAAAAATTTACAACCACGTAACAAAATACTTTATGTTGTAAGAGTTATCTCCCCAAACACTGTTTTTCTTGTGGCCACTACTCCTCCGCAACCGTAAAAGATTACGACAAATGTGTTGTACCAATTTGCTAATTACGTCTTCAGGATTTGGATTTTAATATTGAACGAAGCTATCCGGAGACTCCATATGAGAGTTATTTCCCCTTTTGCATTTGATATAAGTGATATGCGTATGAACTCATTAACCTTTAGGCGTATAAACCTAGAACCGCTTTATTTGGTGTCCTTGGGTCCCAACTTAAAAAAGGAGGTCAAGATTAAAGGTCAAGGTCATGTTCTAAATTTTGACATTCACTTCAAACTGCTTTTTCTAAGCAAAAGGTTAGGGTAAAATTGAAAAAAAATGTGAGCCAAATGTTAGTCGCGACATTATTTATGTCGTGAACTTTTGTCGAAAAAAAATGCGTAGTATTTTGGGAGGTTTTCATGCCACTGAAATGGGAAAATCAACAAATTGACTAATTATAGCTTCAAACTTAACAGCTCTCATGATGCGTACATGCAATTTATCTTTATAAATTATCCAATGCCCACAAACACCCATCTACTCCCCCCTTTTTTTTGTAAGGAATCCCATTTTTATTATAAAAATGCTAATCCATCAGTTTTATGAATAAATTTCTTTCTGAAATACAAATCTATTCTTGCAAAATAAAATATCTGCTCCAAATCATGTACATGTATTTCTGAAAATTAATCGATAAACGTTTGTTAAAGTACTATAACACCAGCATGATTTGTGTGTGCATGCAATGAATGAGTCGACCAGTGGTCAGCGGTCAGCGATTGGGCAATAGTTAACCTGTAAAATAAATCGAGAAAATATATTTTCCGTTAGCAGTATAAATCACGTGCAGTCCGCTTAAGGTGGTATTGGAGTCTAAAATAAAAATGATAGAATTTGTTCATACTTTGCCAAAACGTAGTATCTATTGACATATGTTCAAAAATATAATAAAAATGATAGGTCACCGCGCATTTTCTCAAGCTACAGGACATGACAAAAGGACACTTTTTGTATGGATTATACAGGCAAAAACACCATTTTGTGATTAGAAACTAAACAGACTAATAGAATTGTTAAATACCTAAGGAAAAGATAGCTTTCAGACAATGTTTTGAGAATATAAAAAGAAAAGATAGGGTCACCGTACGTTTTTTCCGGCTAAAATACAAAATAGGAAATTTTCATGTAGAATCCTTCAGAAAATGCACTGTCTTAGAGTTACATCTCCTTAAAATACCAATTTAAAAACAATTTAAAAACAACCAAAAATAATTTCAATAGAACTAAGATGTTGCACGGACCCGTTTCCACGTGTTCCTAGAGGCTAGGTCTCAAGTGTTTAAACACGGGCACTAGGCTCTCAATGCCGATTTCACGTGTTCATAGAGGCTAGGTCTCAGGTGTTTAAACTCGGGCCCTAGGCTCTCAATGCCGTTTTCACGTGTTTAAACAGGGACACTAGGCTCTCAATGCCGTTTTCAAGTGTTCCTAGAGGCTAGGTCTCAAGTGTTTAAACACGAACACTAGGCTTTCAATGCCGTTTTCATGTGTTCCTAGAGGCTATGTCTTAAGTGTTTAAACGCGGACACTAGGCTCTCAATGCCATTTTCAAGTGTTCCTAGAGGCGAGGTCTTAAGTCTTTAAACACTCAATGCCGTTTTCACGTGTTCTTAGAGGCTAGGTCTCAAGTGTTTAAACACGGGCACTAGGCTCTCAATGCCGTTATCACGTGTTCCTAGAGGCTAGGTCTCAAGTGTTTAAACAGGGACAGTAGGCTATCAATGCCGTTTTCATGTGTTCCTAGAGGCTAGGTCTCAAGTGTTTAAACACGGGCACTAGGCTCTCAAAGCCGTTTTCACGTGTTCAAAGAGGCTAGGTTTCAAGTGATTAACACGGGAATTACGCTATCAATTCCTTTTCAACGTGTTCCATGAGGCTATAAATCTATATATCTATCTATCCTTCAAACAATCAATCAATCAATTAATCAATCAACCAAACAACCAACCAACCAAACCAAACAAACAACCAACCAATCAACCAATCTATCAATCAATCAATTAAGTAAGCAACTAATAAAAATCAATCATGTTTCAGAGGGGAAAGACCGTTAACAATTGTTTTTTAAACAATTGATTTATATTTATTAGAATATAATTAAAGATAATTTCTTTGCAAATACTTCGCATAACAAATACTAGTAAGAAGCCCTTCGCCCAAAGCACATCACCCTCATTTCAAAACTCAAAGAAATGATTTTTTTCTCACTTTTTGTCGTGTTAAGTTACTAATTAATACACTTTTTAATTTTTTTTATCACCAACGTGTATTTTGTTTGAGTTCAATTCTTTATTTCTTGAAATTAACCAATGACGTAATATATGCTTTCTTTCCTCTGAAGGTCTTATTATGACGTCGTGAAAAAAAGACAAACATGCCTGATTACACCACATAGAAACAGCACATCTTTTTGCATATCATTGGAAAAGAAAGACAAAATTTTACTACAAATTGTCTTAAATAATTAGAAAAACAGATGCACCACCGAATCTCATGCAAGATAACATTTCTACACTCTCGACAGAAAAGTTTTCAGTAGTTGTAAAGCTCGTAAAACCTCGTTTCGTAAATATAAAAAAAATATAATTCTAGTAGTAAAACATTTCATCTTCCTTGATGCATTGGTAGAATCTGTATTTTCCTTTTCTTCCAATGTTTTTGAAATTTGGAACAAACATTAAACTACCGAAACATGTATACATATACTATTTTCAGAGTTTATGTTTTTTTTTTCTTCTATCATCTTATTTTTTCCTTTCTTTCATTCTGTCTTTCTATTTTTGTATAGAAAAGCATATGTTTATATAAAAGCATGTATTTTGCATTCGAAATATTTTTTTTTTTTTTTGGTTTTATCAGTCGAAATATATGTTCTCGTAAAAGCAATAATATAACCTCTGCTCATTAGTCTTGTGTGTCATCTTTCAACCATTCACTTATTTCTATTTAAATATGAAAATAATTGGACCTGGTATGATTTCCATTGAGCCATTCTCTTACTACGAGTCATGTTTTGATTATCTATATAGAATGTATCAAGTATCAGGGTGAAAAAACACTTGATTCAGTCTTCACCTTTTGTTTCAGTTTAAGAACATTAAGTATAACCCTTCTTCTCTTACCTCAATTACATTTCTCAGAATATGATTGGTTACGAGCAACCTCGTGGAGACCGTGTATATTTCATATTATGATAACAAGGTTCCATATAAGGTTAGTAGTAGAGTTGTGTCCCTTTATACAAACAACACGGCGGTGAGAAAAAATTCGAAAAGGTTTTAACACACGATTAAATGGATAATGAACGATTAAAATTAATTCCATACAACTAATTTAAAGCTAACAAGTTGTAATTGTTGGCATTTGTTTTTGAATAATGGAAGTTGGTTCATAATACTAACAGTATTGAAGATTTAATCCCTTTTATAAGCTGCTGGTCTAAATATCACATGTTAAGATAGTCGGTAAGATAAATTTGTTACATAGTGTGCTATAGTGATCTAATACGATATATATGGGGTTAGTAAATTCCATAAGGGGATTCTTATGCATCATTAAATTTTGTTAGAGTGGCAACTGATTATGCTTTTAATCATAAATCGGTTGATAATATATATTCCTATAATTTTAAAATAATTTTATTTGATAACGTCATTTATTCAATTAAAACATTCCAAAAGCATTCAAAATTATTAAAAAGATATATCATATTAGTCTACACAAAACGACCATACACAAACTTTCGTTTGTTTTTTCGTCGTTCTTTTTCATTATGCTATCTCTCTTCGATTTGTAAACTCCCCTTTTGATACATAGCTTTCCATTTGATAAGTTCGAAGACAACATACATTTCTCAAGGATTAAATCGATTCGAATCTGACCTTTGAAATATAATGCAACGAGACTGTGGATCAACTAAAAATAGCAAACAGTCAATTGACAGTATTACGTAATTTGTTTTATGTGTATTAGTGTGCGCGAGGATTATACTTAACGACGGCATGTTAATATTCCTTAATGTTGGCTAGAACCTACACAGCTGTTTGAAAGTCTAGATTTATATTTTGCTTCATAAATGTAAGTATAAACTATAAATATCCTATAAATCATTTGAATAACTTCGCAAATATAACTGCAGCGTACAAAAGGTTATATAAACAGAAAATACAGAAAAAAGCTGTTTCTGTGTGTGTTACATTTTACTGTTCTGTTTCTGTTGTGTCGTAGTTCTCCTCTTATATTTGATGTGTTTCCCTCAGTTTTAGTTTGTAACCCGGATTTGTTTTTTTGACAATCAGTTTATGAATTTCGAACAGCGATATACTGCTGTTGCCTTTATCATGTTTATCTTGCATTAACTATTTAGATGTGCTTAATTTGCCTGTATTTAGGTTAGTTATGAGTTGCAGGTATTTTTTTTTATTTTGGATGTTCATTGCAATTGTGTCAATAAAAACACCAAAATATATATAAAGTCCAAAACCTAAAAAGATGTTAAACTAAGCCTAAAAATAAAATTCATCATTTATATTTGTATTGATACTTCGATGTTAAAGGGGCACTAGATACGAAACATATTGTTCAATCATTGATGAAAGAGAAGTAAAAATACGCTTTAAGTTACCAGTTTGGTTCAGTTTTATCAAAATAAGCAAAGAAATATTTTTATTGAATTATTCAACTCCAAGTGAATAATTCGACCTCATTTAATTCGTAAAAATGTGAACCTCAATTGAACCTCTCAGCTAGAGATGGTTACGCATGAACTATGTGTAAACAGCTAGTGAAAAGACTGATTCGATCTACAAAAACTTATTCGTATAAAAGTAAAAAGGATTATCAAGATATTGTTTTAACTTATAATATGAAATCAAACAGACCGTGAAAAATACAATTGCCCGAGTTCGCTATCAATTTATATCCCTGTTTATGTTTACAAAGGGTTCTATAACCGTTGGCACTCTTTGGATGGTCACTGTGATTGTTAATTAGATGGCGTCTATACTAAAATAAGTCTTATATGATTTGCATACCTATAAATACTTGAATTGGATTGGTCAATTATATTTTTTCTCTTAGTTTACACTTCGATAAACTGTGTTTCCGAAACTACTTTCGTAATCTGTTCATTCGCGATACACAAGCTTGCAAACTCCGAAACAGTGGTGACATCTGGCTACGCTTCTTTCTTTTCTTGTAGAGAAAGGGAAGTATGACCCGAACGATAATGCTGTATGGAGTTTGACAAACTTGCAGGGATCCCGGGATTTCAGCAAATTGAGATTAAATAACAGATTCATAAAAGTTGTGTCTATTCTAGTGCATATATAACCAAACAAACGAAATAAAATATATATTTGCACTTAAGCTTCGAAAATGTGTAAAATTTAAATTTAAATAAAACTCCGCGAAATTTCATGAATGATTTGGCGAATTTACGTTATGGCAAAACATGACGTCATACGAATGAAAACTTTCATTAGAAAGCTTATTTCATTACTTCATTAAATTCGGATAATATCTCATTAAAATGAAGTTTTGGAGGTAGGTGCTATTTCATTTTGCGTTGCATTTTTCTATAGTCAATATAGCGACCAACTCCTTAGTTACGACACGTCAATTGTGCATTTGATGGTTATTATAGTAGCGCTAACAGATGAAAGATGTTAACTTAAAATCGCAATTATTTGGCTTAAGAATTATAAGGATTAAACGCATTTTTTTCTAGAGGTTATTGATGTGTAAACCGGGGCGATTAACTCACAAACTTTACATAAAAGTCCGAATCCTATATTACACATGAAATGCCGATACATAACTTGGAGTTCATGCATCGTAAAATGTTTCCTTAGACTTTTTTATTTGGATATACGTTTTAGTATGTTATAAATCGAATATGATAATCTGAGTTAAATCGGTGAACATGGATTTGACAGATGGTGCCCCTTTAACAATAAATAATCTGATATATCTTTACGGATTAGAAACAGTGATTGTATTGGTAATATTTAATGCATGAGACTAGCTACATTTTAAACCAAGGAAAATACAAACGTACAAATGAAACATTTTTATTACCTGATGGCTAATTGACCATTTCTAGAACGCTTTGATTTTGTTTTTATGTTTTATATCATGCACTCAAGGGCATGAATAAAACAGTTCTAACACAGATGCCTTTAGATTCTAGATATATATTTACGATTGATCCTGTTCATGTTTTATGACGCTAAATATCTTATACTAAGGTATTTAGCTTATATTTGACAAATGATAATTGCTAGAACATACCCGAACAATCGCGGTTATATAGAACGTGGTTGAAAGTATGTTAATTTAAGTTTAGGTCAACTAAAAGTATACGGTGTACATGGTTTGCAGTTTCATTTAGAAGAAAAGCCGACACTTTTTATATTAATAAGTATCAATATCGATAGATGTTATATCAGTATTACAAACCTAATCTTGAATTCTATCCTTCTATCCTAGTTTTTGGAAATTTTTAAAACATTTAAATGTGACGTCATCTTGTGCGTTGATCGTTTCGGCTAACTCGGCTGTGATTTTTTATGGGCTGGTTTAGATTGTTTTATATGTACGTTTTTATTCTGTAGTTAGTCACCACTTATGTGTAATCATGTATATCTATTATCTTATCATATTTATAAATTTACTGTTTGCCAAAGTATGAATTATTCTACTTATTCATGTTATTAAGGATGTTCTTATCACAGGCAGATAATCTCAGTCGTATTAGACACATTTTTTTTTTACTTTTGGCTTCAATGCTCTTCAACTTTGTACTTGTTTTGGCTTTCGGGCTTTTTTATCTGAGCATCACTTATTAGTCTTGTGTATACGAAACGCGCGTCTGGCGTATAAAATTATAGACCTGATACCTTTTGATAGCTATTATTTGTGTTTCTCGATCCTATATGTTCTCCCATTTATTTGTATTGTAGTCCTGTCATGTAATGTTGTCATTTTAATTATATTTAACATTGCAATAACAGCGCGAGATTTGGCTAGCCATTAAACCATATTCAACCCACCTTTTTTTTCTTAAAGTTAGGAAAATGACCATTGTTATGTTATATGTGTGTTGTTAAGTTTCTGTTGTGTTGTAGTTCTCCTCTTATATTTGATGTGTTTCCGTCAGTTTAAGCTTGTAGCCCGGATTTGATTTTTTTTCTCAATCGATTTATGAATTTCGAACAGCGATATACTACTGTTGCCTTTATTTGTAGAAAGAATTTTTGCAAAAGATTTTAAGATTGGAGAATTTGAGGAAAGGTATCAAAAGTATCTTAAACATGAACTGATGTCAACATAACGTTTTGAATTTTTCACCAGCAGACCAAGGTTTTTATCTGTTACTTTGATAAATTTGGTAACTAAGATAAAGAGAAAATCAATAAAAGTATACTTTTTATAACGTTGCTCTGGTAGGTCAAAATCTTGCGATTTTTTAAAACAATCAAACCATTTTTCTCAAAACAAAGGGGAACTGTGGAGAACAAATAATCTTATTATGTAAAAATGACAAAATTGTAAATAGTTCAAAAGAAGTTTCAAATGTTTTTAATAATTTTTTTCTGCACAGTAGCAGACAAAATTGGAGCATATGTGGTAAATGACCCCTAAATCACCAGAGTATAAAAGAAATTTTAAGTAACAGACAGCATGATTCTGATTTTGAATTTAAGGAAGTATCTGACGAAAATGTCGAAAAAAACTTGAATAAAAGAAACACCAAGAAGGCTACAGGAGCTGATGGTATTCCAGCAAAAATAGTAATAAATTGTAAATCTTATATTGCATCACAGCTAACAACTCTTGTTGATTTGTCAATTGAAAATAACTGTTTCCAAGATAAACTTAAAGAATCCCAAGTGACCCCCTTCATAAAAGAGTGACCCATTATTGAAAACAAACTATTTATAGATTGGACCGTTGGTTTGAATGGTTTTACACTGGTAATTTTGGGGCCCTTTATAGCTTGTTGTTTGATGTGAGCCAAGGCTCCGTGTTGAAGGCCGTACCTTGACCTATAATGGTTTACTTTTTTAAATTGTTATTTGGATGGAGAGTTGTCTCATTGGCATTCATACCACATCTTCCTATATTTATATAGACCAGTTAATGTCTTACCCATATTTTCTAAAAAAATATATGAAATTCAACTAATTAAATACTTTGATAAAATATTTGATCCATTTTTGTATGCATTTAGACGTGAACTTGGATGTCAGACCACACTTCTCAGAGTGTTAGATGATTGACGTGAAGCTCTTGATAAAAACCAGTACATTGCAGTGGTATTAATAGACCTTTTTAAGGCTTTTGACTGCCTGCCCAACAATAGCATGCTAGATAAATTATTAGCATATGGTTTAACCCCCAATGCAGTTGATCTTTTAAAGTCCTATTTATCTTATCGTAAACAGCAAAGTAAAGTCAACAATGTTCTAAGTGGTTGGGGTGACATCCATAAAGGCGTAGCATATGGTGGTATACTAGGGCCTTTGTTGTTTAACATATATATAAATGATATTTTTTTTTTTGTAAAAATGGTAGACAATACTTTGCCTTTCTGTACTCCAGATTTTGATTTATTAATTTCAACTCTGGAATCTGAGTCTCAATATTCATTGAGTAGTTCCGGGTGAATAAACTGCAAGCAAAAAAGTGTCAAATTTTGGCTGTTGGCAAAAAGACCTTGGAAAAACTCATCTATACATATTCAAAATTCAAACCTTACAGTAAAATTATAAGGCATTGAAATTGACTATTAGTTAAATTTTGATGTTCATATCAGCTCAATCTGTAAGAGGGCATCACAGCAATTAATTGTTTTAAAACGTTTTCTGAGAGAAATTCCAAAAAAAAATAGAAAAGGTGCATAAGAGAGCACTCCGTTTTGTTTATGAGGATTTTACCAGCTCCTACGAGGACCTCTTACGTAAAGCTAAGGTGTCCTCCTTGCAGAGCAGACGGATAAGAACAATGGCTCTAGACACTTTTAAGATTATTATCAATATAGCACCTGTGTGCTTACAAAATTTGATGAGTGTCAAAAAATCTAAATATTCTTTCAGGTATGTAAATATTCTGAAAATTCCTCAGGTAAATACAACCCGATACAGTAAAAAATCTTTCAAATTTGCAGTTGCTACTTTATGGAACAGCCTTCAAAACCATTTCAGGACTGAAAATAGTTGTTCACAGTTTAAAAGTCTTGTTCAGTCCTGGAACGGTTTGGAATGACGCTGTTCTGCTTGCAGATAATTATTTAGCTGTTTATTATTGATGTTCCTTTTGGTTGCTCTGGTCTAGCAAATGATGCTTATTTTTTGCATGCTATGTATGTGATATTCAACTTTGTATTACAGGTTGTTTTATATGTCAAATTAGACTGTTTTTATGTTATTAATATGTTTTTTATCTTCGGAGAGATTGTGTTGTATATTTTAACTTACTAGTATGCCGAATCAAAATAAAGTGTTCTTATCTTATCTTATAGTATCTTATGTTATGAACCTCATCATCTAAACATGACTATATTTTAAATATGTTTATCAATTATCGATTATAGCTCGATTTAAGAAAGAAAAGTATCACATGTTGCCTGATCTTTCAGGCCTCACAACTTATTGGAACTTTTGGTCCTCGGCGATCTTCAACTTTGTAGTTGTTATGGCTTTCAATGTTGTTTTTTTTTAAATCTGATCATAGTTTTGTTTGGACGTAGCGCGCGTCTGGCGTATAAAAATACTTTTTAACCTGTTACCTCCTGATGGCTATTATTCGTTTGTTTCTCTGTCCTATATTTTCTCCCATTTATCTGTTTATTTATTGTAACCCTGTCGTGTAATGTTGTCATTTTAATGTTATAATTAACACTGCCATTAAAGCAGGAGGTTTGGCATACCACAAAACCAAGTTCAACCCACCATTTTTTCATAAAATGCCCTGTACCAAGTCCGGAAAATGTTACATTATAGTTCGTTTCTGTGTGTGTTCCATTTCGGGGTTGTGTCTCTGTTGTGTCGTAGTTCTCTTATATTTGATACGTTTCCCTCAGTTTTAGTTTGTAACCCGGATTTGTATTTTCTCTATCGATTTATAAATTTTGAACAGCGGTATACTACTGTTGTCTTTATTTGATCACTAAGTTGACACAAATTTCCGAATATTTCCGAATATTTAGTTTTTGAGTTTCAGGTGAAAGTGAAAACAGAAATGTTCTGCAGCAGCACTTACTTTATGAAGTTTATCTATTATATATATCACTTAATCATCTTTTTCACGGATTTGGTGTCATCTTTGCTAGCCAAGGGTTACAATTCAGTCCCCTTCTCTCAATTCCAATCCTTGAGACGTTTGAACTAGATCGTAACCCTTGGATTGCCAAGATGAAAACAGAATGTTTAAAATAAGAACATAAATAATGTTTTGGACCGGCCGTGGAGTATAAAAATAATCGTATAATCGTTTATCGGTTTAAATTCATTTCTTCAAGAAAACGAATCGTTTGTCAAAAGTGTTGTGTTTCGAGGACTACACATATAATAATACTCGAGGCTCCTGCTCACAAACTTTATGTAAATGATGTGTTAATCTTCTTTAATACAATGCAAAAATCAAAAAGGTTTGAGGAGTAAACAGCAGCATAGTGTAAGGTAGTGTTTACGGGAAACTTTCGTCATTAATATCTAAATTAAGGTAGAGTGGGTGTCTAAATTATAATGCATAGATATTTTTAATAAATTTGCCAAAATGTAGTTTATATCATGCTTTTTTTTTAAATAATAATAAAAAGGATGCTTATGTTCACGCTACATTGTGTTCAAAATTGACATATTTTGTATAGATTATGCATTGAAACCCAAATGTTCTGCGATGAAACGTAAACTTCAACATAGAATATTGAGAAGATACTTTAATAGTATGCTTTCCGTTAAGAAAAAGAAAAAATGGGGTCACCGGACCCATTTTCTTGCTACATAATGAAATAGGTAAATTCCTAACACATTCTATTGTAAAGGTACCTTTATCTAAATTATCAGCCCTTGCATTTGAGTTGCCTCGCCTTATGTTGTAAAGTTGGAAAAAATTTAATCAAACAAAATTTTTCGGTTTTTTATAAAATACAACCATAAATATGATAAAAGATGTCATTTCTTTCTTACACATGAATTTCTTACTACTCTCAAAATTTGCACATTCAAGGAACAGTGTTTTCACTATTTAGTTTCCCTATGTATTTATATAAACTTTATTTTTTACTTTTTGAGAAAGTGTACATACTATATACTGTATGAACTGTCATAAACAAAACTTTTTATGATGACGATATTGTCATGTTTGAAACTTTACTTTCTACTACATCTTGTTTGTTACCGTCTTTGTTAGATTGATTTGTATGTGTATTTGAATGTTAGGTCAGTTGTGTTGTAATGTGTGAATTACACAGCTTTGGTTGCTGGGTCCCAATCAAAGACACTTTAATCCGGTATGTATAGTTGGTTGCCCACCATGTTTTGTTAATATAACGGAACTGAAGAAGAAGAGGGACGAAAGATACCAAAGGGACAGTCAAACTCATAAATCTAAAATAAACTGACAACGCCATGGCTAAAAATGAAAAAGACAAACAGACAAACAATAGTACACATGACACAACATAGAAAACTAAAGAATAGACTGTCATAAGAGTGGGAGATTTAACTAGCTATTAACCAGGTTAAATCAATAGTTTTCTTCGCGGAAAATATATCAAGCAAGTCAGGAATCTTGCAGTTGTTTGCACTTGTTTCTTTAAACTTATATCGGTTGATTTTTTTCGTTTTTTTTTTTTTTTTTTTTTTTGGCCTATGTATGATGTATGATTGTTCGAAGTAGAGATCTTATTGCGGACCTGTTTTTGTATTGTTATGAGTTACAATTTATGACCAAAATAAGCAAAGACCCATCGAAACAACATCTGATAAACAAATTTAATAATACTTTTAGATATTTGGATGATATTTTGGCTCTCAATAATGACGACTTCAGTATGTATATTAATGAAATTTATCCTGTTGAACTTACTTTAAATAAAGCTAATACTAACAATGACCACTGCCCTTTTCTCGATCTTGATATCTATATCACTAATGGAAAGCTGAATACTAAAATTTATGATAAAAGGGATGATTTTTCATTTCCTATCGTTAATTATCCGTTTTTAGATGGTGACGTTCCCTTGTCACCATCTTACGGTGTTTATATATCTCAACTTGTACGATTCGCTCGTGTATGTAACAATGTTTTAGATTTTAACGAGAGAAATTTATGTATTACTGAAAAATTATTACACCAGGGTTTTCGATATCACAAACTAGTCAAAACATTTACTAAATTTTATCATCGGTATAAAGACATCATTCGTAAATATAGTTCAACATGCAGACTTCTAATACGTTCAGGTATTTCACATCCATTTTTTTATGGAAATATTCTTTATAAAGCACAAAGGTGTCAGTATTCACCTCAGAAACTTACAAAATCTTTGAATATACTTATTAAGAAGGGATATAATTACGATACTGTTGTCATGTCATTAAAGATTGCATATTTTGGCGTTAATATTGAGTCACTGATAAGGTCTTTGCATCGGAACTAAACACATTTATTCTAAAAACAGTTGTTGGCATGACACGGGTTATGTTCTTCTCATATATGTTATGATGGTATGATACTAAACCCCTAACGGGAAGGATTGTGCCTGATGTTCATATGATGAAATCATAATCTTTCAGTCAGTTTAATTGAAGTCTGGAGCTGGCATGTCAGTTAACTGCTAGTAGTCTGTTGTTATTTATGTATTATTGTCATTTTGTTTATTTTCTTTGGTTACATCTTCTGACATCAGACTCGGACTTCTCTTGAACTGAATTTTAATGTGCGTATTGTTATACGTTTACTTTTCTACATTGGTTAGAGGTATAGGGGGAGGGTTGAGATCTCACAAACATGTTTAACCCCACCGCATTTTTGCGCCTGTCCCAAGTCAGGAGCCTTTGTTGATAAATTAACAGGGTACGAAATAGGATTAATTTTTTTTTCACAAATTGGGAAAACTAGATAATGCAAACGTGATTCGGATTCACATGATTCACATGAACAATTTTCAGTAAAGCGTCAATGGTAAAATTCAGTTGTTTACTAAATATCATATCCAATAATATCATTGTATAGAGGTATAATTGTTTAGTTCTATTCATATATGTGTTACTCATTTGTAGACGACCAGCGATATGTTTACAAATCTAATTTACAAAAAGTTAAGATTATTGTAGAGTCACTTGAACATATTGAGTGGTTAAACTAAACTCCACCCATTCTCCTTCAATCTAAAGTGACATACCAAGTAAATGAAAATATCGGAAATTTTCGAATAAAACGACATTTTTGTGTTTCTGAAGGGATCTCAACATGTTCTTTCCATAACATAAATGTGTAGCATTTGTGATTACCCCTGCGCTCAGTGAATTTTGTACTTCTTATGTTTCTTTTACTTTTATCACGTGTTGATAGTGAAAAAATGAAGTACTATCTACACCGTAACGTTTATCCCATACAGCTCAAGGATTTGGTATTTGGAATTTTTTCCCTAAAGACAGAAAAAAGAACGATCATAGTACAATTTCAGTTATGCAGTGAGAATAGTGCTGATACTTGAAACAAACTCTGATTATTTGATAAATGTTGTCGGGTTTGAATGACATGTTTCATCATCTCTAGATGACAACAGAGAAAAATCAATGAGAAATGGGATGATAATTCATGCCGTCTTCTAAAATGTACTTTCAACAAATAATATACGAATAACACTGGTGCGTAAAAATTGTAAAGTTGTTAAGGCAATATAAGTTTACTGATGTTCAAATATCAAAAATCTATTAGGAAGGCAATTCAATACAACAAACAAAAACTGAGAGAATATCATAAACTCTAAAAGGAACGAGATTTAATACGTCACAACTCCTCATTCACAAGGTTGCTATCGGAAATAGTACCCAAGCAGGTAAAATTAGACGACTAATCTGGTTTCTAAAAATTGAAGAGTGCAAAACATTGTTATTGGTGAGTTCAGACACAAACATATCGTAACTGTAAATCATTTCTTAGAGATGACTGCAAAACGTATGTTCTTTCGATTTCATAATTATAACTCAATACTCCCCAGTTATTGCTCTAAATCCGAGTTCACTAGGAAGGAATTTTAAATCTGGCGATGTTTGCTCATGAAAACAACATTATTAAAGGTTTATCTAGTGTAACAATAATATATATGTCGTCGACAGACTATAACGCATGCACAAATTAAAGCTTCTCAAAAGGGTTAAAAAGAACCATTTTTAATGTGCTTCTAAATGCATGACAGATTAATTCAAATAATCCGCTCATGTTTTTTTTTTTATTCATCTCGTACGCACCGTACCAATTATTTGGCAAAATCCTCAACTGCATTTACATTTATAAATAACTTGTAATTCTTCGTTTAGTTATTAATCTAAGAAATCCCATATTTTAGCTTATGTCCATGTATGGGGATATTTTGTCCGGTATATATAGCTTGTGTTGCTCATTTTTGAAAAGGTAAAAACCATTGTCGGTGAAAATTGACATACTGGCATGTCATTTGAGGTACTTTATCAATTGACAATATATTAAGATATAAAACTAATTAATAGAGACTGTTAATACACTTTTGGTACAAACAGAGTTGAAGCCTGAACAAAAAGCCAGAAAACTTATCTTTTATTTACAGATTCACATATATCATAAAGTATGTATATTTGGCATTTCCAAAATGATAAGTATTTAAGGTATCAGTTCCAAGTAGAAATAATTAAGAATACCCTGAATGTTGGACCTTATTATATGATGGCATATATTCATCATTCACATACAAGCATTCAACCTAGATACAACATATACGTATCTTTTAAACAGCTTCTACAAAAAATCTTAAGTTCACTTTATCAGCAAAGGCAACAACAATTATTTAACATCGTGATCTTAGTCTGGGTGTACAGGTAAAAATGGTTCTACTTCATCATTTGACATTTCCATACGTGTACATGAGCGTGGAGAATATTCCTCATGCTTTTCTTCTGATTCTTTGTGGTGTGCATCAACAAATTCTCTGTTTTGCACGTTCTGCAAATTTGTGTCTTCTAACGTATCTTCATTTGCCAATGTTTCAACGTTTTCATGATAATTTTTCACACATTTGTCATTATTTGGAGAATTCGATTCAACGGAAAGACTGTTGTCTTGTTCTGTTGACTGTCCCGAGGTGAATTGTTTCGATGTTGGACTTATTTGCGACACAGAAGATTTTTTTTCAATCAGTTTCCTGTAAACAAACCACAACTGCAGAAGCAATGATAAGCAAAAAATAATCAAGACAGTCACTATAGCTAATATAATGAATAATGGAAAAGGTGTTTCGACGTTTCTGTTATACACAGTATCATTGCTAACTTGTGATATATTGGAATCAATGTTATTTGTAAGAAGAAGTAATTCTGGGCGCGTGGGGATATTTAGATTTTTATTATCCTTTACGTTTATATTCTGCAGTTGACAAAGAATGGAGGCTGGTTTGTGGTAAATTTGTGTATCTGTGCATCCCATGTAAAATTCTTTTGATGACAGTTTTCCACTTTCTGCATTTGTTTTGTTATATATAAAGATCTCCATGGTTGGCGTCATCGCGGGCGTTGAGCAAAACTTTCGCAAGTTGCACGTTAAGTCAGGAGCAAAATGATGTACCATGGGAGGCGTGCATGGTTATGAAAATGATGTTCCTGTGTTTACTGTTGTATTCAACAGATTTGTCATTTCTTTAAATAAAAATGGGTCCGACATATCTCGAACAGAGTATTTGCAGATGTATAGGCTTAAATAAGTGTAAAACTCTGTGTTAGAATAAGGAATGCTAGTAAGTTTTTCAGCTGCAAATCTTCTCGTTCCATACAGCATAATAGAATTATAAGGCGATGGCTGCGGTTTTGCACAAAAATGATGCAATGTGCAGTTTTCATCGGGTAAGACATGATTCCAAGGTGTTTGGTTACACACTTTCTCCCTGGTCTGTAAATGTTTCCCAGTTCCGTAATGACTTCCCAGTATCAAAACCAATATCATATTGGCATGCCATTTCTTAGTGGAAATAGCTGTCTCCATTTTATTGCGCACCTAAAGTATAAATTGATTCGAATTAACGATTCGCGAGATTTACAATTTTGCTCTTTTAAAATTTGTATATGTGAAACAATTTTAAAAGAGTAATATCAAGTTTAATGAATTACTGTTATAAGTGTATAATGACCAAGCATTTATGAAAACTATGTCTTTTGTTATGTCATAAAATCAACATAATTTAAACAGAGGTTTAATTGATATAGAAGATGGAGTGCAATTATTACTACATTGAAGTATACAGAAAAAGACTTTAATAGAAACATTGTAGGTCCCAAAAAAATTGTTTATGAAATAGACACAAGAAACGAATGTTTTTAATGTAAAAATAAAATTTAAACATATAAGATGCGGAACCCAACTTTGATTTTTAATGTTTTAACATTAAAAAAAAAGAAACCTTAAACACACAAACCTTATACTTAATAATTAAAGTCAAATGTTTTGACAGTTAACTAATCTAAAGTTCTCAAATGTGAAAAATAAATTTAAAAAAACCACCAAATTCCTTTATAAGTCTGACTAGGAAAGCAAGATTGGAATGTTGCCACTTCCAGGTAAACTGGATTCACAACATGATTTTCGGCGGGAACGTTATCATTCAATCTTTTTCTGTGTAGCTTTGTTTCGACTATTTAAACCATTGTTTTAACAAATGGTGTTGGTTGTCACCCTTTGAATCTCCTCCATTTTACTAATAGTCATATGAATCGTCATGTAATCAGTATATTCATAATAATTTTAATCTCTTTGCTGTCATTACAATCTTTGTTAGTATGTATTTTGATTGAGTTACGCCATTTCAATTGATATCTTATGGCGTGTCTTTCTATGTTGTGATGCTAACTTTTGTTTCATGTAAGGGTGAAGGTTTGTACCTACTAAAACAGTTAAATCCGCTGCATTTGTTTGAACCTGTCATAAGTCAGGAACCTTGTGTTCAATGGTTGTCGTTTGTTGACGTGGTTCATAAGTGCTTCTCGTTTCTCATTTTTTATGTAGATCCACATATATCCACGTTTTTAAATAATCTCCATAGCGAACTAAAAATATTATCTAGTGAAAATGCAAGGGCAGTTATAATATCAAAGCAGATACAATTTACCTGTTCTTTTGTTTGTTGTTACTTAAAAATGACCTTGAAGCGTTTGAACATGAAAATTCGCATTCTGACTTTTCAAATGCCCATTTAATCAAGTGTGTGAATTTTTATGCCCCATTTATGGGAATTATGTTTTCTGGTCTGTGCGTCCGTTCGTCCGTTCGTCCGTTCGTCTGTCCCGCTTTAGGTTAAAGTGTTGGTTAAAGTTTTTGGTCGAGTTAGTTGAAGTTGAAGTCCAATCAACTTGAAACTTAGTACACATGTTCCCTATAGATGATATAATCTTTCTAATTTAACGCCAAATTAGAGATATCCCATTTTCACGGTCCACTGAACATAAAAAATGATAATGCGGAAAATCCGTGTACTTGGGACCCATTCTTGTTTCTTTTTGAAATTATGAGGCAATGTGGTTTAGGGTAAAAAAAAACGTTGAACAGATTTGAAATCACCAATATAAGCATGCAATTTATCAAGTACTTCGAACACTCGAAAAGTAATTAATTCCACTATTTCAAAGGCTTTATTTGATGAGTTTATTACCAGGTTAATGATACCAAGTGTACTAGTAAGTAGAATAGATAGATTAGAAGGCACAATGGCTTGAATTTAGACGAAATAAATCTAAATGTGTAAGGATTTGTGTGCAGCTTCGGAAGCCGTTACATAGTTGAAACTGTCATTGTATTTGCTTCTGTTTGTAAAGAGGTAGCTAAAAGTTTATATTGTTTCATACTTCATTATCCGATAATGGAGTCAGTTAGAATGTAAGTGAATTCGTGATCTCCCTTCAGTTTATAGAACCTCAATGTAAAATTTATGTCAAACAATAATGATATTGTTATCAGCCTTCATTTCTTTTAAAACACTGTTAGACGTATGAAAACATAATGATCTGACCTAATAGAAAAAAACGTTTCGGGCTCTAAGAGTCTGTGTTTATAATGAAAAACAATAGCTAGAGCTGCAGTACAGTATTTGTAAAGTGACAAATATACAAATCCAGTGGCAGATCCAGTGGGAGCGGGGTTCCGGGGTTTGACCCCACTTTTTTGTTGACGATCATGCATTTGAATGGTGACATATTTTCTTTCTTTGGTTAACTTTGGTTTTAGAAGAGCTTTTTGAAAATGAAATTTTTCACATGAATTAAAGAAAAGCAACGCGAACCTATATTTTTTGGACCAAAAAATACTGTACTTATAACTATATATTAAATATAAGTTTGGGTTGCTTTTCTTAACTTCATGGGGAAAATTTAACACACTTTTCTGTTTGTACGACCATCCGACTGTACGTTTCATAGTGTACGTCCGTTTTTACAAAATTGGTTTGCGTTCTCTAACTTTAGTTTGCTTCAACTAACTGATATAAATCTTGTACACAATGCTTATTACCACAAAAACACAGAATAAGTTTGAATTTTGATGTCGTCACTTTTACAGTTCTAGATTTATGAGGGGTCGGACAGAGCCTTAGGTACCTTTCTCCTTTCTCTCGTCCCCTTTCTCTTGTCTCCAGCCGTAAAACCTTAAAAACTAATGTATGGGAAGCTCATTTCAAAAGAAATCGATCTAATTTCTTGTTTGTATGGCTTGTCCCTAACATTTAATTGTTGGTGTCTAGATTTAAATGGATGGAATAAACACGGCTGCTGTAAATGACTTTACTAGTCAAAACTGATGTCTTTTTATCCAATTGCTGCATACAAACAATTTACCAAACATGGGGCAATGAAGCAATTTTCATTAATTGGTAAATTGTTTGTATGCAGCAATTGGATGAAAAGACATCAGTTTTGACTAGTAAAGTTATTACAGTTTGGATCACTGGAAGAAAATAAGTGTTTCCTTATAATCAGTCTCAGGTAGATGTATTAATACACAAGTATGACCAAAGTTAAAGGACACCTCCCCTTCCGACTGATAGTTGTGGTAATACAAGTTAAGGGGCGACATCAAAGTGGGATGAAAAGAAACAGAAAAAACTTAATTCACACATTTTTCCCCACCCCATAAACTATTTGAATTAAGTTTTTTTATCCTATGATTGCTCTTTTGAAGTCGTCTAAGGCTAAGTTAATCATTGTTTTCTCTCATTGATTATGATCAATTCCAAAGTGTTACAAGACCAAATGATTCTTTGTAAAAAAAATGCTATTAAGATGACTTTCTTCTTTGCAGATCAACAAAAAAAGTATTGTTTGTGTTTTACAGAAATGACAAGATGAACACATAACACCCATTTTCCGTAAAAACGAGTTCGGGTACATTACAATTTTATTTAAAACTCATTATAATGCAAATAGTTAAAAAATCTTTCAGAAAACAGTTTTTTTATACAAAAACGGTGCACAAAAAAACAACCTGAATATCTGAGGAAAAAATATCTGATTTTCTTTTAGTATTTTTCTATACAAAAAAAAAACAACCTGAATAGCTAGAAAACACTTACATACTATATACCTAAGTTGGAACAGACTATACAATTGTATGCTCATTAAACCTTTTGTCTTTTTTGTTTTCTTAACTGATAGATAATTGGTAGAATTAAAAGTGGGCAAACCAGGAGTAAAAGCTGGGTTTGTGTTGCCATAGCAACAGGGTTTTTTTTAACCCAAAAATAAAAAACTCTTGTTTTTAGGAACTTTTTTAATTAACTTTTGCAATTTTGAGCTTTTCACCTGAAAAACGGGACGGGCGATGTTCATTTTTTTTTTTAATTAAATGATTGGGTAGTCCTCCCTGAACAAAATGATATATCATATTGGTATAATATCACTAAGAAAAAATTCTAGGTATCACGCAAACCTTATTTAATTCTAGCAAGATTTCGATAGGGAATGGTCAGTATTTATCAGCTGAGGAGTTCGGTTCAAATTTTCACATCAAAAGGTTTTGTTGGCAACCCCACCCCCACCCTAATTTTCAGGAACCACATAACGACCCCACCCCCACCCTAATTTTCAGGAACCACATAACGACCCCCCCCCCTAAAAAAATCCCTATTAATTAACATTTGGCAAAGTAGCTATGAGAAGTATGTGGACATTGACACTATCTGTTACAGAGATTTCCCTTGATTGCAGTCATTGTCTTCGATTTTGTAATGATTTTTTATTCATTCTACTTTTATATAGTTCTATATATCATTTCATGTATAAGTAGCTTCGACTAATTAATTTGATAAAGTTAGTAAGTGATAATCTCTATATATTTTCAAATATTTTTATTGGATAAATTAAGTCCATAAACTGTAAGGTGAATATTATATTGCTTGATGTTCATCATGACCTCCCATGTTCTTCGTTTTGACGCTGATGGAACTGATTTTGGTTCATGATATTTTTCAGTTTTATTCTGCTTTGAGAAAACCCTGAATACATGAAATATCACATCGATTTTTTAGATTTTTTTCTGAAATATGAATATAAGATAAGATAAGATAAAATATATATATCTGACACATGCAAGAAGAAAAATGGACAAAATAGGCATTTAATGAAAAAAAATGTAATTTAACTTGAACATTCGTATACAGAATGAATTAAAATGTCTCAATTCATTTAATTTTATTAAACTTTCAAAGTTTTATAAGTGTTTCGTGGGTTTTAATTTTCTAATCATACAGTTCTAGGAAGTGCAACTTATGGTTCTGGTCCTTCCTGTTTCAAATATGGACATGCTTAATTTCGAAGCTTATATAGGTAAATAATTATAAGAACATTCAATTTCATTTCAATGTGGAAATGTTTTACAAAATCCCCAAGTGTATTGTTTTGTGTGTGTGAATGCCATGCTGCCCAACGCAATTAAAGGCCCTTAATTGAAACATTAAATATTCTTTTTTTAATCGATAACTTTGTAATAATTTAACAAATTAATTATACAAATGTACCTATATACAAATGATTTTAGAATGTACACACCTTTTACAGTTCTCCATCTATTCTAAGAAATATCACAAGCATTAGCCTTTCAAAAAGGGCTAGCTAGTCGACTCTTAGCTGATGAAAATGGAAAGTGCTCTCGCTTTGTAGATAATAATTAATTCATTTACTAGAATAGCCACGTGCATCAATCAACAAATTTTATCACACACGTGAGGTCACACGTTATGAAGTAGTATATATCATTTAACGTTGTTGCTTACGAAACTCAAGAAGATTTGACTATTTATAGATAAAAGTTACCTGTGTACCAATATCATGAATATGCATGATTAATGACCAGTCAAAATCTAATTGTTAAAATAGAGAGGACAAATCCGATACTCTACGGGATTGAAGGACATTTACTAGGTTTGGATTGTTCAAACCAATCAATAAACTTTGATTATTCACGTCTCGTAATATTTTCCAATCAGGTAGCAAGAAAAATTCACGCACTAACTGTCCATCGTTCAATTCTTAATATCGACTCTTATACAGTTAATTGGTTAATCTTAATATATAATTCTTATATGATTTGCATATCTATAAATACTTGAATTGGATTGGTCAATTAGAATTTTTCTCTAAGTTTACACTTCCATAAACCATGTTTCCGAAACTACTTTTGTAATCTATTCATGCGCGATACACAAGCTTGCAGTGATCCCGGGATTTTCAGCAAATTGAGATTAAAAAACAATTGCATAACAGTTGTGACTATTCTAGTGCATATATAACAAAAAAAGAAATAAATTTATTGCACTAAAGCTTCGAAAATGTACAAAAATTAAATTTAATAAAATTCCGCGAAATTTCATGAAGGATTTGGCGAATTTACGTCATGGCAAAACACGACGTCATACGAATGGAAATTTTCAAGGGAAAGATTATTTCGTTACGTGTACGCTTCAAATTCGGATAAAATTTAATTAAAATGAAGTTGTTGAGGTAGGTTTAAGATTCCGTTGTATTTATCGGACATTTATGGTTTTTAGAAAGTCAAGATGGCGGCGTACTCCTTAGTTACGACTTGCCATTGTGCTTTTGATGGTAAATATATATAGTAGCCATCAACAAAAAAAATGTTTGGCTGAAGAATTATAAGGATTAAACACATTTTGTCTAGAGGTTATTGATGTTTTAACCGGGGCTCTTTAAATACTCACAAACTCAACGATAAAAGTCCTTCCTTCGGACTTTTATTCAGTTTGTTAGTTAATCGCCCCGGTTTACACATCAATAACCTCTAGAAAAAATGTGTTTAATCCTATAATAAAAGTCAGGTGGTAAATTTTCACATCATATGGATAATGAACTATAACAAATGAGAGATTGCACACTATTCAATGTCGCCAACAATTCATATACTTGGCAGACATAAAAACTTTCATTGTGTGACCCCCACCCCCAGGCTGTGTGATATTTTTGGTAATGACACCCCCCCCCCCCCCTAAAATGCACCGACACCCTCAGCTGATAAATAATGACTGTTCCAATAACAAATCAACTTTCTAAAGTCTGTATCTCGAAAAAGGCTATCATTGTCACCTATGGGGAAATTAATTGTTTAATATTTGAATTTTCAACAGGGACTCGGTTACATTGTAGCAGATTAAAATTTTGTAAATCAATGTTTTTAATTTATTTTTTATTATTTCCTGTCTATTTGCATTACTATATTAACGTTGCCATCACTATTTCTTTGTTTTCTGGCAATGTGCAGTTTACTATCCATATCCATATATTGAAAAAAACCTAAATTATGTTCAACTGTGAGATGGGTCACGTGGCGGAAGTCGCCATAATGGAAAATCCCTGACTGGTTTTTCCACCATTTTCTAATTGTTCTCGGTTTTCCCCTTCCTATACATAGATAGCATTAATCAGAAGAGGCGTTGCGAAAGGTATGAATATAAATCCAGTGTCAATATAGAAACCATTTGTTAGTTATCAACCAATCCTCAAACCAATCATGGCAATGGCAATGACTTAACAGACTTTACAAGTAGGATGTTCTAAAATTTCCCAATCCCATACCCTATCTGATTATTTACTTATGCTTAAGACTAAAGTCCGTTGAATATGTTGAAATTTTCATTGAAAAATTATGTGATGTATCTTTCCATTCTGTTCGCTATAATGTGACCTTGAAGTTGATGTAAAAGTAACGAGGAAGAAGCGATTAGAAACAAAAATAGGTTAAATAATATTGAATGAGTCATAATATACTGGATCATACATGTACATATGGATAGGAATTCACTTAATGACTTTGAGGTGAGAAGATCATGTATTATTAGTCTCATAATAAAAAAACTTTTTGAAGTACTATGAGGGTATGGATGGGGGGGTCTGTTATTCTGTAAACATTTAATTTTCATCCCATTTTTCTCTAATCTTTAAAAAAATTAACCCTTTTATTCTCTAATCTTCTATTTTTTGGCTCATTATTCTCTAATCTTCATTTTTTAAGGGCATTATTCTTTAATCATTTAACCCCATCCAAACCCTCTACTATGAGTTGAACAGTTTTTCTCATACTCTCCCTTACTGTGAAATACTCGCTAATCGAGAGTTGTGGAAGAAATAAATGAAATAAAAAATATACTTATCAATGCACGCAAGGACGTCTTTGATGCATGCATCTTTTTTAGAAGAATTGAAGACATGCTAATATCTGTTCTTTGTATACAAAGCAATTTGTTATTTTCAAGGGATACCCTTTCAAGTGTTATGAATTCATAATGATTTTCAGATCCATGGGTAGTTCAAATAATTATGACTTCATGAATGGCTATTTGATTTTTGGCTTTTGCCTACATGTACATGTAGAAGAAGTCCAAATAATTATGACGTCTTGAAAGGAAGGTGTCAAAAAAAAACTAAAATAGCCTTTCAAGACATATATCATATTAATTATTATTTGGACTAGTCTTTGGAAAGAAGATTAGCATCTGAAATTTGATAGTCAGAATAACGACTTGTATAAAAATGTATTTGATAAATTTATGTCAAATTTACAATTTAACACATAGATGTATTAAAAAGTATACATTATTGACAGAATGAGGATTACAAACACAGATTCTTTCACATAATATATCTACATGTACAAACTGTTCCAAATTATAAGGAAGTAAATACATTTAAAACTAAATCAGTATCATGAGTAAACAACTTATTAACGTCATTTCCAAAAAATGATTCTTTTCTCAGTAATAGATATACACACGGAAGAGATAGTTCACACAAATGAAAAATAAAATACTGCGAAATTTGACCTAAAAAAATTATTGTCATCTGATCATATGACACGTATTAACATGAAAATGCATTGATAAATGATATACTTTCTGCAATAGAAATATATGACAATGCCTTAAAAGTTTCAAGTAGGAGTTTTTTTTCATACAAATGTTTAAATTCAGAAATAAGCATGCGCATGTTTGATCATGCCAGCAGATTTGTGTAAATAGATTTATATCTAAGATTGTATTCAACTATAAACATGATAAAAGTGTGGAATAAAGAAATAATATATATATATTTTGTAGATCCATTGGTTAATTTTATGTCTGAACCTGTCATTTTGACATCGAAAAGATTAAACATTGTGCTAAACATGTAATCAAATGACTTTAATAAATAAATGATTGTTTGATCCATCCTTTGTTGGTGTTGTCATCATTTAAGTCCGGTCTGTACTTTTAAGTTTTTTAAATTTATAAAAAATTGTCAATCCTTTATGGAATTTTATGACACTTTTGTGTATTTTATTGATATATCATGGACAGGACTTAAAAAATGATAAGATAATTTTATTGACGAATCATGGTGCCCAAAATTTGAGCCATACAATTAAATGAATTACAAAATAAAGCACAGTTGATGATAAGAATGGTTAAACTGATAAAAGTACATTTAAACTAAAATCATGAATACACATTCAAACAAAGTAACATGATTATAAACCATGTTATAACCATGTTAAGATACATGTACATGTATGTTAGAACTGGTTTAATTTTTTCAAACTAAAATTACTTTTTCAAACCTTCATTTTTACGAAAATTTTAACCAAATTTGGAGATTTTATTTACTTATTTTTTTAATTGTTTAGTGATGATTACATTGATAGTTTTCAAACAAGAACTATTTTTTTTCAAATTAAAACATGGAATGTTAAAAAAAATTGTCAGAATTTATATAATTCATTTTTTTTTTGAAATTTTTTATGATAATTTGGAAAGTGTAATAGCAGTTATAGTAGAATGCTTTTACACTAACAGCAGTAAATCTCAGGGGATATCCAATATACATGATTCTGCATAACCCTTTACAATTTTTTTAATAACTATTTGAAATTGTCTATTCTAGCACACACATTGACACAGCAGATGGAAATAACCAATTAAAATATGTATTTATTAAATGCCTTTTTTTTTCAACAATATATTCTGTGATTGAGTTCAGAATTATTATTTTAAACCTCCCCTTCTATCACATGTGTATATAGAATGAAACAGACAAAGTAAAAACTCTTGTAGAACAAAAACTGCATTTATTTATCAAATTTTATTTATTCAAATTTAAGTGAAGAAAAGATCACCAGTTCTATGAAGCTGATTGTACTGTAGTCTTTACTAAAAATAGAATGTATTCAATAGTATTTTTAGACTTAATGTTGTACACATTTCAATCAAACTGAGTGACAGTTTTTCATGAATATCTCATTGAATACATAAATCTCTAATTACACTCAAGTTTTGCTTCATATATATATCATATAAATTTTAATTTGCTTGCAGTAAAACTAATGTCTTTTTTTTCAATTTTTGCAAAGTTTAATACGATATTTAAGAGTTTCTATATATTGCACCATCTTTTTTCCTTGAAACAGGTTTAAGAGCCCCATGATAATCTTTACCATTCAACATGTTTACTGGAATAATTTGTCTAAAAAGTCTTATATTGTACATTTTAAACCAATAAGGCTCTTTTTGGGTAATACATGTATCATAATCTTTAAACTTTGTAACATACAATCTCATTTCCCACGGTAGTTTAAGGGGGAACATTTATGTCACTTCCCACAACAACAAATTCAGAAAAATTTTAGAATCCTTAATAAACATTAAGCATTTAAATTAATACAATAAAATGAATAGACTATGTTTCCTGGTTTTTTTTCTCTAAATTCAAATGTGAAAATTTTGAAAAACTTTTCATGATTTAAAAATTGGTTTAAAATGGGTTGCAATTTTCATGCCTAAGATTTTACACAATTGTTTATAAAAGTAAGTCATCAAAATATTTTTTTCCATCAAGTATGTACATTTGTAGAATAATTGTGGTAAAAACTGTTTTTCCGTTTCACCTTACACATGTACATGTACAAGGGATTTCAAGTAGTCTATAAGTTATCATGATTTATGATATGAACTTATAAATGAATTTGTTGTTTTTTTAAGAATAATTCAGTTTTTAATGATGGATCAGAGGCGGATTTAAGGGGGGGGGGGCCTAGGGAATCATTGAAGCGTGACTGGAGCGGCCCCCTCTTAGGCCAGTCAGTGGGCCCCCACTTATGAAAATTTCTGGATCCGCCACTGTGGATGGCTGCGTTAAGCATTCAGCGGCAAATTGATATGCATTTTAGGACGAGTTAATGTAATATGAATAAAAATGAGACAGATTTTTAATGTGCTAGTTCACAATGCAAGTAAACAGTCCACAGGAAGACATGTAACTTTACCCAGACTCAAAATTAAGTGACATTATTCTGACTCTGAGCCAATTAGTCTTCACTTTTATTCCTGAATGCCACGTGCCTATAGTGGAGAAGCAGCAAGTACCAATTTTAAAGTCTTTGGTTTGACCTGATAGGGGTTTGATTGGAACCTACAATATCCAGCACTTAATGCAAACACATTATCAGAAGACCACCAATGTTTTTGTATTATGATGAGTTAAAAAATACATATTAAAAAGGATGTGAAATTTTATTTTTATATACCATTTATACATTGTACCTGTACTAAATAGAATTGTACTAAATAATATAGTAGTTATATCTCATTCCTTTTGTAGGTAAACAATGAGTAATTCTGTATGCATCCTATTTCAGTTGTATAAGATCCATGTGAATAGTTTATGAATGTACATGCTATAAATTTCCTTCATTTATATGATAAGTTCTGTTCCGTTAATTGTGATACCAGAAACATAAAAATCTGTAAAAAAAAGTAACAATCAAAGACCAACAGCAAATTCTAGTAAATAATCATCTTAAAACAGAAAAAAATACACAGTACATCTTTGTGTTATAATGATTTTAGTCCAAGCTGTAAAGTCAGAAAACACATCCTTCCCTTTGGTGGGAAAGTCCTTGAATGACTTAGTGTTACATCATCTAATAAATTACACACTGGTTTTACCAAGTCCCGCCTACTTATCAGTATGAAATTTCATTCTAAATTTAGCTCTGATCAAACCATACTATATTTAGTGTAGGGAAAGTTTTAAGTTTGTTTAAAGATATCTGAACTATAAATATCATTATGACTTGCATCTAAAAATAAGTTTTAAAATCTATAGAATATATTTCATCCTGAATAAAATTACATTATTAGTCCCTAAACCTGCTAACGGTCGAAGGGGACTTTAGGTTTGCTCTATGTCCATTGATGTCCATCTGTCTGTCCGTCTGTCTGTCCATCCCTCAGTATTAGAAATCAGTTTTCCACCCTTTTTTTCTTTTTGCTTAAAGATATTGATTTGATATTTGGTATATATAGTTTTATCATGACAAGTTACCGATCAAGTTCAATTTTGTTACAGTCTGGTGATTTTGTGCAGAGTTATGGTCCTCAAATAATCAATTTTCCATGTGCACACTTTAGTTAGTCTTTTGTGAAGATATTAACTTCGTTGATATTTGCTAAATATATGTAGTTTATACCATGACTGTTTATAGATCAAGTTGGAGTTTTGTTCAAATTCAATGAATTTTTAACTGGTATGAGGGGGAGGACAAGGGGTAAGGGAGACAGGGAGAAAGGGGGTAGGAGAAAGGAGAGGAAGGCTGGGAGAAAGGAGAAAAAGTTGGAGAAAAAAATAAAATATGAAAAAATAAAATATCTCTCTTTTTTCAGGTAAATTAAAAAAAATAAAATAAGGAGAAGAGGGGTAGGAGAAAGGAGAAGACGGGTGGGAGTAGGTAGAAGGGTACCCCCCTGTCCTCCCCCTCTGGTATGGGAAATATGCATTGCCATGCAATTCTCAAAGAATGCTTGTTATATATATGTTGTTTACACCAAATAAATAAATAAATACATAAATTATCTAAGATATAAGTTGTAAAGAAACACAAAAATGTCTTGAAAAACTTATATATATGTCATGTATATGACATCGTTGAAATATAGAAATATTTATTGAAGGTCCTCAGAGATATGCACTTATCATGCTCATTTCGCCAATAATTCGATTTTTATATTTGTTTCTTTTTTTTCAGGATGTAATTACCACATAAAGAAAATTACATTTTTGGATAGATTTTACAGACAAAAAATGACATGCCTGAATGGAAATCCAAGTTTTACTGGAAATGCTGGAAATTTTTTTAATCAAAATACACACAGTGATATTGAAAGCAGAACAATTATAAATAGTACTCAAAACTCAAGACGGGGACCTAAATATCCCCAGTACTCAATAACATGTATAAGATTGTCCACATTTCAAACATGGCCAACCAGCATACAACAACATCCAGAAACAATGGCAGAGGCTGGGTTTTATTATACAGGTAAAGTTTGCACTAATAAAATGCATATATACATGTGCACTAATAAAATGCATATATACATGTGGCATATATGTTCATGAAAAGGAAAATAGAAATCTTAGAAAAACAGTACAAATTACCGTATCAACCACCTACAAAAATTCAGTAAAAAAAACATACAAATGTATCAACCAATAACACCAGCCTGCTCCAAAAATATAGTGCACCAGAAAATAATACATTAACTACCCATCAACATTGGACTCCTCCAAAAATATAGTGCAACATAAAATATTATCCCCCCATACATGCCATACCAGACGCCTCCAAAAATATAATGCACCAGAAAATAATACATTGTACCCACCAACACTGGACTCCTACAAAAATATAGTGCAACATAAAATATTATCCCCCATACATGCCATACCAGACTCCTCCAAAAATATTGTCAAGTGCAACATGACATATTTACCCACCAACACTAGACTCCTAAAAAAAACCAGACTTTCAAAAATATGTAACCAGTATAATGGTCAATAGTACATATATGTGTGTCAAACCAGTATAGTGCTCTAAGAAATACCTAGAATATATAACAAAGATAAAGGATAAAAGTTCACAAAATGAATTATTGTCAGGATATTTTTTTCAAAAACGTTGAATATGTTTTGTCATATTGTAATTAAAATGTTTATAAACGCTTTGATCTTAATCAGTGAATGATGATAAAATTGGGAATGGTAAGGAAGTGTGAAAGAGACAACGACCTGACCAAAAATCAGGAAACAGCCATTTTTTTGGCACTTTCAGAGCATCCATATTATATCATCTTGCATACAAAAGTATCTACTTAATTCTTAAAGATTCAAGAATTTACCTCTCTTAACAATTTCTGTAGCATGCAAACAATGTCTTTTATGAATGACTTCTTCCTTGCTAAAAAAAATTGAGGAAATGAACAATAATTTCCTTTTCATTATCATATTCATTCATTGTCATGACTGAATGGAAGTATTTGATCAAATATATGAATTAGGATGACATTTAATCTTCAAAAAGTGTCAGAATATCTTTATGAAAATTTTACAAATAAGAACATTGAATGAAATGAAAGTAGATATGTGACCTACCTGTAAAGATCAATGACTTCCGTACGTAGATTATTCTGATTTATATCTGATTTCCTTATGAAAAATAGTTTAAATAATCCACAAAACCTTCAAAGTAATTAAGTTCATAGAAAATAGATTGTCTCATCTACACAATTCAGTAGTATTCTACAAGTATTCTACTAAACAAGCATGTATTTAGCACATATTATATATATACCGGCATTATAGTACTTCCACACATATTTACATTTCAACTGTTCTATATTTAGTGTAAATTTGGTACGTCATTGTTGATTTGTTTCTTGTATATGATTCTTTTCTGGCTATTTGCATGAAGATAGCAACTGTGAACAAGCATTCTAGATTTCATTTGAACATTATAATATGATAGTTTATTTACCTGCTTTCAATTATTATAGAATTCTAGTTTATATTTGTTATTTATATGGTCATGTCTATAAATAGAATATATATACGGTATGTACATTGTTTATAAATTTAGTCAGTAGTAACGATAAGACTGAAAGTAGTTTGGTTATACTATATACATCAATTAGACAGCAACCCAACATACAATAGGGAAATAATGTGTTTTTATTATGCTTTCTTTTTCTTTTGATTGAATAATTTGGGTACATCTGTATGCACAGATAATGAATGAATAAACAAATACATATTTACATGTTTATGGAACTGAATAACTAGGGACTCTGACTGTCTCAGAAGGTAATGCTGTGTTAACATGGTCATAAAAATATATTTGAGAGTATGAGACAGCAATCAAACAGTTATAAAGATTAGAAAACCTTGATGTCAGCATAAATGTTTATATTTACAGGTAACAATGACCATGTAAGGTGTTTTCACTGTGGTATAGGACTACAGAACTGGGACTCTGAAGACAATCCGTTTGTAGAACATGCTAGGTGGTCTGCAGAATGTCAGTTCCTCAAAGACAAAAAAGGTTTAGATTTCATTGCTACTGTACAAGATGCTGTCAGGAGAGTGCAAATGGTGAGTCATTAGATGTTCTCTGTCTATTACCTTATGGAGAAAAGAAGAGGGGGGGGGGAGGTCCTGTCCCTCCTCAGAAGAGAGTTAACTGATAATTCATATTTACTGCATGTACTTTTATATTTCCAATCTAAGAGTTGAACTATTTTACAATCAGCTTTGTCCAAGTGTCCGTCCAAAAAATATTTTTGTCACACTTTTTTCATAAATTATACTAAAGAATAACTTCAATTATGATCAGTAGCTTAAGTGTGAGGATCTATGTTTTAAGACACCTACTTCCTGTTTCAATACTTTGAGTTATGTGTTGGGATATGATGTAGCTAAGCCAATATTACATTCTTGTTTGGAGATTTTTGAAGCAGCACTTTTATCTGAGTATTGTTCGCTAACTTTAGGTTCAGTCTGAGGATACATTCTTTTTAGACATCAATAACTTTGTCAAATTTAATTGTAGAATTAAAGAAACTTGGACATATGACATGTATGATATGCTTTTTCATGATAAAAAAGTATTCATGACAAAATATGCATAAAATATTAGATGTTATTGTTAAAGCATCTATAGATGAATCAATCTGTATTTCTGATTTTGTATATCATAGGAGGAGGCATTGAACACAGATGGTGTAGCAGAGACTTTTGAGAATGATTATGAAGAAGATGGAAATGTTAGATCAGAAGACACAGGCAAAGGTAAACAATGCACTTTATCTTACCCACAATCAACTTTCATTTGATAAAACTTTCAATTTAAAATAATTCATCCAGGATTCAAACAAAAAATAGAATTCAATAAGTATACCCGACATCCCTCCCTTTAATAATTTTTTATCAATTTTTATCATGGAATCAGTGTTTTATTGTGTCTAAGCAGCAAAACATACCCTTTCATATAGAAGTGGAACAGAGAAGATTACTATCCATGGTGATGTGCTCTTAATATTTACTTTTTTTATTTTTTACCTTAGATTTTTTACCTAGCGGGAAACCTCCAACAAAAGCTGAGAAAAAGAATCCATTATTAACAGATGCAGCGCAGAGTATATTAACGATGGGATATCTACCTAAAGTTATCAAAACTGTAGTTGATAAAGTTCTAAGAGAGAAAGGTAGTCAAAAGATTCAAAATGGAGAATAATTCGCAAACTCTGACATCCTTTTAATAACCTTCTAGAATCCTAAGATTTAAAATTTAATTTGTTTTGATTTTAATTCCTTGAAATCACTACCTTTTATACACCCATGCATTCACTAAAATTCAGTCTATAATTAGTCTATATTTATATAATCCATTTATACACAACAATTAGTGAATGGTCCTGATGGTTATTTCCTTCTCACCACATATCATTTTGCTCATGCAAATCATGAAAAAGAAAAGTGAAGACATGATTATGATGGTAAATGTTAAAAGTTTTGTAAATGTTAACAGACTTGGCAAAAGTTAAACAAATTTACCTTTATCAGTTCAAGGTCTGTACATATATATGTACATCCAATGTGACTATGTCTAATTTACATTCAGGAATATGTAGATGTGTGTATAAGCTTTGGTATAAGCTTTATTTACTGAACAGAAAGACATGGGAATGAATTACTGAAACACAAGTATGTCCTCTGTGTTATCCTCTCAAAATGTCACTGTTTTATAGAAATACGTGTTTCTAAATGATACAGTTTGATGTATTGTAATGAAAAAACACAAATACTTAAAATACTATACACTTTTTACATATATAAGAATAACATACAAGTTTTTATATGAATTTATTATAATAGAAATTAGTTATTATAATAAATTAAAGTTGTGGACACCGACTTAAAAATCTTAGTCAGAACATAGTGAAATACTCTAATTTAAGCATTTGTTTTATTTATAACTTATGTTAAGATCCTTGTTAAATAATGCAGGGCTCATGCTACTGTTCTACTAAAAAAGTCACTTTCCCAGCCGTTACTCATATTTTCCTTATTGGCGATAGAAAATTTAGTCACGCTTGTGTTAACAACAGGACTTTGCTTTTGTCTGCAGTAATTTTCTATTTACATAAGTTCATGTATTGGCAATTTTTCATTTATGAGAAATCAAATTCAACACAAAAAGTTTATTTCATAGGAAATGATGAAAATATTGCCTTTGTAGACTAGTTGTTGGGCATGCAGGCTGAGCCCTGCAAACAGTTTCAGTGAATTGACTTGTGAACATTTCAACCAATAAAAAATTAATCATTGTTAGAAACAAATAGTGAGATATATATGTTTGAAAATGAAAGTGCAAAATTTAAATTCTTTCACCTTCCTTTTTCTACTTACCCTATTACTAGAAATTCCCTTTGAAAAATAGTGATGTTTTGAGAGGATTACTCATTAGATATAAGTTTAACTCCTTTGACAGAGAAAAGATTTGGCCGGCTTCACTGTAATGATGTTCATAATGAAAAACAACAGTCTATAGACTCAATCAGATATGTTTATGAATTAAATATTCATATTATCCTAAAACGTTATCCAATTGTTTGACTTTTTAGTAATTTTAATCTTTGATGGACAAAGTTCTGATTGATATCTATAATAGTCATGGTTTAGGATGTATTTGTATTAAACTGCCGTGTGCTGAACCATATTTCCACAACTTATATTTTTTACATGTAATTTTTTTCTCATACATATACATAGTGTAGAGTGCTTTGCAAAACCATATGACCTTTTTCTAAGAGTAGTTCATGAAATCCATTCTAATTGAAGTTTTCCTAATTCTGATTCCTATATTTACTTCACCCTTACTGCACCTATCTTACATGTACCTCAATATATTTTATTCAAACCTATTTCACATTAAAAAGATGAGTGATTTATCAACAACTGTTTTTTTTCTTCAAAAGCTTGACTTTCACACTATTAAACAGTGGGATGACACACTATTGGGATATAGGTATAAAGGGTAAAGAAGGTGGGAATGTGAGATTTAAAGGGTTAAAAATAGTAGGGATCTGGTAAAAAGAAAGTTAAAAAGGTGAAAACTGGGTGAAAATGAGCGGAAAAAAGCAGGATTTGGAATTAATCACCCCATCTTATTAAAGCACTTTAAATAACATAAATTGTAATATTATGTACGCCAATGGTTTCAAACATGTATAATCACTATTAATTCAGGAATAATCTCAGATTTGATGAATGATCAGACGGAGAAATAATATCTTTTTTTATTCCAAAATTTGTTTTTAGGCTGGACAGGTATGTCATCCAGAAGTTTAATGGAAGAAATTTACAAAATAGAAGAGAATGGAGAAAGACCTAAATCTGAACTTACAATACCAATGAGTTCCAACTTGAAAAGTTCTGTTGTAAGCATGAAGAAGACCATGAAAGTTCTTCCAAAAAGTAAGTAAGAAAATAAGGAGATGTGGCATGATACAGCTATTCGCCAGTCTACAGAAATAAAAGGAAGTGGTAGTAAGCAATTACATGTCACAATTTGGCCTTCAACAATGACAAGAACCCACACAGTATAACAGAGGTGTTTACTTGTAGGGATTGTCTGTATTTTACACAGATATTTTAATAAAATTACTCAATACAGATTCATCATGAAAAAGTACAGATTTTCTAGCAATCCGGAAAAAAATATAGTTGATTCCATTTACGGCGATCAGTGTCTAAAAGGCGCTTTTTTGACTGGGAATAGCCGCTCTTTAGATGTGATAGTGAATTAGTGATCAAGTATATTTCATGGATCAGGATGCCAGCGTCTGGAATTATGAAAATTCCACACAGTAGCGTACATAGTGAAAAGTTTTTTCTTGCGTTAGGAAAAAACGAACTTAACAAAGATCCTGCGAACTCTGAACGGTGAATTGAATATGATCTCCAGAGTACCTTGTTGAACTCTTAAACTATTGACGACTTTGTATTGAAAGTAACTTGATAATATTTATAGTTATTCAATGGCAATTAAATTCCTAGTCATAAGTATTGAAATCTAGTCCCTATTTAGTTTATTATTTTGAGGTTTTGTTTTTTTTTTTAAATGTGTTGTACAAAGATTAAATAATAATGAAATTTTAAATGTACATATCATGTTTCTTTATAAGTACACAGTGCATACCAGATTTGCCTGTATTGTCTTATTCCAAACTTAAGCTCAACTTTTTGTCAAATCATGCAAATTTTAGGTTATAATCTTTGTTGCAAAAATATCTGAATAAGACTGCAGATACTGTCAGAATGCAGGAAATTGCATCTAATTTTTCAAAATTTAATTTTCTTGGGGGGGGGGGGGTTGCCCCCAAACCCCCCTAGATGGTTCAAGCCGCATCGCGGCACTCATCATAGTATTACTGACAATTCTACTGATAGACATCATTGTGGGTAAACAGATCTGGTATAATTCAGTTTAGTAGGCTATAAAAACATGTACTGTACATTTTGTAAAACTAAATATATATTTGCTGACTTTATGGTATGTTTTGCTCCTTCTTGAAGGCTTTTAACAAACAGTTGCTTACATCTAGCATTTGGACTCTTGCAGACATTTGTTCAAAATCTTTATTCAAAACTAATTATTTGTAGGTTTTGATATTACAATTATGTTTATTCAGCTCATTCTGGACACTGATTGGCAAATATAATATGAGTATAAAGAAATAAGACAATGTGTTTTATGTGCCAATGAGACATTCTCCATCCAAGTCAGAATTTGTAAAAGTTAACCATTATAGCTCAAAGTACTGCCTTCAACACTGAGCCTGGGCTCACACTGCACAGCTAGCTATAAAGGGCCCAAAAATTACTAGTTAAAATCCAATCAAACAGAAAAACCATCCAACAGTCTATTCTTTATAAAAAAAAAAAAAAAAAAAAGACGAGAAACACTTATGAACCACATCAACAAACAACAACCACTGAACATCAGGTTCCTGAAATCATCTATATCGCATAACTTTTATTTTTTAAACAGTCGATGTTAAGAAGATAGTACAGGAAAATCAAGAAATGAAAGAACAGACACAGTGCAAGATTTGTTGTGAGGACCTTGTTTCTATTGTATTTTTACCCTGTGGTCATTTGTCCTCATGTTCACAGTGTGCCCCCGCCTTGAAATCATGTCCTGTATGCAGGTCAGAAATTAAAGGCTCGGTCAAAGTTCAATTTAAATAACCAAGTCATGTAGTAGCTCATCTGCCATTAATGTTTTATGAGAACTTTGTAAAATACATGTACCTATATATGATTGATGTATATTATTTCTTTAATTTTGTATTCTTACATGTAATTTTTGTAGATCAGTGGTTTATATGATGACTAATATGTCTCATATTCCCATATATTCTCATGATTGTACTGTAGAGTAATTCCATAATTAAGTATAATACATCATTCCAATAATTTTTATGAAATTACAGCAAAATGTCTTGATTGTGTGGGTAAAGGTAATATCTTTGGTTAGCTTAGTTGCTAGCTAAACTGTGAAGTCATTATGAAGTTAGGTATACTTTCCTTCTTTAAGAATAGACTAGTCTGACAGATAACCAATTTTTCTGTCTGTAGGACTAGGTTACTCTAAAAGGAGGGTAGTATACCTAGCTATACAATGATTGCATGGTTCAGCAAGCAAGCAAGCTTATTAAAGATATTACCTGTACCTACACACTCAAGGCATTTTGCTGTAAGGGATGTCATCCAGTATGAATAGTTTTGAAATCTGTTATTTTATATTACATGTATCATCGTTTTAAGTTGTAGATTTATATGTTATATTTCCACCAAAAAAAATGTGTAATATCAACTACTGATTTCAAGGTCAGTTAAAAAGCAAGGGCTTATATCACACAAAAATCATTGATTCCATCAGTATGTTTTTAGTCATCCTTGTATATGTTTATCAACAATTTATATATAAACTTAAATGATATTGAGTTGTTGCACAATAAAAGGTAAGTGAAGGTATGGTCATGTTGTAAATAAAACTACCCAGTACTACCCTAATTACATATATTATCAATGTTATATACACAATTTTTGTTTGAATTTTTTAAAGTTAATGATAGCAGGTGCAATATTTTGTTTGATGCTGGAACTTATATATTTTTTATGTAGTTTGATGCGGGGAACTTATACATTTGTTATTACGTTAAAGTATTAATTGTTTGAAATCTACTTGAATTTGTTTTACCATGTACTTGTATTGTGCTAATGGTAATGTACATACATGTAGATGTAATAAGTTTACTTTTTATAAACTATATGATTCATAAAACATTAATAGCAGATGAAGAATCTATTTTTCAATTACTGACTGATACCACTTCATGAATTTTGTGCAGGGATACAATTTTGCTACATATATGTGTAGGGTTTCTCATCAAAGAGTTCTAGAATTGGAATCCAAGTCAGTATTTGGGAAACAGACCATTGTGAAACATTATGGAAATACTCCAAAAAATTTCACAACTTGTAATTAAATCAACTGTCATTGAAAAATCTTGATAGTTATTTTTTTTACAAGTTATCACCAGCAAATGTGTTCATGTCAAAACTAGTCATTCTCATCAAATTTATTTGATGTAAATGTTGCAGCTCTTTTTTTTATCAGCCCAAGTCTTTCAATTACGATTTTTTCATTTTGTTTATCTTTGTTAAAATGTATATAATTGACTATTACCCACTATTATTTTGTTAAATGAATAATGCAACTTTGCTAATTTTTGTAAATATGTTTGTTTAAAAGTTAGAAATATATTTTTTTTACATTTAAAATTTACATGCAAGATATGCATATTTATATTTTTTAGTTTACTGATATTGCTTAAAATAAAAGCCCAGTTTAACTATTTTTTGTATTATTATTTTGTATTTTTCAATGCCAGAAACAACTTATGATTAAATGCATTTTTTAAAAGGTTTACTTTTATACAAAATAATTAGGCAGCTTTTTGAATTGTCCAACATTTTTGTTGAGTAGATATAATAACCTCTTAATTATTATGGTTTATTTGTATGTTTCAAAGTTTAGAGTTGCAGCTTTTTCGCTGAACTTGTATATACGTTATTGTTAAGGAGCCAGCTGAAGCCACTTAGCCTCCATTGTAGATTTCGAAAAAGTGCAGGCTAAAACTGCTATAGGGCAGCACTCACACCCACAAAGTGGAGAGAGATTAATATAAGTTCTGATAACTTTTTTCCCATTCCACTATAGATAAATATGTTTAAAGCAAATGTTTGAATTAGATTAAGCCAGCCTCCATGGGAAGGATTAACACACGGCGTTAAAGACCCAGTGGTGGCCCTTAGTTGTTTTCTGTTCTTTGGTCAGTCTCTTAAATGACAGTCCCCCTTTCCGATCTTTATTCTCTTATATATAAACATCCCTTCAAAGGGTTGTAAAACATACTCTTGGTGCTACGTAATGACACAATTGAAAATGTTTTCTTTACTCAGGGAAAGTATTAAGAATAAAATAAAATTAAGTAGATTAGTATTTACTATAAAATGTGAACTATCAGATTATTACATTGGATTTTCTGATATGCTTTGTATGTATGATTGGTTGATTGATAGTTGGTGTTTTAACACTGCTTTTAAGCACAACTTTTGGACTATTTCGTGGCAGCCAATATTTATTGGTATATGTGTATGAACATGCACTTGGTGGTGTATAACATATGACATACAACACACCAGCCGCTAATGAAGGTCATCTCTGAAGAGGGATACCTGGAAGAACTATTCTTTTGAAAATAGTTCTTCCGAAAGTCCTGAAACACTGGTTTAAATATACATTTGTATAATTGGAATCGGTGTAAGTTTCAAATAAATTAAAATAAGATTTATGATTACAAAATCGGCAGTATATTTTTTAGCCATTTCAATTGTCAAATAACAAAAAATAAAATAAGATTTTGATAGTTCTTGAAGTTGAGAATAAAAGGTCTGCTTTGTTTTTTTCTTCACCGTAAGAAAAAGTTCTGACATGAATACATCAAGCTACTACATGGTCTTGGTTTATTATTGCTTATTTTATTTTTTTGTATATTGAAATTTTATTGATAATAGAGAAACTTTTCACATCACATTTTAAATACAGAAAATGCAAATATGGTATTTCAGTAAAAAAGTACTGCTTAAAGAGAAACAAATGGATAATGTATGGATTGTGAGGGTTGAATGATTTGAAGATATTCTCAGGTAGTAGTTGTGTTGGGTTTTATATGAAAGTGACTTTCAACCCTCGTATAGTTTTTTTCTGAACACAGAACTTTAGTCTTTCAGATTGTTTGTAAAAAAGGCAGCTTGCTTCAGTTATGAATTGACATTACTCATGTTCTTTATGTTGTCTAAAACTGTTAGACAAATAGATTGTACTTCCTTGTCATGTAAGATACCACATTTCTCTTCTCATGACTGTAAGGTTAAAAATGAAAACATTTGACTGCCTTGAGAGAGACTTGAGAAGGGAAACATAGTATCACACCAAATGCAGTGGTACAATTATTTTTCTGCAAGGTGGCCAACACACGCTATTTGCAGTGTTTTAATTTGATTGCTATTATTGATATGTAATTGAGCTGAGGAATGATAAGGAATGTAAACCACTGACTGACTCATATTTCCGATTTTTCAACCTTTGAAAAGGATTATAATAATCAGATTGTGTTGTTTCGAACTGTAGTATGTTCAAACTTTCATGCAAAATGAAACAATGTAATGTTATAAGTGAAGCATTTCACCATTTTATTATAAAGAATTTGATGACGACCATATATGCCATTTTATTCATAAACACATTTTCAAAACAAAAAAAGTAATCAAAATGCATTGAAGTCTTAAAGATTCTAATGTCAAATTTTTTTTATTCCGAAAACTGGACAAAGAATTAATTTTGCGCTCATAAAGATCAGTAGAAACTGGATTTAACTCTGTAATTACTTTTTCAGCAAATGCTCTATGAAGTAATGTAGAATATATATGCCTTAGAATGTCTTACCCATTAGGATGAAGAGACATTATTTACAAAACTATACTTTCAATGCTGTCTGCTCTATATCTATAATACTAAAATTACGAGGTCCAACTTGTCAGCCGTCATCACGTAAAAACGACGAATTAAAAAATTCAACTTTATATATAACTAATATAGTACAAAGGTGTAGATTAAAATTACACCACTCCAGGCCCTTTTGTTTTCCACGTAATTAATATTGCCAATAATTAAGAAGTTCCAGGTCTTTAATTCAGTCACGGACCCGCGATATCACGGGTGTGTTCTAGTCACATATAAAATGGTGAGATTTTTTTCTTATATTTTCATTAACTAAAAAATACTAAAGATTCAACACATCTGTCACAACTACAAAGATGATCAAAATAGTCAAAAGTCAGTGTATATTATGTTCAACAGTTTACATCAAGCAGGTGATGACGCAGGGCATAAGTATTTGTAATATTTATTTTGCACATATATTTTCAGGTACAATGTATGCTTATAATATGTCAAATAACCTACAGAAACCATACTTATGTTTCAGCATCCTCCCAATATTTTCATTTCAGTCTTTCAGTTGTGGCAAATATTGAAGAACATTTTTAAATTTAATTGTCTTGGTTTGTCAACAGGTTTAAAACAAAATTTTGGTGATTCAGAAATCATATAATAAAGAGATTCAATGTTTTTGTGTGTAGATTGCTATCTTTTGAAATGAGGTGTGTTAATTGAAAATTTGAGGTTTTTTTTAAACCAGAAATAGAATTAGAGATGAATTCTTTATATTATTTTACATATAAGATAATAGCTTTTTTGTTTTCAAATTGTGGGGTGAATTTTCCTTTTAAAGTTATACCTGTGATAATCATTTTTCATTGATCCATAAGATGTTAACCTTTCCAACCTTTTGAAAGAGTTGATATGTTTGGGAAGATATTTTTCATAAATTCATAAATTATCCTATTTTGTGATTTAATAATTCATTATCTTTTTATTTTCATTTGTAATTTCGCAATCATTTTTAATATATTTGGGTAATAGGAGCATATAAAAAATTATTTGGGTGATAGGAACATATAAAAAATTATTAAAGATGATAAAAATATATAAATATGATAATAAAGATAAATATGCAAAAAAATAATTAACACAAAAATTATCATTGTTAATCTTAAATCCCTCTCTTATAATAAAGGCAGTATACCTCTACATAAAAGGGATTTAACAGTATATAATACAAGTTCATATGTATTGAGTTATTTCCATATGTATTAAACCAGAGTGTACAGCTGTTATCTGCTCTTTGGTCGGGTTGTTTCCTCTTTGACATATTCCCTTTCCATTCTCACTTTTACACTTGATAAACCTGTCCAATGCGAGGTCCAATGTGCCAGATAAATATTAAGCATTTCAATATTTTATCTTAAAATACACGTAAGGATATTTTCAAATTGATGGAAGGAAAAAAAAATCGGCAATTTGATTGAGGAAGATATTAAGTCCTACTGTTGTATGTACATAACATGTAGTTCCAAACAACTTTTCTTTAAACAAAGAGCATTTTGTCCTACAGACACATATTCTTGTTGAACTGTCTTTTCAGGATGCTGGCTTAGAAATCTTTCAAACAAGAACACTTCTCTTTTATAGAAATTTTAATAATAATACATATATAGTAATAATACTAATAATTATAGTAATAAATGTTTTACTACTATGATCATTATTGTATAATAGATAACATTTTTTCTTTATAAAATTGTCTATTAATGTAAGTTCTAATGTACTGTGGATTCTTTAATTTTTGATGGTACACGATGAACCAATTTTCAGGAATTACAAACAAATCATATTTTTGGGAAAACTTTATTTCATGGTTTTGCAAAAGTATGCATTCAAGCTTAAAGATAATTTGTAAGGAAGAATGCACAGTAGTAACACACGTTATAACACTATGATGATTATTATTTGTTTGTAGGTGAAATAAGTAAGTTAGTAAGTAAATATGGTTGATAAAAATAAAAACAAAATTCATCATAAAAAAATTAATAAAAGAAACGAAAATTTACATTTTTTATTATCTTTTTTTTAATTGCCCATGCATTTCCTTCGGTTTCAGTATACAACAGTCAATACTAGTGGGAACAACCATTGTGATAAAACCAAATATTTATGTTGGAAGTTGAAATCATGCAGATTTCTCAGTTGTTATATGACCGCAATTTTTTTTTGGTATAAAGGTATGATGTCTGCGTCGTCTGCATCTTCGTCTGATGACACATTTGGTTTTCGGATAATAACTTCAGCTTAAGTGAATAGATCTCTAAAAAATTTTAAGAAAGTTCAATACCACAAAAAAAAGGTTGGGATTGATTTTGGAAGTTATGTTGCCAACAGTTTAGGAATTTAAAAGTGACAAAAAACAAGCATTTTTGTAGTTTCCGGACAATAAAATGTGTGTGAGTGTATGGATCTCTTTTTTTTTGCCCCAACTGTTCAGGGTTGGACCTCTGCGGTCGTATAAGGCTGTGCTCAGCAAAGCAGTTTATGATAATACAGCTTCACTTTATATATCCATTCAATCATTTAAGAAAAAAAATCTTTTTTGTTAAATTACTCTTGATTTTGCATTTCTTAACATGTTTAAAATACTAAAAAAAAATAAAAAAAATTCACCAATTTTACAGATAGTTGCAAGTAAAAATTTAACTACAGGTCACACCCATCTTATTGAAAAATTGAAATGCATGCATAGCTGTAAATGAAAGATGTCGATAAAACATCATTGAGACAGTAACCAACCAATGACTGAGAAAAAAAAACAGATATTTAAATGTCAGCATAGTTTTAGTTGGTGAAAAAGTGTTAACAATTGGCAAGTCCCTTCAATACTTGAGAGTAGTATGATGATCTATAGTTGTTTAAATGCTTGTTCTTTGTTTTATGATGGATAGGCGTCTAATATCATACCTGTAAACTTCTGGAGATCCTTAGGAGGAAGTTTTAAGCAAAAGAGGATTAAATTCCTGTGTTAAGGTACCTGTATAGAACTAAGAATATTATGTGGTATTATTGCCAACAGGGAAACTATCCACCTAAGAACAAATGCTTTATAGATGTAAGCAAATATAGGTGCCCTTCAACAATGAGAAAAACATGTTCTAGTACTGGTATAGAAAGCTATAAAATGCCAAGGCGTTATAAAACATTTCAAAGAAGAAAAACCAATAGACTGATCATTGGGTAAAACAAATATGATGGATTTTTATTTGGTTACCTGCAGTTGCCTGAATCCTAGTTTGTTGTTATGTGATGGATAGTTAATTTACTGGTAATCATGTAGCATTTATACCCATTATTCTCCAAACTTTGAGATAGCACAGGGTATAGTTTCAAACCAGTCCATCACTCTGTCAGTGGCTTTCAACCAGTCTGTCCATGAGTCAGTCATTTTAGTTTCTAGATGCAACTTTAATACTTTATATAAAATTTCAAAATTACATGGATACAAGGTCACCTTTAGTGACAGATGAATCACAATGTCTAAGGCCAAGGTCATAGTTACTAGACTAAACTTTTTGTGTAAACAAGTGATTTTGTATGCTACTTCAAATACTTATTATAGGTCTACAACCTTCCTACGATATATTTGGTCACATATTAAAGGAAGATCCTTATTGATTTTGAAGGAATACCTCAAAGGTCAAGGCCATAATTACTAAAAATAGACCAAATTTTGTGCACAACATGGTTTCTGGATGCTAAATCGAATACTAGGTGTGGGATTGCAACCTTACTTGGATATATAGTTACATATAATAAGATGCAGATCACTATTGATTTTGCAGTCAAAGTTAGCTAATCCAGCAGTGGCAGAATACACAATAAATACATGCAGAATCTTGGAACATCACTGTAGATCTTGGCCATATCAACTAAGAAACAAACAAAATTTCCTCATTTTATTTACAATCACAATATAAATATTATATTCCCTAATATACAAACATTAAGAATTGTACCAATGGATTTTTAACATCCTGATCAAGTGTACATATCAACAATACACAAAGGTTACATAATGATTCAACACAAAGTTCAGCCCTTGAAATTTCATAGTAATGCATTCAATTTAAAATGGACCAAAAAACAGAATGATAAATCTTAAAAATGTTGAAACATTTGTATTCCTGGATATCATTTTCTGAAGACCTAAGAAAAAATGGTAATTTGCGTGGATATTGGATTTGGTGATGTTGCCAAAGTCTGCCAAGCTGGAAGGAAATTATTACTTTGTTGAACATTCATGGTTCACCAGTGACCTGTATCCGTGAAATCCACAATATTTTGTATCCAAACAAAATAATGAGTCCTTCGTACATTGAATGTGTTAATACATGTATATGTGGCTGCACAAAATTTACATTTGCTTCTACGTCTTTCTCAATGTTGTTATTTATCAGTCTTTGTCAGACCCGACTGGAAAATTTTGATGAGGACCATTATGAATCTCCAGTGTTTTATTATATACATAAATACAGCAAACATAGGCAGATCCAGGGGGGCCAGTGCCCCCCTCTTACTTGGGAAAAATTTGGTTGATAATATATATATATATAGGGAATCACTGAAGCATGAGTTCTGGATCTGCCACTGGCAAATGATACATGCACATAAGCCACAAGGACTGACAAACTCAAAAGATTTCAACAACTTTTGTTTTTTTTTCATAATAGTGAGATTTTTCAAAGGAATATAACTGTGTAAATATTTTATTTAGAATTTAGAAAGAGAAGAGAATTTTCCTGTGCAAATTCATGAATGCAACCTATGATGTAGTTATCTATCAACAATGCCAAGTATAAATAGGTTACACAAACATTGTTATATTTACAAACTAGATTTGTCTACCAATAAAAAACAATTCCCCCTCAATACCTTTCTGAATCACAGTTTAATTGCACCCCTTAAATAAGAAAAAAAGTTACTATTTCTACATGTATTTCCCATTTACAGATAAATTTTCACTATATTTAATAGGAAATTGTATACATATTTTTTGTGGACCTCAGTGCCACATTAGTACAGGTTTCAAACCATATAAGTACAGTTGACTCTCGTTGTCTCGAACTCGGTTGACTCGAAATTTCGGATGAGTCGAAGTTTTCACGTGGTCCCGAACTTTATTCCATACAAAAGTATGTAATTCGACTCCTGATGAGTCGAAATTGGATGAGTCGAAATTTCGGTTGAGTCGAACTAAATTAACGGTCCCAAGGTTAACAAAAGCATTCAAAATTCATTTTTTATCTCGAACTAATACACATATGTCAAAACATGACCTCCGGGATTTAAATGGATTGAATAGTTAATCTGATAATACACGTGTAATTAAATGTCCAGTCACTGACCACTGTATTGATTTATGACATGCAATTTCCATGAGTGTTTACCTAAGATTATCTTTTAAAGAATTTTGACAAATAATTAGTGATACATTGTTAATGTTCATAAAAAAGTATTTAAAATGTTTACAAAACAATTAATTTGTGATTTACACTAATGAGCTTGGGTGTGTATTAAGTGAGGATTATGGCTTCTGTTGATGATCACCTAAAAACTACTCAAACGGCGTCTTTAATCTTGTTATATTTTCTTTTGAAAAGAAAGAGTGAGATAAAAAAAAATGAATAGAAATCAAAATTTTCTTAAATCTCTTGTATCCGAAAATAAACAATTTTGTCAGCTATAACCGACCTGAATAACGAAACTATCGATTGGAAATTACTCTCTTGGAAAAGCCATAGGATTTTTTTTTTTAATTAATAGAATTGAATAAATAAAAAAAAAATGTCATCATAATAATAAAAGACTGTGACATACAAATACATCGATCTGATACTAGAATATCGATCCCCTTGCCATATTTACCCGGATTTATTTTAGCTTTACCAAGCTAAGCAAGAGTTGTGTCCCTTAGATTGTCGAACTTCCGGTGTTCGTTTGAGTCGAACTACGTGTATCTCGAAATATTTCTCTGGTCCGGCTGACTTCGACATAACGAGAGTCGACTGTACTTGTATTTTTCGTGGGTTCTAATTTTCATTATTTGTTTTTTCGTTGAACGTTTTAACTTTGTAATTCTTCTGAACAATCAAATTCACAAAAAATTAGTAACCTATATATAATGATGAATCTATAGTATTTATTTAGAATGCACAATTTAACAACTTTAAAAAAAATTCAAGTAAACTTTTTGCACATACATTATACATTGTAATAAACTGTTGATACAGAGATATGTCTCTCAGTCTTAATCACAAATTCATACATTGTTGCCACACCATAAAACAAAACTCCTAAGTCTTGCATTTTTTCCAACTTTGACGAAGTAGGGTACAACTGGTTATTTTATTTGGAGTACAATTTCGCCACTGTCTCGAGAGAAAAAAAATATACATCTACTTTTCTACATTGGCTAGAGGTATAGGGGGAGGGTTAAGATCTCACAAACATGTTTAACCCCGCCGCATTTTTGCGCCTGTCCCAAGTCAGGAGCCTCTGGCCTTTGTTAGTCTTGTATTATTTTAATTTTAGTTTCTTGTGTACAATTTGGAAATTAGTATGGCGTTCATTATCACTGAACTAGTATATATTTGTTTAGGGGCCAGTTGAAGGACGCCTCCGGGTGCTGGAATTTCTCGCTACATTGAAGACCTGTTGGTGACCTTCTGCTGTTGTTTTTTTTCTATGGTCGGGTTGTTGTCTCTTTGGCACATTCCCCATTTCCATTCTCAATTTTATCTAATGTTCTTTCACAAGAAATTGATGATCTATAAAATTATGTATTTCTAACAAAAGCTACTTAGTATTCAGACCAGATACACAATAAACAAAAATAAGAAGATGTGGTGTGATTGCCATGAGACAAATCTTCACCAAAGACACATGATGTAGAAGTTAGCAACTATAAAACAATTATTCTTTATCACAATCAAGCATTAATTTCTACAGCAAAAAAATAAACCACACATAAACTAACAACCTATGAAAAAAGCTAAGCAGTAACAAAATATATTGCTAAAATAAATAAAATAAGATGATGCACTTATATACTCAATAATTCTATAGATAAATTGGATTGTCAGTGACTTCCAGATACAAACATTCATCTCTTGTATAATTTTATTTTTAGACATTCATGTGGCATGGATAGGGTTGGCAGAATAGAGATTGGTCAAAAGAGCAGAATAAAAGAGAAAAAAAATAAAGACTAGAGCATAATGGACAAAATAAATTAAGAATAGAGAAAAAAATTGTCTAAAAAACTAATGAATTAAGACCCTCGCATATATTACAATGAAACAAATCCTGAAATATAACAGAATTAAACATAAACAAAGACAACAATTTGAAACATACATGTAAAATTGAGAATGGAAATTCATATGTTAAAGAGCAGACAAGAGCGGAATGCCACCAATGGGTCTTCAACACAGCGTTAATTTGAAAAGTCTCTGAATTTTGATTTCATAAATATGAAATCACGTATACAAAAGTCATAAGGGATATGCCTAGTGGAAATCCTTTTTTCTGGCTTTTTATTATGGCATAAATGATTGAAATTCAATATATATATCATTTTCAGAACTGTCACTGATAAAAAAAAATTAGAAATGTTTTCCTAATGCATTCTGTTTATTTTTTTTTCAGATTAATTGCAGTGATATATGTTGGGTGATCACTTCCAACAGATCCAAGCTATCATACAGATTTTACAGATATCTCAATAAAATGTTTCTTAGTCTACATAATAATTATTATTATCTGCAAAGAATTTTGTAAGATATAAAAATATGAAGATGTGATATGATTGCCAATGAGACAACTCTCCACAAGAGACCAAATGAAACAGAAATTAACAGCTATAGTTCACTTAGCCTTAAATTTAGTTTTAATTTCAAGTTTAAGCTCAATTTCAATTTCAATCTCAATCTTGATTTTAATATTAGTTCAGTATGATGCTAAAATGTCATAGTCAGAATATATATATATATATTTGATATGGAGTGGTCTTCAACAAATGATTAGTTATTTTTATAAGAATTTCATGTATAACAATTCAAACATAAATCATAAATGGCAACACAATTTCAACAAAAAATAAAGCAACAAAAATGACCCATTTCTACGTAACAAAAATCATAAAAAACTTGAAAATTCTTAAACAAAAAATAAAAAAGTTCTATTTCCTATCTAATAACTAATTAACATGGCCAAAAAACAAATTAATGATGTAAAATGATCATGACTCAGTTAACTGAGCATGTTTTAGTGATCTGATGAAATAAGTGACAAATTTAAGGTATATGTAAGTTAAAGTAACTTATTGGTCCCTTTGAAATCAGTAAAACAGTGACTTGTTTGTATAAACAAACAATTTAAATATATATTTACAACCAGTATACAAGAAGAAGTCAAACCTATGAATAATTGAAAACATGGCACTCTTCAAGGGCTTATCTAAATTTTTTTTGCCCCAAAGAACTTTAAACTACAACCCTATAAGGGTTAATCTAAATTAATCACTACATTTATAAGGAAATTCTGAAATTGAACATTTTTAATAATTGGATCTTGGTACAGAAGTTTTATATTAAGTACATGTAACAGCAAAATATCTAATTAAAACCTTTAGGAGTATATTTCTGATTTGATATAGTATGATTGAGTAAAATGGTGCTAAAATGTACATGAAAAGTCTGATAAATCATTAGAATTGAGAAGTCTGAATTATTTTGAGGGAATAACAATATAAAATGCATGAGCAATGACAACTTCTTCCACTCAAAAACATATGGTAGAACATGAGCACAAAATATAGAGAAAACTTTTCCTGTTTCTCAAGCTTAATTATGCCTTTGTATATCAATGAGAGTTTTTAATCATGAAATGATTCATATATGGTAAACTCATTTGTCTAGAGGAATTCTTCATCTTAATGAGTATTGACTACAAAACACACTAAGTCCTTTCAAATCATAGTTTATAAGGCCATTTAAAAATAATTATCAGTTTCTCAGAAATTGTAGATAAAATTTCCTCATTCCATTGGATATTGTTATTAACTGGTACTTAACAAGCTGTTTGCAACAGCAGTAGACTTTTACAACAGGAATCCAGTTTGCTGCACTGCATATTGCTGTATTATTCTGTAAATTGATACTGGATCCTTGTTGTGTAATACTATTGTTGGACTGAATGAACAATTTGGGGCCAGTTTTTTAATATCCAATGCATGAGGATATATGTAAGGTCAATCTAGGGTCGTATGGGTGTATAAACGGAAAATTATAGATATTATTGATACTTTGCTAAAATATAGTATACATTGTGATATGTTCAAAAACATTATATTAGTTATAGCTCACAGAGATTGTATCCAAGCTACAGGTTGTGTAAAAACTATACACATTTTGTATTGATCATAGAAAAAAATATCATTACGGGAATAGAAAGTATTTTTAAATAATATACAAGAAGAGAGTCTTCTTATAGTGTTTCAAGAATAGCAAAAGAAAATACTTATCATTTATTCCAGTTTTGACAAAAAACCTTAAAATTCCCTGTAAATTCCTTTATTAATTGTACAAGTTTTGAAAACCCTCCCCTCAATAAGTTAAAAAAAATGTACCTTTGGAAACATTAAATTTTAAAAGACACAATAACATAAATTTTTATTTCATAAATTGCATCAAAATATACTGACTTCATTTAAAAGTGATGTACTATTCATTTAAAAAGTGATTTACTGTTTTACAATCAAATATGGATGAAGACACCCACACACCCTTAATATTGAGTCTTCTTTATTCCTGAGGCCTTGGCAAGAAATTTAGTTATGTAATGAGAAAATGAGAGCAGTTTTAAGTGGCCTTATCTTTGCAACAATTACAATCTACAGTCATAAATAATAACAAAAACTGATAAAATCTGATATATATCATTAATAAAACTATTAATGTGTAATATAATGGATAACTTAACAATGTTATTTTTGATTATCTGTAATCAAACGCTGGAGATTCTTCTGTTTTGTTTGAGTCCTGTATGTTGTTTGTATGGAACGTTCCTACATCAATTCTCTTGCTAGGACTGTTGCTACTACTTCCTGTCGCTCCAGGTGATCTGAAATTAGAAAGAGGTACAAAGTTGAATGTCATGTGATCATTTGCTCAATATGGAAATTCAAAATCTGGAATATACGGACAATTTTAAATCTTTGTCACACATTATATAGAGAATAAGTACAAATATTTTTTTTAGAATTTGATTAAAATTGTTTGTCATAATTCTATCAACTGTGTGATGATTTTTGTGCTGTCACAATACTATCAAAAGAAAGCAGTATGGTTCAACACTCACAAATTTATTTAGCGCAGCCACATTGTTTAGTGTACTTGCCAAGTCATGAGCATCTAATTTACCTTTTCAGAATGTAAAGGACTATTGGTAATCTCATTGTTCGTACACCAAATGAAAATACTGTTACATTTGGTTGAATTTCCATTGTAAAGTATGTTTTTTTACCAACCATAACGTTTTGGTGTATAATTATCAAAATATTACCCATAATGCATTAGATTCTGAATCAGCGAATTCAGCGTTAGTCATAGCTGTCAGCCATATTTTTTTTTCATTTTTTTATTCCGCATAAATCAGGTTGTAGGTTTTCTCTTTTTTAAAGTTGATTCTTAAGAATAATGATAATCTCTCTACTTAGATGATGAAAATATACCAATACATGGAAAATTGGCATTTAACTTAAATGTAGCACAATCTTTTGATTAATGTTTAAAACTGTTAATATGTTGATTTTTGATCAGAACTGATAGTTTTGGTTTTATGAGTGATCTCCCCTTACATGAGATGACTAGAATTTGTTGACATTTGATAAGAACTGTCAGTTCTGGATTTATGAGTAGAGTGATCTCCCCTTACCTGAGAGGTCTAGAATTTGTTGACATCTGATCAGAACTCTCTGTTTTGGATTTATGAGTACAGTGATCTCCCCTTACCTGAGAGGACTTGAATTTGTTGACATTTGATCAGAACTGTTAGTTTTGGTTTTATGAGTAGAGTGATCTCCCCTTACCTGAGAGGTCTAGAATTTGTTGACATTTGATCAGAACTGTTAGTTTTGGTTTTATGAGTAGAGTGATCTCCCCTTACCTGAGAGGACTAGAATTTGTTGACATTTGATCAGAACTGTTAGTTTTGGTTTTATGAGTAGAGTGATCTCCCCTTACCTGAGAGGACTAGAATTTGTTGACATTTGATCAGAACTGTAAGTTTTGGTTTTATGAGTAGAGTGATCTCCTCTTACCTGAGAGGTCTAGAATTTGTTGACATTTGATCAGAACTGTAAGTTTTGGTTTTATGAGTAGAGTGATCTCCTCTTACCTGAGAGGTCTAGAATTTGTTGACATTTGAGCAGAACTGTTAGTTATGGGTTTATGAGTAGAGTGATCTCCCCTTACCTGAGAGGACTAGAATTTGTTGACATTTGATCAGAACTGTAAGTTTTGGTTTTATGAGTAGAGTGATCTCCTCTTACCTGAGAGGTCTAGAATTTGTTGACATTTGATCAGAACTGTTAGTTTTAGTTTTATGAGTAGAGTGATCTCCCCTTACCTGAGAGGACTAGAATTTGTTGACATTTGATCAGAACTGTTAGTTATGGGTTTATGAGTAGAGTGATCTCCCCTTACCTGAGAGGACTAGAATTTGTTGACATTTGATCAGAACTGTAAGTTTTGGTTTTATGAGTAGAGTGATCTCCTCTTACCTGAGAGGTCTAGAATTTGTTGACATTTGATCAGAACTGTAAGTTTTGGTTTTATGAGTAGAGTGATCTCCTCTTACCTGAGAGGACTAGAATTTGTTGACATTTGATCAGAACTGTTAGTTTTGGTTTTATGAGTAGAGTGATCTCCCCTTACCTGAGAGGTCTAGAATTTGTTGACATTTGATCAGAACTGTAAGTTTTGGTTTTATGAGTAGAGTGATCTCCTCTTACCTGAGAGGTCTAGAATTTGTTGACATTTGATCAGAACTGTAAGTTTTGGTTTTATGAGTAGAGTGATCTCCTCTTACCTGAGAGGACTAGAGTTTGTTGACATTTGATCAGAACTGTTAGTTTTGGTTTTATGAGTAGAGTGATCTCCCCTTACCTGAGAGGACTAGAATTTGTTGACATTTGATCAGAACTGTTAGTTTTGGTTTTATGAGTAGAGTGATCTCCCCTTACCTGAGAGGACTAGAGTTTGTTGACATTTGATCAGAACTGTTAGTTTTGGTTTTATGAGTAGAGTGATCTCCCCTTACCTGAGAGGACTAGAGTTTGTTGACATTTGATCAGAACTGTTAGTTTTGGTTTTATGAGTAGAGTTTTCTGGCCTTACCTGAGAGGACTAGAATTTGTTGACATTTGATCAGAACTGTTAGTTTTGGTTTTATGAGTAGAGTGATCTCCCCTTACCTGAGAGGACTAGAGTTTGTTGACATTTGATCAGAACTGTTAGTTTTGGTTTTATGAGTAGAGTTATCTGGCTTGTCTGTCTCACTTGCTGTACTTAAAACTTCATCATCATATATTCTGTACCTGCAAACAAAATTGAAAAGTTACCAAAAAATTTGATCAGTACACTGAATGTGCATTTGTTTCTGAAATTTGTGTTCAATTTAATTCATTCCATCTGATTTTATGTTTATCAATAAAATTAATTATATTGTGTGCTTAGCTGATCACATGTGTAAGTCGAAGTATCAGAAAACATGAAGTGACTGCTTGATTTATTGGCTTTGAACTACCCGGTAGTTGTAAGTAATCTCAGATCTGTACTTGGCATCTGTTTGTTTTTTGGAATGAACAAGTTCCTGGCCAGGTGCACTCTGTGTTTTTAACTGGATTTTTGTGACAAAAATGTCAGTTATTGATTTGGGGATGTACGGCGGGCAGGCGGGCGGGCGGCCGGGCTGTCGGGCGGGCGGCAATCAAATGTTGTCCGTGCATTAACTCATGAACCGTTCAACCAAAGCTTTTAAAATTTTAATATGTTGTTACTGACAACTAAATGAAGGTCAAGTTCAATAATGGCAATTTTGACTTTTACCGTTCAGGAGTTATGGTTCTTGAAAGATTGAAAAATGGAGTTTCCAGTCGTGGCCGTTCATTTAAGCATGAACTGTTCTACCAAAGCTTCCCAAATTTTAATATGTTGTTACCGATGACAAAATGGAGGTCAAGTTCAATAATGACGATTTTGACTTTTACGGTTCAGGAGTTATGGTTCTTGAAAGATTGAAAAATGGAGTTTTCAGTCGTGTCCGTGCATTTACGCATGAACTGTTCTACCAAAGCTTCCCAAATTTTAATATGTTGTTACCGATGACAAAATGGAGGTCAAGTTCAATAATGACGATTTTGACTTTTACCGTTCAGGAGTTATGGTTCTTGAAAGATCGTAAAATGGCGTTTCCATTCACGTTGTTGCATTTACTAATGAACCATTCAATCTAAGCATTTCAAATTTTAATATGTTGATTCTGACTACAAAATGGAGGTCAAATTTGATATTGACGATTTTCACTTTCAGCATTCATCAGTTATGGTTCTTGTGATATTGCCAGGACACAAATAAATGTTAATAAATCCGGTTTGCTGTCGTTGTGACAGCCTCTTGTTGTTAGATGTATTTCTATTTGTATCCATCTGATGAGTTCAGTTTTTTTTCCACTGATTTTCATAGTTCCTTCGTAGATTGTACTATTACACCACTGTCAAAGCCTAGGGGGAAAATTGGTATCCTGGTAACACGTTTAACCGAGCCACATTCTATATTTATGTGTCTGTCCCAAGTCAGGAGTCTGTTACTCAGTATTTGTCATTTGTTGCTGTGCTACATATTTAATTTTTGTTTATTTTTGGTAAAAAATTAAACCATTAGTTTTCTCATTTGAATTGTTTCACTACTGTCATTTTATGGCTTCTTAGCTGACTATGCAGTATGGGCTTTGCTTATTGTTGAGGGCTGTATGGTGACATATACTTGTTAATTTCTGTGTCATTTTGTCTCTTGTGAAGAGTTGTCGCATTGGCAATCATACCACTTCTTCTTTTTTATATGATATTGGTATTTTATATCAACTTTACCTAAAACCATTTTCATCTTCATATTCATGATTCTCGTCATCACTATCTTCATCGGGGGAGACAAACATAACTTCTAGTTCTATATCTCCTGTCTAAAAATAGAAACAAGGGAGATGAACATAGCTTCTAGTTCTATATCTCCTGTCTATAAATAGAAACAAGGGAGACAAACATAACTTCTAGTTCTATATCTCCTGTCTAAAAATAGAAACAAGGGTGACAAACAACACATCTAATTCTATATCTCCTATCTAAAAATAGAAAATAAGGGAGACAAAAACTACCTCTTGTTTCTCCTGACTAAAAATTGAAAACAAGTGAGATAAAAATTTCATCTTGTTCTAATTCTTCTATCTTAATGTAGAAAACAAAAGACTTACATAAGTTCAACATATAAATCGCCTCGGTATAAATTAAGGGAGACAAACGCTAAGTTGTATACTACACAAAGTAGTACATATATTCCTTTCAATGTAAACTGAGTTCTGAAAGTGCTTGCTGAATATTAACTTTTATGTGGTTGTTTTATAACATCAAAATAAACCTCTGATGAGTAATTTAGAGTTTATACAAACCTGTTGTGATAAGACTTGTACAGCCTCTGCGTGTTTGGCGTTCCTCAGATCAATGCTATTAACTGATAGTATAGCATCTCCTACGTACAGGTTCTCACATCTATCGGCAGGCTGACCTTCATGGATTTCTGATATCAAGATTGGAACACCATGCTCTTTACCACCCTGTAATAACAGATTTATTTTTTATCAATCTTAATGTTAAAAATGTTGATTACATTGGTTGCAATGAAATACTGTGATTTCACAGAACTAGAACTTTAAATATAAACTGGTAATTACACATGTGAAAATAAATTGGATAATTTCACATGTTAAAACCAATCAGATTATTTCACGTCAAAATAAATTGGACAATTTCATCTAATTTCATCTGATTTTATACATTGGGTGATGTCAAGACATTGTAGAGAAAATGTGAATATGCAGAAAAAGATATAGTTTGTTGTAATTTACTTATTAGTGCCATTAAAAAGCCAACTGTCAATGTAATAAGAGGAACAACTTGTCAAAGAACTAATATGTATAAAATTATTCAACTTGTGACAGAAGAACACTGACAATTTAATCATGTGCTAACAGCTACACTTGTCAGTTTACATGTTGTTTGGTCACTCATTGATCATTTTTCTATATTAGATTTTTTAGATAAGTTATTCCATAAGTCCTTTTGCAAAAGTGAGAATGGTGTGTCCATTATACGTTTGAATTTGATCATACACCACAAAAATCCTCATTATATCAGAAAATGACTGTAGTATACCAGAATAGAAAATGAAAATTCATTATTACAAAAAAATTGCAATGTATTATTTCCTAAAATATTTACTTACAGTTATTGACAAACCTAGTCCATCATCAGCACCTTTCTGTATAAGGACCTTCCTCACATCTCCCAAACCATGCTGTTTTCTTAACGATTTAAAGTCCTGCAAAATTAAGAACAATGTTGAAATTTTATAGCACAATGTAATTCAGTTAAATGTATGTGAAGATTTTTCATACCGGTATGATTAATTCACTGAATTCTATTGAAAGTTTGACAACATTGTTATAGAGTTCCCAAAAACACAGGTTTATCTCATAAATATTATAAAACTTACATGGCCGGCTGGAACAGGTAATTTTTTCTTCCAGTTATTCCGTCCACGACATGCTCGTATTACTGTTTTGTGTCTGTGTAAATGGATTTCTGCTTCTAACTGGTTCCAAAGCTTGTCATGCTCTGCTCCTCTCATGTCTCGACCTAACAACTGGATCTGCTGAATTCTACAAAACATAAGAGACATCATAAATTATTGTTTGTGGTTTATTTAACATATAATGGCAAATATTTCATATAAAAAGAAGATGTATTGCAATTGCCAATGAGACAACTCTTCAGAAGAGAACAAATCAAAAAGAAATTAACAACTATAGTTCACTGTACAGCCTATCAAAGACAAAAAGAAATTAACAACTATAGTTCACTGTACAGCCTATCAAAGACAAAAAGAAATTAACAACTATAGTTCACTGTACAGCCTATCAAAGACAAAAATAAATTATCAATATATATTTTTATGAAGCTCTGCAAAGTGGGTCTACCAGCATAAGGTAAAAACTTTCATTGCTCTGAAGAGGCCACAGTGGCTAAATGGGTTAAGTAGTTCATCTACAGAAATCAGCTAGCAATGTAGCATGTCTATACTGAGCTTGTGACACTTAACTTAATTGACCTGGATTGCCAGTTATCTGGCAGAGGTTATGACTCTATCAAGGTTATCAGGTTTCCTCCATCAATATAACTGGGCACATAAAATGGGCACTGACAATCCCCTGAAAGCTTCTTTCTTGTATAGGTGCTTAAAAACTCATCTTTAAACTTATACTTCTGTTTCAATGAGTATTTACCTTCCAGCTAATTCTTTGTCTAAATACTTAGCGGCAAGTCTTGCACCATAAACTTCTCCCTGCAGAGCTAAAACATATTGACGTAGTTCAGTATTTTCTTTCCTTAATTCTTTTACTTCTGCCTCTAATTTTGCCATGTTTAAAAATTCTGCTTTTTGTGCCTGTAATTCATCTTCCTAAAATTATAAAACATTGAAAACTTTTAATTCAGAATGTTTTGCAATGTTTTTATTATTGCTAAATTTACAACAGAGTAAGTTTTGCCAAATAAAAACTAAAATTTCAATTTTGATATCATTATTAGGCTCATTATACTCCTTTCAGTTTAAAGAAACATTGAAGATATATTAAAACATTGCACATGTTGCATTCCTTCCATATATAGGTCACACTAACCTATTTACAAATTGTATGGGTCACAACTTCATTACAGGCCACATAAACATAAGCAAAACAAATATTTGACAGTTTTGACATCTTACATTTATTTCAACTAGTTACAAATTATAGAAAAGATAGGATAATATTGAATATCCTTTTATGACACAAAATCAGTAAATGCACAGCAAAAAAACAGAAAATGCCAAGGAACATCATATATGTTCTCCAAAAGGTTTTTCTCACCAGTTTTTTCATTATACTTGTAGAATCAGCCTCTATGCCTTTATCTGCCTGTTTCTGTAACTGTAGTGAATGGAGTTGTAATAAGACATTATGGAGTTCTTTGTCAACCAGAGCTTTAGAGGATTTCATTTCTATCATGTCTGATCTCATATCTACTAGCTGTGCCTGGAAATTAAAATAAAATTGATCTTAGTCATGTCAAATTAAGTCATGAAGGTCAAGTCTGAAGACTATCTGAAATTATTGATTGTATGCATTGTACTTCTATAAATAGAATAGCATCCTGCAATTATACCATGTATGATGAAGAGATGAGTAGATGATAATTCCTGTACATTTAAAAATACTTTATGTATTGCGATCAGATTAGGCCTCCTTGTTTAATACATGTACAAGGGCTACACCTCCCTAAAAGAAATCTGATTCTTATAAAAGACATCTATAGTTGGAAGAAGTGATGAGGCATCTGCGCAATGCTTGGCAGTTTTACTTTGTAGGTCCATTTCATTCGCATTCAACATTTCTATCAGATATTTTAATTTGTTCGTGGTTCAGTATTGAAAGTTAAACAAAAATGTTCGATAAACAAGAACATGAAGAATGAGTACATAGTACAGGGATACCCCACTTGCTCTATTATTTTCTGTGTTTAGTCATTGTTAGTGGACAGTGACATTGGAATCAAAACTCTAATTTGGCATTAAAATTAGAAAGATCATAGCATAGGGAACAAGTGTACTAAGTTTCAAGTTGATTGGCCTTTAACTTGTTAACTGCATCAAAAACAACCTTCACCAAAAACTTTAACCTGAAGGGGGACACACAGATAAAGGGATGAATGGACCCACAGTTCCAGAAAACATAATTACAGTAGAAAAATCAATAAATTTTATCATGAGTTTTTATCATTCCCGCATTTGGGCAGAACACAGAAATCTACATTTGTACTTCCTTCTTCCAGTCTCGTTGTCGTGAGACTTAGAGTAGTCTAGTAAAATATAGGAACTCAAGGAACACAATACCAATATTTCATTTTAAATAATTCTTTGTCTTTGATATGAATTAAGGTTACCTGATGCATTGCTTTGAGTTTCTTTGTTTACATTGAACATGACGCCATAACTAAAATAATGTCACAAGTAAAATCCCTAACAACAAAACCAAAATCAAAAATGTTACGGTATTTCTTTTTTTAACAAATTTTTAAGTTACAGAAAAAATAATTCATACAGACTTCGTCCCCATTCACAGGTAATGCCTGCCTCATATTACAGGACTATAATACGTTATTTCTTCATTCAAGAGATCATTAATTATGTACACTTTAATGGCGTAATTTTTTATGAGTCTTTTGAAGAGAAAAAGCACTTCGGGATGAAACTATTGAAGCAAAGCAGTGCGGGCTCAAATACAAAATTTCAATCCTGGTATCTATGATGAGTTTATTTACTAGACGTCTGAACCCCTGCACTATCAAAGTTTCAACAATTTTCTTGATCGTCCATCTGCAGGGTAGTTTAGGAATATTTTATGTTCAGCAAGAATGTAATCCCAACCCCCATACAACTGTAGTTTGTTTAGGTTTTAATTTCCCAAATATTTTGAGTAGCTTCACTTTATCGCCTGTTTCTCAATAAGAGTTGGAAGTGACAATGCATAGATTTTGGTCACAAGGAAACTGATATGACATGAAAGATTCAACTACATGTTTGTAGTTTTGGAACTGGCTTATGAACCCTACATGTGTGTAACATGATAATGCAAATTATTGTATATATAGATTGAGAAATAAAATGAAGTATTTTTATTTACAAAAGTTATTGACAACTCTTGGTTTCAAAGTTTTCAAACATGGATGGAAAAATGTTTTCTATAGAAAGTCTTACTTCAAGTTTTGCATTTGATTGGAACACTGTTTGAGCTTTGTGACAGAGCTGGGCAAATGCAGCACTGAGGGCTGTCATCTTTTGCCGGCCCTCAAATGTTAATTCACATTGGTCAGGGTCAATATCACCAAGCAATAGATCAAGATCTACAAACGCTTTGTCAAATTCCTTTTCTAAAAGTTCTAACCACCGAAACGATAAAGTAGCTGTCATTTTGGTTAGGCGACAAACATTAATTTTTTTCCTTCAAGGTCTAATTAGTTCATGATAGGAGACGACGAAATTTATTTAATTACAAACGCTCAAATGAATCAAATGAATAAAAACCAAAATGTCACACGTCATCTAACGGGAAAATTTCCGGAAAAATAAGTTTTTTTAGCGGCAAATTCAAAAAGATAAAATTTAACTTATTTCTTTTAAAAGTTAGTTTTACTTTATTGTATCAAGGATTTGTATAGTGATATACAAATCCTTGATTGTATTCATATTTGAAATATTCATTAATTGTTTTTCTTATTTTAATAATGAGTTTTTTTCAGCATTTTTCCGTGCCTTTTATTTTATATTTGCAAAATTCTTTGTATAATATGTCTTAGACTGGTTCGCCTGTCTAGATAAATGTGAATATTACATATTTCATATAGAACAAGGTGATTTTATTGAGGGGTCCAAGTCTAAATTTGTCTCTTATACAGCAATGACAATAGAATCACAATATAAATCATCGAATACATTCATGGCACCTATATTCACACATGCACTAGACGAAACCAAACATAAGAACCTATACTGAACAATTATGTTGTTGCATATTGCTCGGTGCTGATTTTGTTTGTTAAGATTTTTTTCAAACATGTATTTTTTAACATTTACTTTATTTTCACTTATTCGATACGTTCTTCCTCTTATCCATACAAAGCTGTTATAAGTTCATAAATCATTTCTAAACAATTTGTTTTCCGCTCCGATGTAATTATTCATAATGGAAAACAAAGTAATTGTTATTTGTTTGATAGCAGTCCGATTAGGCAGCAACCATTTGATTTTCTGGGGGGGGGCTATGGTTTTTTTTTCTGTGCAAACTTTTTTTTTCGCCTGCGGCGAAAAACAATCTATTTTTTTCGCGACAAGTTGAAAACAATTTTTTTCTTTCAATTTTAGCATTACATATAGTGGCCGCTGAGGGTGAAACAAACATTTTTTTTTCTCAGAATCAAAAACAAATTATTTTTTTCTCCAAAAACTGGAAACAAACTTTTTTTTCCAAAAAAAACCATAGCCCCCCCCCAGAAAATCAAATGGTTGCTGCCTTATGTTTTTGTATGTGGCATATGATCAATGTTTGGATACTGTTTGTTTTAAGGAGTTCAAAATGGCACCTAACGGAGTAAACTAATACATGTTTATGTTGTTGAAATCATCATGTTTGATGTAGGTGCCATATGTTCCAGACCAACCGCAGAAAATGTTTAAATACTACTGAACAATTGCCTCCGGCACAAGCCGACCATGCGAGGGCTAAAAAGCCAGCCAATGTCGTTCAATACTTCCAGTAGTAAAATGATAAAAATGATTTTGAACGATTAAATGATACCGTGAAAACTTTATATTTTTCAATCAATGGGAGATGTACACCTCATTTGCCCCACCACCTTGAAACCGTGATTAGGTATATATACTAAAAGATATCTGTTTTATCATCGATATTTGATGTTGTATCTAACATCTAAGAAGCCATTACCCATCACCCTTTTCCCACCAAAATAACTTTCAACAAACTGCTAGATAATTAACAGTTCCGAACGTAAATTGTCCATATTTAGTTTAGACCCAAACCATTTGGTGTTGTTTTTGTGCAAGTTGAATTATTCTAATTTAATATTGACTTAAATCTAGAAAAAAATAATAGTTACATTTAATGACCGAGTTACAAACTAACTGAGTGAAACGTTACGCATTAAATATAAGAGGAGAACTACGACACAACAGAAATACAACATTAAAATGTAAAACACACAAAAACAAACTATAATATAACAATGGTAATTTTCCTGACTTGGTACAGGACATTTTAAGAAGAAAAAAATGATGGTTTGAACCTGGTTTTGCGGCATGCCAAACCTCCCGATACAAATTGGAATTTGAATACTAAATGGACATATGAATACTAACTACACAAGGTACATTGAACTTGAAAGACTTAAATGTTGCTAATAACCTGTCATACTTCCATGACAAATATTGTGTTGTCCCGCTAGCTATTAACAACATCGTGTTTCTGTGTATGTCACATTACAAGGACATAAATGCTAAATTGATAAATGAATTGAATATTTATAATTCAACCGGAAACTCAAAAGAATGTAGGACAGAAAGTCACAGGACAAAAAGTCACAGACAAAAAGTCACTGACAAAAAGTCACAATTTATTTTTTCTGATTATTTTCTTTGAAGAAAAACCGCTTATTTCTACAAAAATATTTTTGTACTTTTCTTGAACTATTGTATATAAACCAACTTTGTAAACACAATTTATCAAAAAAATATCAAAGATGATCAAATAATTGTTAAAAAAACAAAATCTCAAAGTGGCTTGGCACTTAAATGGCTTCATGGTGCCAAGATATATATCTTTTATATGATTAAAATTAAATAAATCTTGATTTTTCAAGTATAATGACACATTTCCTAAACTTTGATATGAATATATGTATTAAAAAGTAAATATTTCAAGATATTTCTCTTATATATTCAAACAATTGTCAACAAATTATTTGTGACTTTTTGTCCTACCAAATTTGTGACTTTATGTCCTGTGACTTTTTGTCCTGTGACTTTCTGTCCGTTTACCATTCAAAATACCCCTGGCTACTCACCAAAGAGTGAATCCTAAATAATCTGATTAAATCAATGTTTACAAAGTTAAACAAAAAAACACCCCGAGCTCTTTCTAAACTATTTACATTTATTTTATTAGCAATCAAAGGCTGCTTCAGAGTAATTGTGACACTACTTAATCTAGGCCGGACAATGTGGATCAAATATGGATACTTAAAAATTCAAAGATCTGTTAGGCAACATACTATCTAAATCACTTTTCTCTTGCAATGGTATAAAACAATTTTTTTCTATCCTGTACAAAAATATTTTCCGTTTTAACTTAAAATAATTGTTCTTACTTTGTTTCATGAAAAAGAAAGCCAAATGCAGAAAACGATATCTTGTTAGACTTGAACTTCTTTTAAACTAAGTTTAACTGTGTGTATTGCCGTGTGTTTCTTTATTCTATAGAGGTATAAGGGGAGGGTTGAGATCTCACAGAACATGTTAAACCCCGGTGCATTTTTTGCGCTTGCCCCAAGTCAGGAGGCTCTGGTTTTTGTTAGTCTTGTTTGTTTTTTTAATTTTAGATTAGTTATATGTTTTGGAGTTTAGTATGACGTCCATTTTAAGTGCACATTTTTATTTTGGGGACAGCTGAAACCCACCTCCATGTGCGGGATTTCCGTTTTGAATTTTCTTCGGAGTTCAGTTTCATTGTGATAAAACTTTTTTTTCAAACACTAAATAAATCTAAAGTTTGTTGCTTATGTTGAACTGATCTATCCCACACAGTACTAAAACAAATTATACAACAGATTCAGTCTTGAATTACTTCTCGAAATTGACAATGAGGGTCAGTTGAGTACACAACTTTAAGATAAAAACATGATTTCAGCTTCCCAATTTCAAATTTTAATTTTCATGTCTATGTAGAAATATTTCAGCAGCGACTGCATATATCTTAAATGTCTCCAGGTTGAAACAATATTTCTTTCGTTAAATTGTATTATATCAATGTGAAAAGCCCACATAAAACTGGAATCGTAAATCATTTAACTCTGCTAAACTTGTGGAAAATTTAAAACTACTAAAAGAACATGCTTAACCTGCCACATTTTTGCACCTATCCCAAGTCAGGAGCCTCTCGTCTTTGGTATGTCTTATGTGTTTTATTTAATCGAACTACGGTAAGGAGTTAATTTATATGTTTTTCAGTTTGGTGTGACGTCCATTTTCATTAAACTAATACAGATTTTGTTCAGGGAACAGCTGAAGACTTCCTCCTGGTGCAGGATTTCTAGCTGTGTTAAAGACCCATAAGTGGCCTTCCCCTGTTTTCTGCTATTTGGTCAGGTTCTTGTCTCTTTGACACATTCCCCATTTCCATTCTAAATTCTAACTATGACTTAACTAAGGATTTTCTTATCCCAGGCATAGATTACCTTACGTCTGGCGTACTTAATTATAATCCTGATACCTTTGATAACTATTTACACCACTGGGTCGATGCCACTGCTGGTGGACATTTCGTCCCCGAGGCTATCACCAGCCCAGTAGTCAACACTTCGGTGTTGACATGAATATCAATAATGTGGTCAATTTTTTTTAAAATAAATTTCCTGTTTACAAAACATTGAATTTTTCGAAAAACTAAGGATTTTCTTATCCCAGGCATAAATTACCTTAGCCGTATTTGGCACAACTTTTTTGCAATTTTGGATCCTCAATGCTCTTTAACTTTGTACTTGTTTGGCTTCATAAATATTTCGATATGAGAGTCACTGATGAGTCTTATGTAGACGAAACACGTGTCTGGTGTACTTAATTATAATCCTTGTACCTTTGATAACTGTTAACAGATTTTTGTTTAAATTCAGGATACAAATAAGGCAACAATAAGATAAGAAAATAACAAATAATTCATAAATATTTTACCATTTTATTTCATTCATAGAAGTTTTATAAAATATTTGTGATGATCTAAAAATTCAATAAAACCTTTATATACATATATATTGCACATAATTTTCACATCAAATTTCAACCACTTGATGACATGGATTTTTGTTGACCTAAACTAGCTGAAGATATTTGTGGGTAAAAATTGGGTTTCCACCAAAGTACTGAATTTGTATTCTAGGCCCCAGTAACTATAAACAATTTTGAAAGCATACAACATGTTACCACACAGATGGATGTATAAATAAACTCAGGAATTTGTTTAATGACTTAATTAACTAAAATGAACGTTATGACTTTAACTATGTATATAAATAATTGACTAATTGTTGTTTTCATAATGCCCATTGGCAAATATTTCAGTATGAAATGATGTTATAAGTTGTTTTAGTACAAAAAGAGTTAAGAAAAAAGCAAACTCTTTGATGTACTGTTTTCTTCATTAATGTGAACAAAAGTTTCATGATTCTTTAATTTTGTGGAAGTCGTATTGCCTGTTTTGATCAAAGAATAGCACTTACATTATTTATAAAAACTTATCTATAAACACTTTTTAAAATAACCACTGAAATTGTAATTGCTCAATGGAACATCTGCCAAACGAAATGAAACTTTTGCAGCTTACAGTGAGAACAATTACAGAAATCATGATCTTCTAATGTTGACCACTAATAAGATAATGATAAGGACCTTTCAAAGGTATTTTAAATGATGTGTATTGATATAAAACATAGTGATAATGATAATGTCATGTATATTGTCAAAGAATTTATAATTAAAAATAAGTCAATGATACAATCAATTATTTTACAATTTTAGCATGAACTTGAGAATACAAAACAACAAATTGAAAATAGCACACCTGCAAACCATTTAACATTGCATTGTGAGTACTATGTATGAAAGATAGCTGAGACAAAATATAGAAAATTTGACAATTCACAACTTTGAATAAAGGAAAATATAAGTAGTAATGGTCTCATTTTTTAAAATAAATACCAGCATTAGGTTTATATACATAAAGGAAAATAAAAAAATTAAAAACCCTAAAATTTTATGTTATACATTTGTATTGGTAAAGGGTTTTTATATATGCTTCATGAAAAGATACTGAACATGATGTATTTAAACAAACAAAAAAACTCGTACTTGACTTTCTGATTAGTTGAAATCCAAATCTACCCAACATAAAGGACATGCAAGATAATATTGTATTCGAATATTTGTACGCATTAATAGGTAATTTGATGCTAAATTATACATTTAAATATCTGTAGCATGACATTTGCCCTCCGCTGCATAATTTCACACCATCAATTTTGGAATTCATGCCCTAAATTTGTTGCATTTTCCCATCAAAATTAACATTACCATCACAACAGACATAATTATTATTTTTAACATGAATAATTCAAAACTTAGCACTGAAAGACTTCTCTAAACATTTAATAAACTTAAACGAAAGCAGCAATTACTTCAACATGATCACTATGAAACAAACAAGGTTTATGTAAACAATTCTATTCACAATAATAAATCATCTTAAAATTACTCATTTAGGACCTGAAAAATGTAGTCTGCTTAGTCAATTGTCCTCAAGAACAAAGGCTATGTATAATTTTCCAATTTTCTTCTATCATTACATGTACATGTATTTACAAATATGAAATTCTACTATAATTTGTGCCTCTCTTACATCAAAACTTTAGAGTAATCAAATACTTAAAACTTTTAAAGATGAAGAGTCCATCATATTTCTTTTTAAAAACTTATACGTATATCAAGGTTTTGTACAGTTTTCATTACAAAATAATAAAATATTTTAAGACACATATCAGAATCATAAATGAATGTAAAAATCAAATCTAATTTGCTTTAAACTTAGTCTTATGTCTATCTCACAAACTGTGATTTATAATTTTTAAATATAGTGTATTAGAAAAAGCACATTTTAATTTGACTTCATTTGCCAAAAAAAAAGGACATAAACCTCTATTAAATGTCAAATCTATACCAAGGTCAATAAAAAGACAACCTGTTAAAACTTAATAGTACAAAAATATAAACACAGTTTTTTGTTCTTCCCATGTTTAATATTATGCTCACCTTTTAAAAAACCAAAACAACAATATTAAGTTTAGTTGTAAAAGAAGACTATCGTTGTCAAACACTTTAATGAGATTCCTAGTACTTTATATTTAAATCAACTATGATCAATTAATTGTACTTTTAAGTTTAGACTTTACCATCATAACTTTTTAAAATCATTCATGACCAATCAAGTTTCAATAGCATATCAAAACTTCATTTTTCCAAAATGTCTCAAAACCTTTAAACAGATCTAATTCTTTTTCTGCTGCTTTAAACTGCACTGATTGTTTACTGAGAGATTTTTTAATGTACAAAAAAACTACATTTAAATGCTTTAAAAATACAGATCTTATCAAAAATTAAATTTTTCCTATTCTGTGGTTAAAAAGGTAGAAAAATGGTTGATATTATGCATAATCAGTAAAACCACATATAATAGAAACCTATTTGCTTGGGAAAATCAACGAAAACAGTACTTAATTTTTTAAAAGGTACATAATTCGGTCCAATCTGTATGTCACATAAAACATACTATATAATTCCAACTGCTGTCCATGTGACTTAACAGTACAATGCTACACCCCTTCTTTTATTTCTTTAATTTTTATAATTTTTAAAATTTTTCTAGACCAAAATGTTGAATTGGTTTGCATTATTCACAGAATTAAAATGTGTTGCCATAAATCATGTTGGATAAACTCTTACTTTTGTGACGCAAATATACATTTGATTCAATATCAGTGCAATTCCAGGAAATGCTGCATTCAAACAGTACAAATTTAAAAAATGAAATTTTCTAAATGCAGTCATAGAAAAGTCTCATTTTTTCACAATAATTAAACTATGGATTTAACTGTTTATTTTTTTTTTGTTGATATACTGAATTCATGAATTGTACATTTATCAAACACTCTTTTATTAAAATTTAAAAAAATCAATCTTAAACATAGAATCTGCTGAGGCCTATATTTGAATCTTTAAAACATAATCACCTTTAAAAAATCATTTAATCAATTGTATATGTATAAATAAAATACATAATTGGCACCAGAAAAGAAAATATTCCATGCAATAATTCATAAAAAAAACTCATCCTTTTACAATTATTTATCAAAGACATTAGTTGCACCAATAAATAAATTATTCCATACAGTTTCAACAAGCACCCATTCATAACTTTCTATCAGAGATTAAGAAATAAACCAATTTACTAACAGCACATAACATAGCATGTTTTTAGAGTTAATTTCATAATGCTTGAATAGAAGGACTTTGGTTGTGTTGCTTGCTTTGTTTGTTTAAATGTTTGCTCAAGCATTTTAATGAAGATTGACATCTGCAAACATAGTTAAACCTGTATATATTATATCTAAACTTGATTGAACGTCATCCCAATATTTAAACAAAGCAGGCAAGCCAACTAAAGTCTAACTCTACATGCATTAGGAAATTACCTCTAAAACACTTTAAATTGCTTTAAATCGATAAAGCTTTGATTAGGCAAGGATAAGCTGTGAAATTTAATATAAAATTCAAGATATGGTCCCAATTAAAAAAAAAGTCTTCAATTATATCTTTCTACAAGCACCAAGGGCTGTTGTTCTGTCACACACAGTATCCAAAGTTTCTATACACTTTGTTCATCATTCATTAAAACCATCATATAATTGTAGATCTAGTTTAACTACTACTTCACCAGATGATATTTCATGCAGTAGAAGTCGTTTAGAAATAGGTCCTCTTTTTTCATTTGATTCTTGTAAAATTTCTTTCACTCTGATTTCTGTTCTCCCAAGAAAATCTGGAAAATGAATATTAATAGTTATATGCAAAGCAACCCATCAACAAAATACAGCAAAATTAATCTTAAAATCAAATTATTAATATCAATAAATAAGTGAAATTCAATTATGTGATTTTTAGAAATGTGTCATTTTAACGATTATAATTATGGAGTTGTAAATTGTATTTTTCAGTCTTTATTGCAATACTTTAACCTTTACTTGCATAGTTATAAAGAATTACAAAATTCTCAAGTATTTTAATATATTACAGTATTTTACAATTTAAGACCCTTTTAAGCTCTCTAACATTGACTGCCAAACTTTTATCTGAGTCAAAACTTTTTGCTCAAATGCTTTTTCCATAAAAAATCTACATACACACAATTATTGTCTCCCTTCATGACATTCCCCATTTAAACAAGTACCTACCATAAGAAGAAAAGAAATCTCTATCAAAACAATTCCTCTATAATAACCTCTCCTCATGACAGTCCCTTCCTTTAAAACACTTGCTACCTCAAACTCTCCATTTGGAGAATATAGATCTCCACCAGAAAAAAAAATAATCACATGATGATTATCTCCCCTCATTAAATTCCCTTCCTTTAAAAAAATTACCTACCATTTGGAGAAAATAAATCTCTATCAAACACAGTAATACATAAAACATCTTGATCTACATCACGTATAGTAAACTGCATGTTTTGGTTCCATTTAGGATTGAGTGTGGCTGGTATGACTTTAGTCTTATGTTCCTGGGCTCCCATACTTACTTCACAATAGGGGTCACTTTTTCCTGTCATAACAAAATTGCAAAATATAAAAATGATACACAATGAGAATTCATCATTCATCATTAGGTACAAAGGAGTAGGTCCAGTAAGGGCGGATTTTGGCCTCAAATTTCAGGTTCATCTAACGAAAGTTTTTGGACACTTTTTAAACACTTAAGTGTCTATTTTAATTGATTCGATTAGTTTATGTGAAAGATTTTAACTGATTTAGTAATTTAAAACGCTCTGATTCAAGCTTAAATATGAAAAATCTATCAAATATGCCAAAAAACGTCACTTTTCAGATGGTTTTTGTCAAAAATGAAAGTAGCCACATCCGTGTTCATCCTCAACCTTTATATATTTTTTGTATTATCATCAAATACAACTTACATTTCAATATTATGAATGAACACGAATGCGGCCACTTTCATTTTAGACAGAAACCGTCAAACCGTCAAAAAATTAACCAAAATGCTAAAATTTGGAAGATTTCAGTAATTTAGCATGACATGACGATGCTAGAACGCGATATTTGTGCATTATATTAAAAACAGCTCATATTTATCATTATGTAGCAGAGGCATTTTACTTTCCAAAATATAGCTAAAAGATTACATTTTCACAATTTTCTTAAACTGCTATATTTTGGGGCCAAACTTACTGAACCTACTCCTTTTTAGTGGTTATGGTATATGTTAACCAGTAATTTAAGTGTTCAATGAGGTGTAAAATTCTAAAGGCTGGTATATTGAATATGTCAAAACAACACAAGAGTGCACACGCTGAAATGTCTCGCCTTCTATACTAATCATTGATATTATGTTGATAGTCCTAAGTATAAAGCTTTATTACAACTGTCTCATAAACTTAACATTAACCAAGATAACTAAACACAGACCAATGAACCATGAAAATGAGGTCAAGGTCAGATGAACCATGCCAGGCAGACATGTACAGCTAACAATGCTTCTATACAACATATATAGTTGACCTATTACTTATAGTTTAAGAAAAATAGACCAAAACACAAAAAATTAACACTGTGCAATGAACCGTGAAAATGAGGTCATGGTCAAAAGAAACCTGCGCTACTGACATAAAGATCATAAAATATTTCCATACACAAAATATAGTTGACCTATGGCATATAGTATTAGATAAATAGACCAAAACTCAAAAACTTAACTTTGACCATTGAACCATGAAAATGAGGTCAAGGTCACATGAAATCTGCCCGCTAGACATGTACACCTTACAATCATTCCATACAACAAATATAGTAGACCTATTGCATATAGTATGAAAAAAACAGACCAAAACACAAAAATTTAACTATAACCACTGAACCATGAAAATGAGGTCAAGGTCACATGACATCTGCCCGTTAGACATGTACACCTTACAATCATTCCATACAACAAATACAGTAGACCTATTGCATATAGTATGAAAAAAACAGACCAAAACACAAAAAATTAACTATAACCACTGAACCATGAAAATGAGGTCAAGGTCAGATGACACCTGCCAGTTGGACATGTACACCTTACAGTCCTTCCATACACCGAATATACAAGCCCTATTGCTTATAGTATCTGAGATACGGACTTGACCACCAAAACTTAACCTTGTTCACTGATCCATGAAATGAGGTCGAGGTCAAGTGAAAACTGTCTGACAGACATGAGGACCTTGCAAGGTACGCACATATCAAATATAGTTATCCTATTACTTATAATAAGAGAGAATTCAACATTACAAAAAATCTGAACTTTTTTTTCAAGTGGTCACTGAACCATGAAAATGAGGTCAAGGACATTGGACATGTGACTGACGGAAACTTCGTAACATGAGGCATCTATATACAAAGTATGAAGCATCCAGGTCTTCCACCTTCTAAAATATAAAGCTTTTAAGAAGTTAGCTAACACCGCCGCCGCCGCCGCCGGATCACTATCCCTATGTCGAGCTTTCTGCAACAAAAGTTGCAGGCTCGACAAAAATTAAGTATCCATCAAAATCCATAATTTCTTAAAACCATGAAATAAGTGGCACCCACAAAATTAAATGAATCCACATTTTAAAATAGGTAAATGTTACATTGCTTCCAACAAAGGATTATACATCAAATGTCACTTTTAAGTTTCTGCATTATACAAATCAATACGGTTTGTTCTTAATATATTGTACTGTTACACCACTGTCCAGGGTTAGGGGCAGGGTTAAGTGCTCACAAACTAGTTTTCTCAATTGAATTGTTCCTTTTTTTTGCATGTCAGGGCCTTTTATAGCTGACCATATACAGCTGGGTTTTTCTGTCATTGTTAAAAGGCTGTACAGTTGCCTATAATTTCTTACATTCACTTCATCTGAACTTTGGTGGATAGTTGTCTCATTGGCAATCATACCACATCTCCTTATTTTCATAACAACACTTTTTTTCCTACTACTGTACAGAACAAATATCTTTACCAAAAGACATGCTATTGTCTGCAACTGTTCAAATCTATTCAGCTTAGAGAAATATGTTTCAGAATTGTTTGCTGTTGAAAAAAAATATGTTTTGGTAACTTCGAGTTTATTCAACTTTTGTCAAGTTTGTCCTTATTTTTATATGACAACAACATAATGTTTTATACTGAAAAGAGCATACGAATGAAATGAAAAGTCTTTACAAAAGTCAACAACCAATCCTTCTTGTCTGAAAGGAATTTGTTTTGAATCTATTCATTAAAATAAAAAAATAAACATGAACTGACATATTTTAATAGTATTTGCATGAGGTAAAATATTAAAGTAAAACATTGTTTTTTCTACAGTGGCAATAATTATATATTCTTACATAAAGTAAGAAAAATATAAATTTAATACTTTATTAATTACTTTGAAATTATAGAATTGTAAAAGAAAGAAATATACTTTAACAAAGTGAATGGCAGATCACAAAATAAATCATACATAAGACAATAATAAGAAAATAAAGAAACATACAAGACAACAAAGAACAAGCAAAGCAAGGTCAAGGACATGACAACATACCATTAGCATCTCGAGGTTGAAGGTCACAGCCTTCTTGTATCAACACCAGCAGTCGTCCAACCCCACCACTTCGTTTTTCTGATAACATGCAGAGAAAATAAAAATATGATGTCATAAAGACATGCAAACATAAAATATGCAAATTAGGATAAAACTAAACCAAATAAGGTTGGGAGAATATATAATAAAAAAAAAATGTGCAGGGTAATGAAATGTTTTCTGAGATATTGGCTTTTCCCATCTTTCGTATATTCAAAACTCAGAACATATTTTGAAAGTAAAGATATTCCCCTGGGATTGAATGAAAATCTGATAAAAAACACTACTAATATTTTTTTTACAACAGAGATGAACTAAAATAAAAACCATTATTTACACTGAACTTACAAAAGCATGATTTCTTTTAAATATAGCAAAAACAATGGAGGGATCAACTTACATTTCTTTTAACATTTCTCATTTTAAAAAAAAATCTTTAGACAGAAATCAAAAGTTGTCAATTTGTAAAGAGTTTTCTCACTTAAGTGTCAGATCTAAGCTAAAAATCTAAATAAGCAAAGCCTAAACACATGCATTGCTTTTGTCAAGTTACAAGAAAATATTTTTTTGTTTTTTTACAGTAAAAATTGCAAGATTTAATTTACATGGAATAATAAGAAAAAGATCCACAATTCATAGTTCTTCAATGGTTGCTTATTGTAAAAAAGAAGACATGCTTTTGAAAATAAAGTGATAAATCTGGTATACAAGGGTTTGGTGACATGCCGCCTTACCATCTTGTGAGGGGGCCAGGTTTATCCCCTCAACAATGATTACTAACATACGACCTACTTTCTGATTAGGCTCCTCCACTGAAATGGTTGGCATAATAAAATAGTAATAGAATACAAACAAATTTGTAAAAGAATGGCGACCTGGATGGTAAGGAAAAAGATATATTGATTTTCAACATCAAAAATAAGGAATGAATATCATTAAAACCATTGGTTTTAACAATAAACTCTTCTATGTTCATAGCAGTTCCACATCATGTTACAAAATTATGGACATGTATATTTGTGACCAGTAAATCTAAATTTGACAATGATGAATAAAATCATGACACAAAATTTAAATTTTGTGTATATGCACTTCATTGTGCTTCATGCTCATTAAAATAGCAGATATCATAAAAACAGCTGTTTCACTTGATCATGTTCTACCAAGCATAAGAATTTGGCCCTAGGTCTTCATTGGATTTGTGTTGTTCATTCATTAGTTTTAAGGACCATTAACTTTTGGTCTCATTATCTTCAGGTTATGTTATTGTCTCCTTGTCTTCTACTTCTTTTCTTTTCTTTTCTTCGTTTTTTTATCTTTTTGTGTTTTCTGATTCTAAAATTTGTTAAACTTAAGTGCTGGAAATGAGTTTAATTTTTCCCAAGAACTCAATGGAAACTAAAATAATATTCATATACATATATTGATAACACTAAAAAGTATAAAAATCTCCATCTTACGGCTATGAACTTTTTCTCGTCTTTTTCTTTCTGTTTCAATATAATTCTTAGAAGCTGCATCCAAACGCTTAAACCAGGTTTCTCTAAAAAGGTTGAAAATGGAGAAAAAAACAAAAAAATATTAACAAAATGCTTTCATAGACAAATATAAATAATTACCAATATTTCCCAGAAGAAAAAACTTTGAAGATTTCATTAAGGGGAAGTAATCAAACCATATCACAGGGAATCATACTATTTGTAATGAATCTCTATATTTGTGATTAAATATAGTAAAAATATTTTATGTCTACCTTGTAAATAAACACATACTAAACCAACAGAAAAATATAAATATTTCATACAAAGAAAGAAAAGGGAAAATAACTATAAGAAAGATCATAGTTTTTCAAATAGTTTTTGCTATAATAAAGAAATTATAATGGACCAACCCAGATCAGCAATAGCAAAAAACCAGCTAAAAACCGAAACACTTTCACATCTGATGTTGCTAAAAATAGATGCTGTTACCTCTCATTGTTACTAGATGTCTTGAAGTTGTACACCCTGTCTATATGGGACACTTGGAATTGACAGGAATCGCTATCATCATCACCACCGATTCTTTTTACCATTATCTCGTTCAAAAATATCGGCTAGAATGTAAAAATTTCATATAATCAGAGATAGATATAAAGGGCAATGACAGAGGTTTTATTTCATTTCTTTTTCGGACATTTGACAAGTCAAAATTAGTTTTTGACTTTTGAAATACATCAGCTTTCAACGTTTGTCAATACAACTCTAAAATAGCTTCTTTTTTTAGAAGGAATCATTGATTTGCTTATCATTTTGAAACATTGAAGCAAGAATCCTTAAATAATTTGATATACTCACAGTTTTGTACATTTTATATTGCGACTTTGCCTTTGGATCAAAGACAAACTTAGATGTACTACTGCTAAGAGGACTGATAAGTAACAGGAAATCATTGCATAAAACTCCTACTAATTCTTTGTTACTCTTCATCTACAAAATGAATATAATATGAAAAGAAATCCTAAACTGTTGGAACCAAAACTCCCAAAATCAATCCCAACCTTCCTTTCTGGTCATAAACCTTGTGTCAAAATTTCCTAGATTTCTATTTACTTAAACTAAAGTTATAGTGCGAAAACCAAGGAAATGCTTATTTGGGCCCTTTTTGGCCCCTAATTCCTAAAATGTTGGGACCAAAACTCCCAAAATCAATCCCAACCTTCCTTTTGTGGTCATAAACCTTGTGTTAAAGTTTCATAGATTTCTATTCACTTTTACTAAAGTTAGAGTGCGAAAACTAAAAGTATTCGGACGATGACGACGACAACGACGCCGACAACGACGCCAACGTGATACCAATATACGACCAAAAAATTTCAACTTTTGCGGTCGTATAATAAAAATATAAATGTTATAATCTTACTTTCATATCAAGAATTTAAGATTTTAAAAACTAAAAATTTACATATAATTACATACATTGCATTTTGTTATCAGTAAAAAGAAACAACAAGCTTAACTACCAAGAATTACTTCCGTATTAAAACCATTGTACAAGAAATCATCCAACAATCAAAAAATTTATTCAATTTATACAAACCTTATAAAGTGTTCCTGAGTGTAATATCTTTCTAGGCCCAAGGCAGTTTGTTACAGAATTAAATGTTATTTTCTGAAAAAGACAGAATTTTTAAATGCAAAATTGAAAATATTGACTAAAACCATAAAATAATCATAAGAAATTGCTCCCATAGTTTACATAAAGAAAATAAAGATGATAACCACAATTCCAATTTGAAAATCACACCTTGATTCTATTACAAAGACCAGTTGTCTTGATTGATAGTTAGTTACTTAATGTTCAGTGGCAAATATTTCATGCATGTTCAAGAAGAACAAGTTTCTGATCTTGATAAATGAATTAACAGTTTACCAAGTCAGAATATGGCAGTTGCTATCTTTGAGTTCGTTTTTGTGTGTGTTACATTGTAGTTTAGTTTTTTGTTGCACTTAAGTGTTCTGTTGTTTTGTTGTTTTCCTCTTATACGTGATGTGTATCCCTCAGTTTTAATTTGTAACCCAGATTTGTTTTCTCTCAATCGATTTATGACTTTTGAACAGCTGTATACTTATGTTGCCTTTATTTACCTCTACAAGTCCATCACAGTTTATATGCCCCTGCATCCATTCTAACTTGTCTGAGTTTTCCCTCTCCCTTACACCCTCATTGACTTGACTACATAGTTCTTCTGCTTTCGTCAGAGCCTCCTTCAAGTTCTGATGGTCAGGATGACCTTCTGGTGTATATTGTAAAATCTGTAAAGTAAAAATACAATATAAAATTGATTATGTTGAATTAATGATGCTGAAATGTTCAATGTCATGATGAAACAATACATTAAATATCAAATCAATATATTCAACCATGAATACAAAAAAGTATGGAATACTGATTTGCAGAACAGACAGACAGACAGACAGAAGGGGAAAGAAACCAGAACATTCAAACTAAAAAAAAACAATATTGTTTAGTAATCTGTAAAAGGTTAAAACATGAGAGGGTAGGAGGGTCCTGACTTCTGATACCAAAATCACGGGCTTAAAAACATAAAATTCAGAGTTCCTGACATTTAAAGAAATTTAAATCCTGACAACCTGAAATTTGAACTAGAGGCTCTCAAGAGCCTGTATCGCTCACCTGATTCTACTTGGGTTTTTGAAATCATATGAAAAAATATAAAATTTGGCTAAAAGTGACAACACAACCTCATTGATAAGGAAAGGAACATGTTTAATTTCATTCAAAAGTCCCCCACTGGCGGCCATCTTGGATGGCGGTTCGGCTACAAAGTAACAACACTTGGTCAGCACCTCATAAGGAACATTCATGCAATGTTTAGTTTTATTCCATTCAGTGGTTCTCTAAAAGAAGTCATTTGTATGCATTTCCCATAGGGTCCTATGTTAAACTAAGTCCCCTGCTGGCGGCCATCTTGGATGATGGATCTGCTACAAAGTAACAACACTTGGTCAGCACCTCATAAGGAACATTCATGCAATGTTTAGTTTTATTCCATTCAGTGGTTCTCTAAAAGAAGTCATTTGTATGCATTTCCAATAGGGTCCTATGTTAAACTAAGTCATTGCTGGCGGCCATCTTGGATAATGGATCAGCTACAAAGTAACAACACTTGGTCAGCACCACTTTAGGAACATTCATGCCATGTTTGATTTCATTCCATTCAGTGGTTCTCTAAAAGAAGTCATTTGTATGCATTTCCCATAGGGTCCTATGTTAAACTAAGTCCCATGCTGGCGGCCATCTTGGATGATGGATGGGCTACAAAGAAACAACACATGGTCAGCACGGCATAAGGAAAATTCATGCAATGTTTGGTTTCATTCCATTCAGTTGTTCTCTAAAAGAAGTCATTTGTATGCATTTCCCATAGGGTCCTATGTTAAACTAAGTCCCCCGCTGGCGTCCATCTTGGATAATGGAACGGCTACAAAGTAACAACACTTGGTCAGCACCACATTAGGAACATTCATGCCATGTTTGATTTCATTCCATTCAGTGGTTCTCTAAAAGAAGTCATTTGTATGCATTTCCCATAGGGTCCTATGTTAAACTAAGTCCCCCGCTGGCGGCCATCTTGGATGATGGATTGGCTACAAAGTAACAACACTTGGTCAGCACTCCATAAGGAACATTCATGCTATGTTTGGTTTCATTCCATTTAGTGGTTCTCTAGAAGAAGTCATTTGTATGCATTTCCCATAGGGTCCTATGTTAAACTAAGTCCCCCGCTGGCGGCCATCTTGGATGATGGTACGGCTACAAAGTAACAACACTTGGTCAGCACTCCATAAGGAACATTCATGCTATGTTTGGTTTCATTCCATTTAGTGGTTCTCTAGAAGAAGTCATTTGTATGCATTTCCCATAGGGTCCTATGTTAAACTAAGTTCCCGGCTGGCGGCCATCTTGGATGATGGATCGGCAACAAAGTAACAACACTTGGTCAGCACCTCATAAGGAACATTCATGCCATGTTTGGTTTCATTCCATTCAGTGGTTCTCTAGAGGAAGTCAT